>NC_142565.1:21903611-22234722 GCF_041283825.1 Pyrus communis
GGAATGGAAATCTATAATGATATATTTCAATATATAATTGGATTATATCAATCCCTAAAATAGACAAGAGATGCTAGGAAGTTTCTCATTTGATGATAAACTTCAATTAGAATGACAATTCTAGTGAGACTAGGAAGTTGTTCTTCTCAAAGGGAATGTACCCTTTGACTCCCAAAGAAATAATGCATAAATAGAATCCTTTATGCATAAGCAGAAAGGTGATTTATGTATTTCATATTGTATGAAAAACATTGATATAAGATGTACCTAGAAAGGTACAAGACAATATCAGTGCAAGCCCAGGATCAGAACCATGGCAACTGTCAAGTGAGTCCTTAAGTATTTGAGAAATACTAAAGGATATATTACTCAATAATTGAGAAAGAATTAGAGTAACGTAATGGAAGCGTAAATGTATTAGATTATGAATCTAATCCATCATTGGATATTTCTTCATTATGAATGAAGAGATAAACAGATATCTCTTTATTATGACTAAAAAGATATTTGGATGGAAACATTAAAGTAATGACTTTAGTGTGTTCCATTATGAATGCAAAATATATTGCCATATAGAAGTTTACAACAATGTTGTTTGGATGGGAAAGTTCATTTATGAACTCTCTATTCGGTTCCAACCAGAAAGTGTATGACACTAATGGGGCGATAGCTCAAGCCAGGGAATCAAGGTCTCATCAAGGTCCGAACTCAAATGAGAGACTGAACCACATGATTAGGAATCATGAATAATGGTGACGTCGTTATTCTCAAGGTTACTTCTATGGATAACATATAGATATCCATCTTGTTTAGGCCTACTACTCAGCCATTTATGAAATGAATTACAGAAGAGGTATCATCACTGATAACCAAGCTGATTGGCTCTAGTGCAAGTGGGAGATTGTTGGAAATGTGCCCTAAAACCAATCATATGATGATACTTTACGGACATTTCACAAAGTTAAACTAATGTAGTTTAAATGTAAAGGGCAAAGATTATTGTTTGAGCCGTCTCATATAAATGTTATATGCTTAAACGATAAGTCCAAGGAATATGTGATTGGAAGAATGCGATCTAAAGAAGTTAGATTCATGAGACCATTCTTTCGTTCACACATCCTAAACGTTCCTGATCATAGGATTGTCAATTGGGCATTGACAGTCCGTTAAGATCAGTACGTGTTATGTCTTCTCTCAGGGAGAGTGACTAGTCTCGAGTCATTGGTGTGTGTGACATCAAGACAAGTACGTAGGTGCTCAATAGAGAACGAGTTCACTGAACACGATCAACGAAGAGTTCTCATATTCATGTCACATGAGAACTCATGGTTGGGATAATGCAAATTAGTCTTTTGACCTGAGGCATCACAGTTGTCTTGTGGTTAGGTCCTTAATCTTTGATTATGTCAAAGTCACTCCATCAGGAGGGTGTCCACGGCATCGTTGGGGTTAAGCCACTTAGCCATGGAGGCAAGTGAATGCGCAACAAGGGATCTCTAACCTTCAAACTGTTTGAGGGAGAATACTCTATGATATGATTAAGAATCTTTGGCCAAAGTATGAATGAGATTTAGGAATGTGTTCCAAATCACATTCAAGGTAATCATATAAGCACAAGACTCACATTGGATAGTAGACATGAATAAACTATCAAACCAAACAATGTGGTCAAGAGTATTGTATTAGAGAAAGACCGTATTGCATTTGTAATCCTAAAACGGAATAGGTTCTCCACCTCTTCTGATTAGCTTGGGTAACCATGACATGCTGCTAGGCGTCAACCATGGTTTGTGGAAGCCCTAAAAGTGTATTATCACTAACGGGAGAATTGAAAGTAAGTTTCAATTCACAATCGATTAGAAAGAGTTTTAATCGCCCACTGCCTCGCTAAAAGGAACCTAATGGATCGTTCACCGAGTAAGGTAGAGTTTGAAGAAACAACGGAGATGAGTAAGAATAATTAAATGGTTTAATTATTTAACTAAGGCTAGGATTAATTAATATGTTAATTAATCAAACGAATAAGTTCGTTAAAGACCTCGGGTTAGTTTTGGGCCACAAGGCCCAATGGGATTTGTATGTCAAGCCCATTAACTCAAGTTGTATGACAACTTGAATAAACAAAGGGCTTGAAAGCCCAATAAACCCTATAGGCCGGCCATGTTAGAAGAATAGGGCTTTTGGTCCATTAGGTCACTTATTTGAAGGGACTATATAAAGGACTTTATAGCCTAAAATTCATTAAGGGTTGTTTTTTGGGGAAAGGATGAGAACACAAGCTCTCATTTCTCTCTAAAATTTCGGCCACCTTGGAGGGATCATCTAGCAATCAAACTCGTCCAAGGTCACTCATTTCTTCTTCATTATGCCTTGGTGATGAATCATTAGAGGTTCTCAATTTTGGGAACTTTGGAGAAACCTTTTTCATCCATCCAAATCCATAGATCTAAGATGCAAGGAATGAAGGCCCTCTCTTTGGGTGATTAGCCTTTGTTTAAATACAAAGAGGAATCTACAAAGGTATATATATTTCAACTCACTTTGTTTTGAGTTGATTATTGGTTCACCATTTTACTAGGCTTTGAACATTAATGGGTAATGTTTTGTTTTTAAGTGCATGCTAGCATGATTCCGCCTTTAATTTGTTAATTGCATGCTAATGATGTTGCTTAAATGAACATGTAATCTTCCGAAATAATCCTTCAATAAATAACTTGGGTTTAATAGGTGGCTTGTAAACAATGGTGGAAGGTGGAGGTGTCAACTTAGTTGTGGAAGAAGGGGCTTATAACATGACAGTTGAATAGGTCATAATGCATATGGTTAAGCTGAAGGTGTCATGATATTAGGAAATTATGGGAGCAAAGATCTCTTCTAATAATGATCATGCAAAAATACTTTTATAATAAAGGCATTAATATAGCTAACTAGAAGTAGTATAAATATTACTATACAAAACAATGCATAGCTAATATGTAGATAATATTAAAATATGGGTTCTCACAGGGTAGGTCCTTATTCTTTGACTATTTTAAAGGCATTCCATTTGAGAGTGTCCATGACATAGTTGGGGTTAGGCCACTTAATCAAGAGGGGCATGTGAATGTGCAACAAGGGATCTCTAACCTTCAAACCATTGTGGGAGAATACTCTATGACATGATTAAGAATCTTTGGCTAGAGTGTGAATGAAATTTAGGAAGCCATTCCAAATCACATTCAAGGTTATCACATAGGACAAAAGACTTGAATGAACTATCAATCTAAACAATGTGATCAAGAGTATTGAGCTAGAGAAGATCGTATTGCATTTGTAATCCCAAACTGAAAAGGTTTTCCAACCTCTTCTAATTAGCTTGGGTAGCCATGCCATGCTGCTAGGTGTCACTCAAGGGTTGTGGAAACCATGACAATGTATAATCATTAAAGGGAGAATTAGAAATAAGTTTCAATTCACAATCGATTAGAAGGAGTTCTAATGACCCACTGCCTCACTAAAAGGAACCTAATAGATCACACATCGTGTAAGATAATGATTGAAGGAAATAACGAAGATGAGTAAGGACAATTATATAGTTTAATTGCATATGACAATTAAGTTTAAGTTGCATGACAAATAGAACAAAATGGGCAATTAGCCCTCTAAACATAGTATGGCCCGCTATAGAGAGGGAATGGTGATGTTTGGTCCAATTACAACTTGTGCTACTTAATTGTAAGGGGCTATATAAGGATCCCAACATCTCATAGATGTTATATGACTCTTAAGCATGCTTTTTCTTCAAAGCTCCCCTTGCTGCATTGTCAATAATAGATGGACATGTTTGGGTTAATCCATCATAAAAAATTTGCATTTGTAAGTAAAGAGGTAATCCATGATGTGGACATTGCAACAAAAGCCCTTTAAAACGCTCACAACATTCATTGAAAGGTTCTCCATCATGTTGTGCAAAGTTGAAGATTTGCCTTCTCAAGGTAGCTGTCTTTTGAGTAGAGAAAAACTTCTCCAAAAATTTCTTAGCTACAACATCCCAAATAGTAAGTGAACTAGGCGCTAAAGTCATTAGCCAACCCTTAGCTTTATCTTTTAATTTATAGGGTAAAACTCTCATCCTCAAATTTGCTTCACTCACTCCCTGCAAAGGTAAACGACTCACAACATTATAGAATTCCTTAATATGAGCTAATGGATCTTCGTTAGGTAAACCATAAAAAGAAGGAAGCATATGAAAATGTGAAGACTTGAGATCATAGTTTCTAGCTTCAATAGGCAACAAGATGCACGAAGGTGAATTTGGTATAACCGGTTGAGCATAATCCTCCAAAGCTCGATTGTCATCGTCATTGTCTACCATCTCTTTTTCTTGGTTAGAATTAGAGTGCTCAGAATAAGCACCTACACTCACTGATCTTGAAGAGTTATCGTCCTCTTCTTCACAATTAGTTTGAGCACTAGTTGATAGAAAGTTCTCAAAAGTGTTACTCTTTATCCGTTCAAGTCTTTGGCCTATCTCAGCAAGTTTATGGAACTTATACTGCCTAAGAAATAGAAAGAAAACAAATGAAATTTAGAAACCTAAATTGAACATGAAAATAGAAAGGGTTTGAAGAAGAAGCAATTATAGAGGACTGAGTCTTTAGCCTAATTATAAGGGAATGTAATCAGTCCTTGGCAACGACACCATAATTTTGTTATGTTCCTTCTGAATGCAAATATATGGTTAGTATAATGGCACAAGTAAGGGTGTTGAACCACAAGGACTAATTAGACCCCTATAAATTATTAGCCTTGAAAGAACCCTAACTAAACAATGAAAGTAATAAATTGAATGTAGTTTTTGTGCTGGAAACGAAATAACTTAAAATGTAAGAAAAATGTAATGATATGTTAATTGAGAAACAATGAGGATGGAACCAAGGATTTTGAGTTCACCATTACAAAACCAATTCCATGTTTATAAAGTTAAGTCGTATTCAATTACCAACTAGTTTCCAGAGTTCGTTTTACATATATATGATCAGTCATATGAGTGTGGTTGATCAAATTCTCCTAATCTACAACCTAATTGGGATGTTCAACTTCGGTTCCAAATTAAGAGTCTTTACCATGCAAGAAAACGTTAAAGAACCAAAAAAAATACATGGCATGGTGTTTGCATAGCATTCTTTTCATTCATTCACATGTCTAACAAGATTAAGCATGATATTTACTATAATCTTGATCAAATGATTTGTAAGAAACCCTAATGATGATCAATCATTAAAATTAACAAACAAATATAACCAAAGATTCGGTGAATGAAACAAGAGACATATTGATGAATTGAATACTTTAACATAAAAACATGGGTCAATTGTGCAAGGCTACATCGAAATCCCTAGCTATGAATTTAGCTACACATCATGCTCACAGATGAAATTTAAAATACACAACATGAGTGAAAATAAATCAAAGAGAGGGGAAACCCTTGAAGCGATTATGATGTTGAACTTCTCCAAGAACAGCCTGTTGGAATGATTCTTCGGTGATGGTGGAAATGTATAGAATGGCTAGCGTTTTGAGTATGGATGAAAAGAGAGAAAATAGTGGCTGGAGTGGTGAAATTCGCTCATAATGAAAGGTGTATGTAAAAGTGGCTAAAATGCTAGGTTTTATGATGTTAAAGAGGTTGTTACTGACACACCCCGTCCCGAAGGAGGGCATGTTGGCCGTCACGTGAGAGTGACGTAACCATTTACACAGTACGGAAGCTTTAAAAATACAATTTCTAAGATGAAACACCCAAAGGTAAGTCCTAATTTTTGTCCATTCTGTCAGAACACCGTTGGATTCCTCGTAGCCACCAAGCTCTGATATCTTAAACCTGGAGGGGCGCAAAACAAAGTTGAGTGGGTCAGCAAAACAAACTTATTCAGAACCTTCTTTTCTCTTTGAATATACTAACCCCTCGCCGTAAAACAAGTATAGTTTCCCAGAAATAAAGTATATACTCATATACGTAATATATCTCAAATTATGCTAGACAATATGAATGTATGTCATGCCAAGTATCATAACAGAATGCTCATCATCTCTATGTGAATATGATGGAATAACAAATAATCAATTCAACATTCGGCTATAAACATAGCTCATACTCTTTCATTCTAATCAACTCAGCCCTCGGCTGCATATATAACTCATAATTAACTCATCATAATCAACTCAGCCCTCAGCTGCATATATAGCTCATAATCATTTCATCACAATCAACTCAGCCCTCAGCTGCATATATAGTTCATAATCATCTCATCACAATCAACTCAGCCCTCGACTGCATATATAGTTCATAATCATATATAGTTCATAATCATCTCATCACAATCAACTCAGCCCTCGGCTGCATATATAGCTCATAATCATCTCATCACATCATGTATATCTTGCACACATTCAGTACCACCTCGCGTGGTCTGCAACTCATCACTGTATATAACATAATATGCTCTAGTGCTACAATCACGTGAAGCTGTGCGATAAATCGCGGGTCACCTACAAGTCGAACCCACATAAGTGGTCTATACGACAGGCTGTGCACCTAACTTGGATCCAAGGCGAGCATGCGGTGCGGGAGGTGAACATACACGTGAAGGCTGTGCCTCTATCTCTAGGCGGGAGCACTAATATACGTGTGCAAGTAAATGAGCTTTCAATCACATCTCTATCATATCATTCTTCATATCTCAATCATATCTCATGATCGTTATCAGCATAATATCTCAATTGTATCTCAATTATATCTCAATTATATTTCAATCATATCACAATCGTATAATTCATCATATTTCAATCATATCTCAATCATATTCCAATCATATCTCAATCATATTTCATTTGTATTTCCATAGTATTTCAATCATATTCCAAACGTATTTCATACGTATATCAAATGTATTTCGTACGTATATCAAATGTATTTCAATAGTATTTCGTACGTATTTCAAATGTATGTCATACATATATCAAATGTAGCTTACCTGGGCCTCCTCAGCACCATGCAACAGTATGCATAATTATGGTAATGCACATATTAAAATATGATGCATATATGACAGGATATTTAATTCGTATTTCTTTTAAAATACGTTTTCTGGGAAATACGTCAAGCATACGTATATATATATACTGAAAAATAACTGCCCACTCACTGATAAGTAGCCGGTTCGTAACCCTCACGCCTAGTTTGGTTACATTCGTCGTTCGTACAAGTTTCACCTATAAAAGAATAATTATAAAATCATCATTTAAACGCACATACACAAACATTCGTCAATAACTTTCTCATACGTTGCTCAATTTGGGTGTGTGAATATACCACGGTGATCTACACGACGTCACGAACACGTGACAATTTTAAGAACTCAATTTGGAGCTCTCACGCGCCCTCACGCTACGCGCTGCCCACGCGTGCGTCTTCTTCCTCGCGTCGCCGGAGGTGGGTGTTTTGCCGGAATTTCTGGGTAAACTTCAAAGTGTCATAACTTCTTCATTTCTTAACCATTTTCGACGTACTTTATATCAAAATGAAGGTATTGACAAGACGAACACATCCATACCTGCCTCGACCCCTAACTCGGCGTGGATGCACCAGAAAAAGCCCCGAAAGCTCCGGCCAAACTTTGAACTTGTCGTTCTCCGTGTTCTTACGTCCAAACACTTCCAACGAACTACTTCAAGCCTCATTAGGACCTCAAGAAGCTTCCTATAAGCTTGAAAAGTCCTAAAAATCAACCAATAAAAAGTTGATGAATAGTACCTAAACCGGAGTTCGTATTTTCGACGTGAAAAACGTTATAGTTCTTACCTGAAATTGGTACGGTTGGACTCGTATCGTCGAAACGAAGAAGATGGTGATTTTATTTTCGTCGATCCGTGAAGTTTTGAAGAATTGGTGTTGTTGCCGTGTGTTTGAGAGTGAGGGAGAGAGAGAGAGCTTGACGGGGAGAGAGGAAGAATGAAAAACAGGTTTGAGGAAATCATGGAAAGGAAAAGAAAAAGGAGAAGAAACGTGCAACCCGTGTATGCACAGTGCCCTGTCTTTAATCATTCCACACAATCAAACAAACCGTCCAACTTTAATAAAGATTTAGGGTAATTAAACACACTTCACACATATGAAAATGTTAATTCGGGACGGACTGTCACAGTTACAGATTGCCAATACATCCCAGTAATTGGGTATTTAATTCCCACGTTTTTTTGTTGTTATTGGTCTTGTACAGAGCCATATTCATCACCATCTTTAGTTTCCACATTTAATTCTTTGTCTACATCAACATCCCTATTCAATTCTCCACTTTTAGCACCATTTTGCCTCATTTGCTCTTAACTAAGCTCTAAAACACAAATAACTGCACATTAACACAAACGAGGGAAAAAAGCAACCAGTTTAACTCAAAAAAATATCACAAAGAGACTAGATATGGATGGTATAAATTTATGAAACATAGTTATAAAAAAGTACACAGTTTTTCTATTTGGTGTGCTTCTAGACTGTTTTCATCATTAATAAACACAAACAACGGTGTGTTTGACACCCATTGGAACCTAAAAAAATAAACACATATAATGCGGTATTGGGACCATAAGAATGAGTACTCAAAATAGCAAAAGCTTATTGAGTGTCAAAAGTTCACAATTTTTCTATTTGGCATGCATTTGGATTGTTTTCAGCATTAACAAAAACAAAAGACCATGCGTTTAACACACATTAGAACTTAAGTAAATAAACACATATAATATGCCACTATTGCCATAAGAATGAGTACTCAAAATATTCAAAACTTTATTTAGTGTCAAAAGTACACAGTTCTGATACTTGGAGTGCATTTAGACTGCTTTCAGCATTAATAAAAACAAATGGCCATGCCTTTGACACCCATTGGAACTTACGAAAATATATAAACACATATAAGGGGCTAATATGGCAATGAGAATGAGTACCCAAATGATCAAAAGCTTATTGGGTGTCAAAAGTGTAGGGTTTTGCTATTTGGAATGCTTCTAGACTATTTCTGCATTAATAAACACAAACTACCGTGCATTTGACACCCATTGGTACCTAAGAAAATAAAAATGTATAATGCGGTACTAGGACCATAAGAATGAGAACTCAAAATATGAAAAGCTTTTCGGATGTCAATGTACAAAGTTTTTCTATTTGGAGTGCATTTTGACTGTTTTCGGCATTAATAAAAACAAACGACCGTATGTTTGACTCCCATTGGAACTTAAGCCAATAAACACATATAATGCACTACTAGGACCACAAAAATGAGTACCTAAAAGATCAAAAAGCTTATTGGCTATCAAAAGTACACAGTTTTTCTATTTGGAGTGCATTTAGACTGTTTTCGACATTAATAAAAATATAGAACCATGCCTTTGACACCCATTGGAACTTAAGAAAATAAACACATATAATGTTGTACTAGGACCATAAGAATGAGTACTAAATAGATCAAAAGCTATTTAGTAGTGCATTATAGTCCAAATAAACACATATAAGGTGCAACATGGACCATAAGAATGAGTACTCAAAAGATCAAAAGCTTATTGGCAATCAAAAGTACATTGTTTTTCTATTTGGAGAGCATTTAGACTGTTTTCGACATTAATAAAAACAAACTACCATGCCTTTGACACCCATTGAAACTTAAGAAATGAAACGCATATAATGCGCTACTAGGGCCATAAGAAAGAGTACTCCAAAGATCGAAACCTTACTGGGTGTCAAAAGTGCACAGTTTTTCTATTTGGAGTGGTTTTGGACTTCTTTCGACATTAATAAAAACAAAAGATTTCGTGTTTGACACCCATTGAAACTTAAGAAAATAAACACATATAATGCGCTACTAGGACCATAAGAATGATTACTCAAAAGAAGAGAAGTTTTTTGCGTGTCAAAAGTACATTGTTTTTCTATTTGGAGTGCATTTGGATTGTTTTTGCCATTAATAAAACAAACGACCGGGCGTTAGACACCCATTGGAAATTAAGAAAATAAACACATATAATATGCTACCAGGACCATAAGAATTAGTACTCAAAATATGAGAAGCTTTTTGGGTGTCCAATGTTGGAAATGTGCCCTAAAACCAATCATATGATGATACTTTACGGACATTTCACAAAGTTAAACTAATGTAGTTTAAATGTAAAGGGCAAAGATTATTGTTTGAGCCGTCTCATATAAATGTTATATGCTTAAACGATAAGTCCAAGGAATATGTGATTGGAAGAATGCGATCTAAAGAAGTTAGATTCATGAGACCATTCTTTCGTTGACACATCCTAAACGTTCCTGATCATAGGATTGTCAATTGGGCATTGACAGTCCGTTAAGATCAGTACGTGCTATGTCTTCTCTCAGGGAGAGTGAGTAGTCTCGAGTCATTGGTGTGTGTGACATCAAGAGAAGTACGTAGGTGCTCAATAGAGAATGAGTTCACTGAACACGATCAACGAAGAGTTCTCATATTCATGTCACATGAGAACTCATGGTTGGGATAATGCAAATTAGTCTTTTGACCTAAGGCATCACAGTTGTCTTGTGGTTAGGTCCTTAATCTTTGATTATGTCAAAGTCACTCCATCAGGAGGGTGTCCACGACATCGTTGGGGTTAAGCCACTTAGCCATGGAGGCAAGTGAATGCGCAACAAGGGATCTCTAACCTTCAAACTGTTTGAGGGAGAATACTCTATGATATGATTAAGAATCTTTGGCCAAAGTATGAATGAGATTTAGGAATGTGTTCCAAATCACATTCAAGGTAATCATATAAGCACAAGACTCACATTGGATAGTAGACATGAATAAACTATCAAACCAAACAATGTGGTCAAGAGTATTGTATTAGAGAAAGACCGTATTGCATTTGTAATCCTAAAACTGAATAGGTTCTCCACCTCTTCTGATTAGCTTGGGTAACCATGACATGCTGCTAGGCGTCAACCATGGTTTGTGGAAGCCCTAAAAATGTATTATCACTAACGGGAGAATTGAAAGTAAGTTTCAATTCACAATCGATTAGAAAGAGTTTTAATCGCCCACTACCTCGCTAAAAGGAACCTAATGGATCGTTCACCGAGTAAGGTAGAGTTTGAAGAAACAACGGAGATGAGTAAGAATAATTAAATGGTTTAATTATTTATCTAAGGCTAGGATTAATTAATATGTTAATTAATCAAACGAATAAGTTCGTTAAAGACCTCGGGTTAGTTTTGGGCCGCAAGGCCCAATGGGATTTGAATGTCAAGCCCATTAACTCAAGTTGTATGACAACTTGAATAAACAAAGGGCTTGAAAGCCCAATAAACCCTATAGGCCGGCCATGTTAGAAGAATAGGGCTTTTGGTCCATTAGGTCACTTATTTGAAGGGACTATATAAAGGACTTTATAGCCTAAAATTCATTAAGGGTTGTTTTTGGGGAAAGGATGAGAACACAAGCTCTCCTTTCTCTCTAAAATTTCGGCCACCTTGGAGGGATCATCTAGCAATCAAACTCCTCCAAGATCACTCATTTCTTCTTCATTATGCCTTGGTGATGAATCATTAGAGGTTCTCAATTTTGGGAACTTTGGAGAAACCTTTTTTCATCCATCCAAATCCATAGATCTAAGATGCAAGGAATGAAGGCCCTCTCTTTGGGTGATTAGCCTTTGTTTAAATACAAAGACGAATCTACAAAGGTATATATTTCAACTCACTTTGTTTTGAGTTGATTATTGGTTCACCATTTTACTAGGCTTTGAACATTCATGGGTAATGTTTTGTTTTTAAGTGCATGCTAGCATGATTCCGCCTTTAATTTGTTAATTGCATGCTAATGATGTTGCTTAAATGAACATGTCATCTTCCAAAATAATCCTTCATCCAAGTACATTGTTTTTCTATTTGGAGTGCATATGGACTATTTTCAGCATTAATAAAAATAAATAACCGTGCATTTGACACCAATTGGAACTTAAGAAAATAAACACATATAATGCACAACTAGGACCATAAAAATGAGTACTCAAAATATGGAAAGCTTTTTGGGTGTCAAAAGTACATAGTTTTTCTATTTGGAGTGCACTTTGATTGTTATGAATAAAAATAAATGACTGTGTCGTTGACACGCATTGTAACTTAAGTAAATAAACACATATAATGCAGTACTACAACAATAAGAATGAGTACTCAGAAATTGAAAAACTGTTTAGGTGTAAAAAGTACATAGTTTTTCTATTTGGAGTGCATTTGGACAGTTTTCGGCATTTATAAAAACAAACGACCATGCGGTTAATGCCCATTGGAACTTAAGCAAATAAACACATTTAACACACTATTAGGGCCATAAGAATGAGTACTCAAAAAATCAAAAGCATATTCGGTGTCAAAAGTACACAGTTATGATATTTCGAGTGCATTTAGACAGTTTTCGGTAATAATAAAGACAAACGAATGGGCGTTTGACACCCATTGGAAGTTTAGCAAATAAGCACATATAATGCACTACTAGGAACATAGGAATGAGTACTTACAAGATTAAAAGCTTTTTGCGTGTCAAAAGTACATAGTTTTTCTATTTAGAGTTCATTTAGACTATTTTCGATATTAATACATACAAATGACCGTGCTTTAAACACCTACTGGAACTTGTGAAAATATACACATATAAGGCACTACTAGGACGATAAGAATGTGTACTCAAAAGATCAAAAAGCTTATTGGCTATCAAAAGTACACAATTTTTCTATTTGGAGTGCATTTAGATTATTTTTGTGACAACCCATTCCAAATTTTACGTTTTTATTTTATTTTGAAAGAGTGAATTTACGAAATTGCCCTAGAGGCAAGGACTTTGACTTCCGTTGACCATCGACTTGAGAGATGTGGGACTTATTCTTTTAGCATATCCTCGTAGTACTCATTGGTACGAACGTATAGGCGAAAGCCGTTTGCGAGTCCGGATTATAACGGTATAGTTATGGACGTTTGAAATTGGTTATTTAAATATTTGAATTCCCACCTTATGGGATTAGTGGACCAATTAAATTAAAGGGACAAGGAACCAATTAGAAGAGAGAAGTGAAGCTTGCAGCCAATCAGAAAGAAAGAAGAAAAGAAAAGAAAAAAAAAAAAAATGGGAAAGCTTCCCGTGCACCCATACCCGACATATGTGACCACCCATTTTCCAAGGCCGATTCCGGCCAACTCCGGTGGAGTTTTTTGATGCCACCACCACCATCTTGAAGCTCTCATTCCCCTCTACAAAACCCACCCAAGAACCACCTTGATTAACCATGGTATGGGGCGGTTTGAGGTCATCAAGCATTGGATGACTTGAAATAATTAAAAGCCCAAAGCCCAAACCAAACACATATGGCCGGCCACCAAGGGAGAGATAGGTCAAAATGTTGACTTGTTTCTTTTGTCTATAAAAGGAACTTTATAACACAAAGTTCATTAGGGTTTTATGTGTTCTAAAAACAACAAAAGAGAAAAGAAAAGCTCTCTCTCTTGAACACAAAGGGCCGGCCACCAAGGGGGTGATTTAACTAATCATCTATACACCCTTTTGGTTATTCCTTCATCTTTCTCATTACAAAGTGGGTGAGGATCTTTAGAGGTTTTCATATCTTTGGAAACTTGAAGAGAACCTAGGAGCACTTACTTTACAAAGTGGAGGAAGCAAGGAGGGAGGCTAGGCTCAAGGAGTTTGAGGAGCAAAGATCTTGAAGGTGGTCCATCCTTGGTCTAAGATTTAGATCAAGCGGTATAAAACTAAACCTCTAGTTTGTTCTTCTTCTAAATTTTGTTTTGATGCATCTTATATAAACCTATGCATCTTGAAGGGGATTTGCATGACTATAGCTTTGATAAAATGTATGACATGCTTCCGTTGCTTTCGTATATAAATTTTGAATTGTATATGCATGCTAGTCACTAGAAATCCCACATGAATCTCATAGATTTCCCTTCAAGTGGTATCAAGAGCCAAAGGTTTATGTATGATGTGTCCTTTTAGATTTTATGCATATGGGTTTTAATTTTATGTATGTCATATTATTGCTTCATTCAAAATATGTTTATCTTTTGTTTTTTCAAAGTGTTGAAAAATTGTGAATCAAAAGTTGAAAAGGATATGCAAGAAAAGTGTTTTTGATGCATGAATGAAGTTTGAGTTTAAATTGTTTTTCATTCAAAATATGTTTATCTTTTGTCTTTTCAAATGTTGAAAAAGGTGTATCAATAGTTGAGAAAGATATGTATGCAAAAATGTTTTGGATGCATGAATGAAAAGAGGGTTTAGAAACAAAAATTTTGGGGTTTTATTCCTTAAAGGGGGTTCGGCTAAATGGGGATTTTTTTGTTAGTGTTAGTGTTTTGTTTTGAACCTCACACACACACTTTGAAGCTAGAAAGTAGTGATCTTGTCACTTTTGTTTTTTTGGGTTTGAAAAATCACCAAGAACATACAAATCTTGAAAATATGTTCATGGTTTTGTTCTTGGTGTTCATAGTTTGGTTTTTGGTAAAAATGGTTTTACATGCATTGTTTTGTGGTTATGGATGATGTACATACCATCCATAGCCTACACCAAAATTTAAATTAATACCTAGACTTGTCTAGATATATATTTCCATCACCCTTTTCCCTAAAGTCCTTAAAGCAAAACTAAGTGACAAACAAGATATATTTTTCTTCTACTTTATGTTGGTTCAATGCAAAATTGGGTGAGATATCCCATCCCTTAAAATGTGGCCGGCCACCCTTAGTGGATTTCCCATTTGTGGGGTTTTTTGTAATTTAAAAAGTTGTTTTTACTTTTGAGTATTTACGGTTTAACCCCTAACTTTTTCATATTTGCATTTAGGCCCTTACTATTTGTTAAAGTTAAAATGTTTGATTTTAATTGTTTGAACTCAACATAATATTATGCCCATATGCACTAAATCTAATTGTTTATATGTTGCATTCCATTTGATTATTTAATATGATTAAGTAGTTAGAAAATGGGTGACTATGGACTTATGCCTTAAATGATAATTGAGCTATGAGATAAGGCGCTAAAATCAAATTGTTTGAACCTTGGGAATGTGTTTTAATTACTGTTTCAATTGGACCATGTCACGTTTCGACATTAATCTATCTCTCCCTCTTAGTATGTGTAATTTGTAGGAATTTGTACAAATCGGTTTGTAATTCTTATTACTTCTTAATCTCTTTTAGTTAGTTGATTCCCTCTAGTGCTAGACTAGTGTTTCTTTAACTATTGGTAAGGAGACATAACTAAAAGAGGGTTTTGACATGAGATTCAAGATTAAATGGGTCCAACGCCCTAATAAGCAATGAATGATTGTCTTTCATTTCTAATGGCTCAATGAAAATGTTTTAATTGGATTGAAAAGCACGTAATTAAAATGACACAACCTCCCCGAGATCTTATTCAACAATGTTGGCTCGTTGTTGCAATAACCCAATAAGTCCATGGTCATCCAAGAGCCTAAGATAACTATAAAGTCCAATTTCAAAGGATTGCAAAAACCGTAGTAGTAGTAGTTACTTCCAATATTTGAAAAATTCGTTTTTGATATTGATTTGTTTTTCTCAAAACAAATAGTGGGAGTATCATACGCTACTAAACTATAATGATTTCAATTAGTAGTTATATATATCTCCAATATTTTGAAAAATGTTTTGATATTGATTTGTTTTATGAAAACGAATAGTGGGGATATCATATGCTACTAATTTCATTAACTTTGGACTAGTAGTTGTAATAGGACAATTTATTTGAATATGTTTAAATAAATAAAATTGATGAGACCTTAAAATCCCTCAACCAACAAAGAATATTAAGTTGATAAACGAGAGATGTTTTGAACATTTCTTCGTAGGCCTTCCACCGTGGTGGGCTCCAATCGTTTGTGACTCATGCACCAACTTCACCCTATAATGGGGAAGTACAAAGTATGTGCTTACATCCAGGAGGAGTCCATAAACATATGATGAGGTGAGTGTAGACAACAAGTATGACCAACATAATATAATTCTGAGGTTGTGCTTGAACCTCTACATAAACTAAGCATGGTGGGAATAACTTAACTAAGTGCAATGGTGCCAACATGATATAATTCTGAGGCATTCATTCTCTAGAGGCCAAACTAGATGGGTAATTACAAGAGTTGTAAATGACTAAAGTGTTATTCTCTCATCATTATTTTTGCTAACCAACATGATATAATTCTGAGGTGGGCTTGGTAATGGTGAGTCTCCCATACCCCGCTAAGAGTTCAACATAACTCTCGGATTCTATTGAGGGATATGGAATTTGCCAAAAATGGTGGGTGGTGTCATTCGGTTTAAAGACCCGAATCGTGTGACTTAATCAACAATCAAACTAATTTATTTTATTATTTATGTATTTAGATATGGTTGGAAGCACGTTCGCGAAAATACTCGACAAACATTGGCTAGAGGGGCATAATTTCCCAACCTGGTATCGTAATGTCAAGATTCTCCTAACATTGGAGAAGATTATTTACGTACTTGACAAGCCTCTTCCTGACATACCTCTTGGCCCTGAGGCCACAGAGGATGAACGTGCTAAGTATGACAAGCACGTTGAGGATGATACACAAGCCAAGTGCTATCTGTTGGCTTCCATGAATGAGGAGCTACAGAGACAGCACGAGGGCATGGACAGTGCATTTTCCATAATACTCCATCTTACGGAGTTATATGGTGAAGGGACGCGCAACCGTCGCTTTAACACCGTTTGTGAACTTGTGAAGACCAAGATGGTCAAAGGGGCTCCAGTGCATCAACATGTACTGAAGATGATAGGATTCATAGAACAACTGGAGAACCTAGGTACTCCACTTGACGGGGAATTAGCCCAGGACTTTATATTGGCTTCTCTTCCTGATTCATTTTCGCAGTTCGTAATGAACTACAACATGAATAAGATGGATCATACTCTCTCTGAGTTACTAAATATGTTAGTAACTGCTGAGAAGACTATGAAAGAGAATGTTGTAGGGACTGTTGCAGTAGCCTACAACAAGCCATCCTCTTCCAATCCTAAGCCGTATGGCAAAGGAAAGGGGAAGGAGATAAAGTCTCCCACTCCTAAGCCGAAAGGAGGAGTGAAGAAAAAGAAAAAGGCAATGGAGCCCAAGGGGACTTGCCACCACTGTGGAAAGGAGGGGCATTGGAGGAGGAATTGCAGGTTTTACCTTGCAACTCTTAAGGACAAACCAAAAGGTATGGTTTATGTTCTTATCTTCAATTCTAAATGTTAGATCTTCTAAATATTTATATTTGATATAAAAGGCTAATCACTTGTATAATTGTATATAGGTGGAGAAGCCAAGTAGAAGAGGAACAAGCAAAGGAAAAGTGGAGAAGGGTTCGATCACCATGTTTTTGCTTACTACTTCGGAAGTTTGTTAGGCATTTAAAGATTGTCTTTAAACTCTCTTATTTTGTTAAGAACTTATTATGTGGCTTCATATGATGGATGATCACTAATATTGCCTAAATGTATGAAGGTATTTTAATTAGTCTCTAAAAGTATAGAGCTAATGTCTTTTGTATTAAACATTATGAATGTTTGAATTATCATATTAATGTAATGTGAAGAATGCCTTCTAATATATTATTTCCTTAAAGTAGTGTTATGAATTGAATATTGTCTTGTTGTATCCTAGTTGAGATACAAGATTTATATCACATTATAATGATATAAGTAATAAGAAAAACGTTTCTTATATGGTTATCACTTAAACCACAATAATCAAGGTCACTCTTGATTCAATTAGTAGTTTTGAACAACTAATTGGGCATTCTTAAAATTGTTTTAAAATGTTAAGTGTGTTAGTGATTAAAACCAAGAAAGAAGTGTCTAAATCTATAAAAAGTTTAAAGATTTTAAATCACTTAATAACAAGGCATCAACTTAATGAAGGTTGAAACAAATGAGCTTGAAAGGTTTTAAAGCTACTACACAATGTCCTCTACCCGTATATTCCACGTTTATACATTTTTTGAATGTATGAAATTATTTCTCATTAAAGTCATGAGAAATAGTGGGAGGTGTAAAAATGGATATAAACTTGAATATGATTGGTTTATAGTTGTCTAAATAATAATAGTATTTGACTATTATTAAGAGTTTGTAATTTTAATTGTTAAAAGACTCAAGCTCTTCAAAACGTTAAATTCTATGTTGTGTAACATTCTAAAGAATAGTCTTTGAATGTTGGTTTCGTCAACCTAGCATAAAATGGTTATATGTTGGAAGTTGTCCATCATTCTCTTTTTTGAGAACAAGCTAATAACAAAGCATATGGACAAGTTGATGAAACAAAAGGGAATAGTTTCAAAATGAGTCACAACATATAGTTTAACAACAAGACAATCCAAATTCTTCACCTCATGGTTCAAATTCGTCACCTCATGGTTCAAATCATAAAATTTAATTTAAGAAAGCATTTTCCTATATGATAGAAAATCATTTTCATATCCCTTATAATGAATGTATCATAAAAGCACAAAAGGGACACATGTATGGACTTGTGAGTAGATATCCAAAAGTGAAAAACCATGGGTTATCACTTTAAGATATTACTATATCCCAGGATCAGAACCAAAGCAACTGATAGAGTATTATTGCCTTTAAGAAAGGAACATCAGAGTGGGACTTTGGAAGCGTGCATTCACTTAGGTTACGAACCAAAGTGAAAATAACCCATTTTAACAAATGGAACTTCATAATGGATGAAGTACTAATCATATGAATGTATTGTTAGTATCGTACTACAATGGTCTCAAGGTTGGAGCAAAGTTTGTACAAAGTATACAAACGAAATATATAATGATATATTGTTTTAGAAACTGCTTCAAAAGGTGTTTTGAATGGAAAGGGTTCTTTTAGAACCAATGATTGAATCCAAACCATAAGGTCGTTAGTAGCATACTACGACGTAATGGGGCGATAGCTCAAGCCATGGAATCAAGGTCTCATCAAAGTATTTGAACACAAGAAAGAGACATCATCAAATGTTTTGGAAACATTTTATAAGTAAATCCTTTTTTAAATAAAAGGATTAATACATAACCAAGTTAACCTACGAGCATAAGCTCACTCAACTAGCATGTATGAGATACACTGGTGATTGACTTTAGTGCAAGTGGGAGATTGTTGGAAATATGCCCTGAAAGTCAATCTTTGGAAGAAACCTTTCAGGACAATGAATTGATGTATATATATGACTCTTATACATCGGAAGGCAAAGATACTAATTAGGACTATCTCAATGAACAAAATATGTCCTAAATAGTGAATCCATGGACAATGGATCGATGGAAGAAGTAACCTAATGATGTTAGATTACAGAGACCTTCTTCTCATAACCATCATGTCCAAAAAGGTTCCTGGTCATAAGGATTGTCGGAGGGATACTGACAATCCATAGACCGGTACATACTATGTCCGCTTCAATTGGAAGGATGGAAAGTCTCATCCCATTCGTGTAGCGACACTAAGACAAGCATGTAGGTGCTCATTAAGGGAATGAGTTCACTGAACACAATCGAACGAGAGTACTTGCATGGAGGTCTACTCACATGTCAAGCAAGTAACTCTAATGGTTGGAATAATGTAAGTAATCCTTTGACCTGAGGCATCGTCGTTGTCTTGTGGTTAAGTACTTAATCTTTGATTATGTTAAAGTCATTCCGTTCGCGAGTGTCCAAGGCATCGTTGGGGTTAAGCCACTTAGCCATGAAGGCAAGTGAATGCGCAACAAGGAATCTCTAATCCTCGATAAGAGAGGATGAATACTCTAAGATATGATTCGGGAATCTTCGGCCGAAGTATCGAGCGTAATAAAGGAAAGCGTTCCTATACGTCTCAAATGAATCGTATAAGAAGGAATAATCACATTAGGGGTTTGACATTATAAATCCATACCCTAGTAATGTGATTGAGAGTATTGTTTTAGAGAAGGATCGAATTACATTGTAATTCCAACTGAATAGGTTCTCCGAATAACTTCTACATTAGCTTGGGTAGCCATGATATATGGTTAGATGTCACTCATGGCTTGTGAGTTCTTCTAGATGATTAAATGTAGTCATCAAAAGGAAGGTGAATTAAAAGTAAGTTTTAATTCACTAAGTGATTGGATAATCAATTGGATTGGTGCCAATCACCTCACTGCCTTGCTAATTAGAACCTAAAAGATTGTTCACCAATACACTCTTGTAGTGAGTAACTAATGGATGAAGGAAATAATTAATTGGATTAATTAAGTGTTTTGATTAATTTAGAAAGTCTAAAGAAATCATAAAAGCGATAAAGATCGTTTTTGGGCTTAAAGAAACGTTCGGGTTTAATTAGGCCCATTGGGCCAAAACCCATTGGGCTTTTATTCAAGCAGTGGATGACTTGAAATAATTAAAAGCCCAAAGCCCAAACCAAACACATATGGCCGGCCACCAAGGGAGAGATAGGTCAAAATGTTGACTTGTTTCTTTTGTCTATAAAAGGAACTTTATAACACAAAGTTCATTAGGGTTTTATGTGTTCTAAAAACAACAAAAGAGAAAAGAAAAACTCTCTCTCTTGAACACAAAGGGCCGGCCACCAAGGGGGTGATTTAACTAATCATCTATACACCCTTTTGGTTATTCCTTCATCTTCCTCATTACAAAGTGGGTGAGGATCTTTAGAGGTTTTCATATCTTTGGAAACTTGAAGAGAACCTAGGAGCACTTACTTTACAAAGTGGAGGAAGCAAGGAGGGAGGCTAGGCTCAAGGAGTTTGAGGAGCAAAGATCTTGAAGGTGGTCCATCCTTGGTCTAAGATTTAGATCAAGAGGTATAAAACTAAACCTCTAGTTTGTTCTTCTTCTAAATTTTGTTTTGATGCATCTTATATAAACCTATGCATCTTGAAGGGGATTTGCATGACTATAGCTTTGATAAAATGTATGACATGCTTCCGTTGCTTTCGTATATAAATTTTGAATTGTATATGCATGCTAGTCACTAGAAATCCCACATGAATCTCATAGATTTCCCTTCAGTACGTCACTTACCCTCTCCTACTTCGGTTAGAGAAGTCCGTTCTTTTCTTGGCCATGCAGGATTCTATAGGTGATTTATCAAGGATTTTTCTAAGATTGCACAACCACTATGCCGTCTCCTACAAAATGACGTGACGTTTGAATTCACCAAGGAGTGCACGGCATCATTCAACCTACTTAAGGAGTTGTTGACCACGGCACCCATCATTGTTCCGCCGGATTGGAGCCTACCTTTCGAGCTCATGTGTGATGCGTTCGACTATGCTTTAGGAGCAGTTGTAGGACAAAGAAAGGACAAGAGGCCGCATGTCATCTACTACGCCTCACGGACGTTGAATGATGCTCAACTTAATTATTCCATAACTGAAAAAGAACTCTTGGCTATTGTATTTGCATTAGATAAGTTTAGATCATATCTTCTTGGTACTAAAGTAATTGTTTTCACTGACCATGCAGCCTTGAAGTATCTTCTCACCAAAAAGGAGGCTAAGCCAAGACTCATTCGTTTGTTGCTCCTACTTCAAGAGTTCGATCTTGAAATCCGAGACAAGAAAGGGTGTGAAAACGTGGTGGCTGCCCACCTAAGTAGAATGGTGCGTGAGGAAGAGTCCACCCCCATTTTAGAAACGTTTCCGGATGAGCAACTTCTGTCCATTGAGGTAAGAACTGTTGGAAATGTGCCCTAAAACCAATCATATGATGATACTTTACGAACATTTCACAAAGTTAAACTAATGTAGTTTAAATGTAAAGGGCAAAGATTATTGTTTGAGCCATCTCATATAAATGTTATATGCTTAAACGATAAGTCCAAGGAATATGTGCTTGGAAGAATGCGATCTAAAGAAGTTAGATTCATGAGACCATTGTTTCGTTGACACATCCTAAACGTTCCTGATCATAGGATTGTCAATTGGGCATTGACAGTCCGTTAAGATCAGTACGTGCTATGTCTTCTCTCAGGGAGAGTGACTAGTCTCGAGTCATTGGTGTGTGTGTGACATCAAGACAAGTACGTAGGTGCTCAATAGAGAATGAGTTCACTGAACACAATGAACGAAGAGTTCTCATATTCATGTCACATGAGAACTCATGGTTGGGATAATGCAAATTAGTCTTTTGACCTGAGGCATCACAGTTGTCTTGTGGTTAGGTCCTTAATCTTTGATTATGTCAAAGTCACTCCAACATGAGGGTGTCCACGACATCGTTGGGGTTAAGCCACTTAGCCATGGAGGCAAGTGAATGCGCAACAAGGGATCTCTAACCTTCAAACTGTTTGAGGGAGAATACTCTATGATATGATTAAGAATCTTTGGCCAAAGTATGAATGAGATTTAGGAATGTATTCCAAATCACATTCAAGGTAATCATAAAAGCACAAGACTCACATTGGATAGTAGACATGAATAAACTATCAAACCAAACAATGTGGTCAAGAGTATTGTATTAGAGAAAGACCGTATTGCATTTGTAATCCTAAAACTGAATAGGTTCTCCACCTCTTCTGATTAGCTTGGGTAACCATGACATGCTGCTAGGCGTCAACCATGGTTTGTGGAAGCCCTAAAAGTGTATTATCACTAACGGGAGAATTGAAAGTAAGTTTCAATTCACAATCGATTAGAAAGAGTTTTAATCGCCCACTGCCTCGCTAAAAGGAACCTAATGGATCGTTCACCGAGTAAGGTAGAGTTTGAAGAAACAACGGAGATGAGTAAGAATAATTAAATGGTTTAATTATTTATCTAAGGCTAGGATTAATTAATATGTTAATTAATCAAACGAATAAGTTCGTTAAAGACCTCGGGTTAGTTTTGGGCCGCAAGGCCCAATGGGATTTGAATGTCAAGCCCATTAACTCAAGTTGTATGACAACTTGAATAAACAAAGGGCTTGAAAGCCCAATAAACCCTATAGGCCGGCCATGTTAGAAGAATAGGGCTTTTGGTCCATTAGGTCACTTATTTGAAGGGACTATATAAAGGACTTTATAGCCTAAAATTCATTAAGGGTTGTTTTTGGGGAAAGGATGAGAACACAAGCTCTCCTTTCTCTCTAAAATTTCGGCCACCTTGGAGGGATCATCTAGCAATCAAACTCCTCCAAGGTCACTCATTTCTTCTTCATTATGCCTTGGTGATGAATCATTAGAGGTTCTCAATTTTGGGAACTTTGGAGAAACCTTTTTCATCCATCCAAATCCATGGATCTAAGATGCAAGGAATGAAGGCCCTCTCTTTGGGTGATTAGCCTTTGTTTAAATACAAAGAGGAATCTACAAAGGTATATATTTCAACTCACTTTGTTTTGAGTTGATTATTGGTTCACCATTTTACTAGGCTTTGAACATTCATGGGTAATGTTTTGTTTTTAAGTGCATGCTAGCATGATTCCGCCTTTAATTTGTTAATTGCATGCTAATGATGTTGCTTAAATGAACATGTCATCTTCCAAAATAATCCTTCAAGTGGTATCAGAGCCTAGGCCTAGTTTATGGTGGATCCTTTTGGGTTTTGTGATTTTTCATATTTTGTGATTTAAGTGTTGTAAATGTTACAAGCTTTGCTCTTGCTTTGAATATAAATTTTGCTTGAAAATTTAGCATCTCAAATGTTGTAGATGTATTTCATTAAAGCATGAATATTGGAACTAAAAGTTGGTGCCAAGTGTTTTGGGATTTTCGGCCAAATCCAAAGGGTGATTTTTTGGGTTCATGTTAGGCTTGTTAAAATGGTTTTAAAGTGCTTTTTGGAACCCCTAAGTACCCTAGGATATTAACCCTCTTTTGAGTTGTGAAAAATTGAGTTTTGGTAAGTGAAAACATTCATGGAGCTATTATGAGTTTTCATGAGTGTTCTTCAATGTTCTTGAAGTTCTTACCAAGAACAAAAAGTTTTGAAGTTTTGATTCAAGAGTTTTATGTTTTTCATAAAGTTTTGTTTTTCAAATGGTGGGTGATAGTTATTGGTGAGATGTGACTAAAAGAATTTTAAAGTTTTATAAAAAACATTTTCTTACAAACCATCAAAGTCACCTTTGTCTCACCTACCAAAAACCACTTACAAAACTTTAGATTTTTTCAATTTTTCAACACTATGGCCGGCCACCTTTGGTAAAAGGTGTTGGAGGGACTTTTGTGCAATTATATAAAGTTTTGATACTTTTGTGTATTTGCATTTTGACCCCAAAAGTTTTTGTTTTAACAAAGTGACCCAAATTGTTGTGGTCATTGTTTTTTGGCCCAAAACAAAATGAGAACAAAAATTGTTTTGTCTCTTTAATGAGAATTTGATTTTCATTATATTTAGTTCCATTTAAATCAATTCTATGGATCCAAAAACCAAATGATAATTGTTGCATTCAATTTAATTAGATAAAGTGTTAATTAATTAAAGGGTGATTATGAACCTTAGCCTACGACAATTGAGCTATGTGAATGGCCGTTTCAAATTTGTTTGAACCATGGGAATGAGTAGATTAGATTTTGGTTGTAATTTGATTTGATCAAATGTTGTAAAAGGGCATAAGCTCTTCTTTACTTTAAAGTAATTAGTTATATTCAATTGTTGTAAAGAGCATAAGCTCATATTTACTTTGAAGTACTTCTTTCTTGCTTTATTTGATATGCATGAAATGAAGTAGTTGGGTCCAACGCCCTAAGACAACACGCCTTAATGTGATTAAACGCGTAACTAAAATCAATCTCCATCCCTAGTCCGAGATTCAACACAAGGCTCGTGTTGGATCTAATCAAAGGTTCATAGTCATCCTAAGGCCCTAAGGCAACTATATAGTCCATCAATGAATGCAAACCTTATGTTAGTGGTATCATATACTCTTGCTTTAAAAACCGTTTTAAAAGCTTAGTGGGAGTATTATATACAACTAAATCAATCATATGGACCAATAGTTGTAATAGGACCAAAATTGTTTTAATTATGATTAAAATGAATATATATATGTGATGAGACCTAAAACCCTCAACAAACGAATATTAAGTTGATAAACGAGAGATGTTTTGAACATTTCTTCGTAGGCCTTCCACCGTGGTGGGCTCCAATCGTTTGTGACTTGTACACCGGCTTCACCCTATCATGGGGGAGTACAAAGTGCATGCTTACACTCAGGAGGAGTCCATAAACATATGATGAGGTAAGTGTAGGCAACGAGGATGGCCGATATCATATCATTGTGAGGCTATTCTTGAACCCCTTCATGAACTAAGCATGGTGGGAATAACTTAACTAAGTGCAATGGTGCCGATATCGTATCATCGTGAGGCCACATTCTCTAGAGGCCAAACTAGATGGGTAATTACAAGAGTTGTAAATGAGTAAAGTGTTATTCTCTCATCATTATTTTTGCTAACCGATATCGTATCATCGTGAGGTGGGCTTGGTAATGGTGAGTCTCCCATACCCCGCTAAGAGTTCAACAAAACTCTCGAATTCCGATGAGGGATATGGAATTTGCCAAAAATAGTGGGTGGTGCTATTTGATTTAAAGACCCGAATCAAATGGCTTAAAATCAATCAATTTATATTCGTTATGTATTTGTTTACCAATATATTTGCAAACGCTATCCAAAACTTGACAAAGAAAAGCCGAATGCTTTAATTTCCGGACTTAGTTCTACAATCCCATAGATTGTCTTTAATGGCTTGTAGATGTAACTAAGTAGTCTCATCCTCACAATCTTCCTATTGATAATGTATCATTGGAAGAATATGTTAGATAAGTCTAACATGAGAAGGACAACACTTTTAATGTCATAATTCTTCAAATACAAATTGTTGTATGAAGAAATAAGAGTTGCTTTGAACAACCCTTAATCAACACAAACTTTAGTGCTTGTTTCTTTGTTACATAAACAAGGAACTTTTGAAGTAAGCACAAGGGCATGGACGCTTTATGTGCCATGATTCTTCACTTACAAATTGTTGTATGAAGAAATGAGAGTTGCTTTGAACAACTCTTGAAAGTTTGTAATTATGTTTAGAACATAATGGTTGGTTGACAAAAATGGACTTATGATGATTTTGAATCATTGAGTGTTGAAGTGTTAAACCACTTAACGAGACGGAAATTAGGCAAGGACTTCACCTTTGTGTCCCTATCCTAATGGTTCACTAAGTTTATTGTAAACTATATAGTGAACAATAACCACACACTCTCCAAAATTGTTTGATGTGTATAACACAATTGAAATAAGTTTCAAGAGAGATAGTGGGAGTTTAGGGACCATGACTATTGTAGTCAAAGGAGAAGTCAAATGAAGAAGGCAAAATAACTCCAAGGGAACAAACTTTCTTTATGAAAGGATGGACATTGGAAGGGGTATTTGCAAGAAATGTCTTGCAAGTGTCAAGAACACACCTTTCGAAGGTGTTGTAATATGTTCTTGAAATAGTTCAAAACAGTTGGTTCTTCTACTTGAATGCTTGATTCCGTATTAGTAACTATGTTTTACAATTGTTGTAAAAGTGTGCTAATAAAAAGTAGAAGATTAATGAGAGAAGAGAAAGTACTTCACATTCGGAAAGTGAATAAAATATAGATCTCTGCGAAAGCGGATTGTACTTACTTCCTCATATGAACTACCAAAGAAATTGGAAAATACTAAAGATTGTCTTTACATTCCAATTTTAAGGAACTTAAATCCGTCACTATAGTAGAGATGGATAAATGTTTTGTTTGACAAAACATTGTTCTTTATTAATCAATAATTAGATTATTGTAATTTAATTGGTTGTCTCTATAGTAGAGATGATGTGGTAGTTTAACTGTTTAGAATACGATGATGCTTAAAACCCAAAAGGTTGCAAGGTAGTGACTAATCCCAACTGAGTTGTGATACCTCTAAAACATAAGTTATGAGTTGGTCATAGATGGATGCTTTGGATCGTTAGATCCGGATCCAATACCTTCTTGTTAAAATTGTATAGAGGCGAAATGTTCGAATCTTTATTCTTTTGGAAAGAAGAAAGAATCACAAAGTTGTTGAGGTTAATTCACTTAGATGTTAGTGGCACTTGTCCACAACATAATACTACTCATGTTGTATGACATTCACCGAAGATCACTCTCGGTTGGACTATAGTTTATTTTGAATAAACACAAGTCCGAATACTTTGCAAAAGGTTTCAAAGAATTCAATAAATGTAAGTAGATGAGTAAGACGTCTAAAGTATTTACCTCCTTAGATTTGATCCAAGGAAAAAGTAACACTTTAGATTGATTTCCTTGAAAAATATCAAGGAAAGTAGCATCGTAAGATAATGAATTTCTCCATTAGGAGAAGAATGAACATGAATAAGATTTAGTTCGTTGGACATTATCAATTACCCATATATGTATGATATATACTTCTAAGACAACCTAGTTCCTATACCACAAGCTCCAAGGTAGTCCAGAAGGATTTATAAACCGTCTCAGTTGAATGGTTTGAACTTTATGACTATGTCATAGAGTTGCACCTCTTAATTCGAAAGAAATAAGAATGAAAATCCTTATGACTACATTGAGTGTATATACGATATATACTCAAGGAAATGGTAAAGTACCGTTTGACCCGAAATAATGAAACCTTCACAGCTAATTGGTAGCTTAAGGTGACTACACTCAAAGAGAATGGTTGACTTTGAAGAAACCATCTTTGAAGTAGTCTTGGTTTCAATTAATTCGAAGATTGCTAGCTACAACTAAATGGTGATTTAATGTTTGGACATAATATGGGTTTCCGAAACCATTATTAAGATAGTCTTGATAATATATGTCTAAAACTATAAATCACAAGACAGGTTAGTTGTAGAGATCCATCCATCATGGATCTTAACAAGCTAGTGGGAGCTATAAGCGTCTTATGAGAAAAGATCAATTGTTTGATTTCTCATAAAGATGTAAATGAATCTTTTGTTTACTAGGTTTACAAAAGATTAGTGGGAGTTAATCGTATTCCTAAATTTGAAAATATATATATGATATATTAATTTTTGGAAATAAAAAGAGCACTTCTTCGTTAAAGTTATTCTATAACGATAGAATGTATATGGGAGATTTAGTCTATATAATGGAATGGAGATCTATAATGATATATTTCAAGATATAATTGGATTATATCAATCCCTAAAATAGACAAGAGATGCTAGGAAGTTTCTCATTTGATGATAAACTTCAATTAGAATGACAATTCTATTGAGACTAGGAAGTTGTTCTTCTCAAAGGGAATGTACCCTTTGACTCCCAAAGAAATAATGCGTAAATAGAATCCTTTATGCATAAGCAGAAAGGTGATTTATGTATTTCATATTGTATGAAAAACATTGATATAAGATGTACCTAGAAAGGTACAAGACAATATCAGTGCAAGCCCAGGATCAGAACCATGGCAACTGTCAAGTGAGTCCTTGAGTATTTGAGAAATACTAAAGGATATATTACTCAATAATTGAGAAAGAATTAGAGTAACGTAATGGAAGCGTAAATGTATTAGATTATGAATCTAATCCATCATTGGATATTTCTTCATTATGAATGAAGAAATAAACAGATATCTCTTTATTATGACTAAAAAGATATTTGGATGGAAACATTAAAGTAATGACTTTAGTGTGTTCCATTATGAATGCAAAATATATTGCCATATAGAAGTTTACAACAATGTTGTTTGGATGGGAAAGTTCATTTATGAACTCTCTATTCAGTTCCAACCAGAAAGTGTATGACACTAATGGGGCGATAGCTCAAGCCATGGAATCAAGGTCTCATCAAGGTCCGAAGTCAAATGAGAGACTGAACCACATGATTAGGAATCATGAATAATGGTGACGTCGTTATTCTCAAGGTTGCTTCTATGGATAACATATAGATATGTTGGAAATGTGCCCTAAAACCAATCATATGATGATACTTTACGGACATTTCACAAAGTTAAACTAATGAAGTTTAAATGTAAAGGGCAAAGATTATTGTTTGAGCCGTCTCATATAAATGTTATATGCTTAAACGATAAGTCCAAGGAATATGTGATTGGAAGAATGCGATCTAAAGAAGTTAGATTCATGAGACCATTCTTTCGTTGACACATCCTAAACGTTCCTGATCATAGGATTGTCAATTGGGCATTGACAGTCCGTTAAGATCAGTACGTGCTATGTCTTCTCTCAGGGAGAGTGACTAGTCTCGAGTCATTGGTGTGTGTGACATCAAGACAAGTACGTAGGTGCTCAATAGAGAATGAGTTCACTGAACACGATCAACAAAGAGTTCTCATATTCATGTCACATGAGAACTCATGGTTGGGATAATGCAAATTAGTCTTTTGACCTGAGGCATCACAGTTGTCTTGTGGTTAGGTCCTTAATCTTTGATTATGTCAAAGTCACTCCATCAGGAGGGTGTCCACGGCATCGTTGGGGTTAAGCCACTTAGCCATGGAGGCAAGTGAATGCGCAACAAGGGATCTCTAACCTTCAAACTGTTTGAGGGAGAATACTCTATGATATGATTAAGAATCTTTGGCCAAAGTATGAATGAGATTTAGGAATGTGTTCCAAATCACATTCAAGGTAGTCATATAAGCACAAGACTCACATTGGATAGTAGACATGAATAAACTATCAAACCAAACAATGTGGTCAAGAGTATTGTATTAGAGAAAGACCGTATTGCATTTGTAATCCTAAAACTGAATAGGTTCTCCACCTCTTCTGACTAGCTTGGGTAACCATGACATGCTGCTAGGCGTCAACCATGGTTTGTGGAAGCCCTAAAAGTGTATTATCACTAACGGGAGAATTGAAAGTAAGTTCGAATTCACAATCGATTTGAAAGAGTTTGAATCGCCCACTGCCTCGCTAAAAGGAACCTAATGGATCGTACACCGTGTAAGGTAGAGATTGAAGATTCAACGGAGATGAGTAAGAATAATTAAATGGTTTAATTATTTATGGCAAGGATTAATTAATATGATTATTAATCAAACGAATAAGTTCGTTAAAAGACCTCGGGATAGTTTTGGACCTTAAGGCCCAATGGGCTTCGAACGTCAAGTCCATTGACTTAAGTTGTGTGACAACTTAATGAATAATGATTCACAAAGACCCAAATAGCCCAATAAATCCCATGTTAAAGAAGGAGTGGTTTTGGACTTATTTACAAGTTTGCCACTCAAATGAATTAAGGAATAAGTATGACTTTATAGCCAAAATTCATTAAGGGTAATTTTTGGGGAAAGGATGAGAACACAAGCTCTCCTTTCTCTCTAAAATTTCAGCCACCTTGGAGGGATCATCTAGCAATCAAACTCCTCCAAGGTCACTCATTTCTTCTACAATATGCCTTGGTGTGGAGACTTAGAGGTTTTCAATTTTGGGAACTTGGAGAAACCTTTTCATCCATCCAAATCCATGGATCTAAGATGCAAGGAATGAAGGCCCTCTCTTTGGGTGATTAGCCTTTGCTTATGCAAAGAGGAATCTACAAAGGTATTGATTTCTCAACTCACTTTGTTTTGAGTTGAGTCTTGGTTCACCTATCTACTAGGCTTTGAAGTTCATGGGTTAAATTTTGTTTTTGAGTGCATATAAACATGATTCCGCCTTTTAATTGTTAATTGCATGTTGTTGATGTTGCTCAAATGAACTTGTTTTTCACAAATATTCCTTCAAGTGGTGTCAAGAGCCTAAGTCTAGTAGTTGGTGAATCCTTTTAGGTTTTGTTGTTCATAGTTTGTGATTTGAATGTTGTAATTGTTACAAACTTTATTCTTGCTTCTTTGAATGTAAATTTTGTTAGAAAATTTGCCATCTCAAATGTTGTAGATGTAGTTCATATGAGCATGAATTTTGGAGCTAAATTTTGGTGCCATGGTTTTGGGGAAATTCGGCCAAATCCAAAGGGTGGATTTTTGGGTTCTTGTTTGACTTGTTAAAAGTGTTTTAAAGTGACTTTTGGAACCCCTATATACCCTAGTATGGTTGTATGTTATTTCCCTTAAGTTTGAGTGGTTTTGGGTTGTTTTTGGGTGAAGAATGTTCATGGAGCTCTTATGGGTTTTTCATGAATGTTCTTCATTGTTCTTGATATGTTCTTGCCAAGAACAAAAGGTTTGGTGTTTTGATTCAAAGTTTTGATTTATTTCATAAAGTTTTTGTTTTGAAATATTTCTTATGTTTAAATATATTAGATATTTATTTTGAAAAATTAAAGAAATTTTAGTGGGTAGGTGTGTAATGATTTATTCCATTTCACACACCCCACTTACAAAAACTTTGAAATTTTTTTTATTACTTTGCTTCAAAACCGGCCACCCTACTCAATTAGGGTCCTTGTGGGGCTTTTATGCAACTACATAAAGTTTTGATACTTTTGTGTATTTGTACTTTGACCCAAAAGTTTACGTTTTTACGTAAATGTCCAAAATCACTAAAAGGACAAATTGTTTTGCTCCTTTAATGAAGTTTTAGCTTTTGTGGAAACTTTTGGGTTCTAGTTGTAATTACATGAAGTAGTGGACTTTTGTGTTTTTACAAAGTGACCCCAAAAGTTTAAGTTTTTGCAAAATAGCCCAAAAGTTGAGGTTAATTGCACTATGGCCCAAACAAGTTGAGGTCATAGCATTTTGGCCCAAATTAGGTAGAGAACAAAATTGTTTTGTCTCTTTAAATGAGAATTGGATTTTCATTTCATTTAGCTCCATTTAAATCAATTCTATGGATACAAAAACTAAATGAAAATGTTGCATTCAAGTTTAATTAGTTAAAGCGTTAATTAATTAAAGAAAGGGTGATTATGAACCTAAGCCTACTATAATTGAGCTATGTGAAAGGCCGTTTCAAATTTGTTTGAACCATGGGAATGTGTAGATTAACTTTTGGTTGTAATTTGATATGATCAATTGTTGTAAAAGAGCATAAGCTCTTCTTTACTTTAAAGTAATTTGATTTGATCAATTGTTGTAAAAGAGCATAAGCTCTTATTTACTTTGAAGTACTCCTTTCTTGTTTTATTCGATATGCATGAAATTGGAGTAGTTGGGTCCAACGCCCAATAAGACAACACGCCTTAATGTGATTAAACGCGTAACTAAAATCAATCACCATCCCTAGACCGAGATTCAACACTAGGCTCGTGTTGAATCGAATCAAAGGTTCATAGTCATCCTAAGGCCCTAAGGCAACTATATAGTCCATCAATGAATGCAAATCTTATGTTAGTAGTACCATATAGTCTTGCTTTAAAAACCGTTTTAAAAGCATAGTGGGAGTATTATATACTACTAAATCAATCATATGGACCAATAGTTGTAATAGGACCAAAATGTTTTAATTGGATTAAAATGTATATTTATGTGATGAGACCTAAAACCCTTAACCAAACCATTATTAAGTTGATAAGCGAGAGATGCTTTGAACATTTCTTCGTAGGCCTTCCACCATGGTGGGCTCCAATCGTTTGTGACTTGTACACCGGCTTCACCCTATAATGAGGAAGTTCAAAGTATGTGCTTACATCCAGGAGGAGTCCATAAACATATGATGAGGTGAGTGTAGACAACGAGTATGACCAACATGATATAATTCTGAGGTTATGCTTGAACCTCTACATAAACTAAGCATGGTGGGAATAACTTAACTAAGTGCAATGGTGCCAACATGATATAATTCTGAGGCATTCATTCTCTAGAGGCCAAACTAGATGGGTAATTACAAGAGTTGTAAATGACTAAAGTGTTATTCTCTCATCATTATTTTTGCTAACCAACATGATATAATTCTGAGGTGGGCTTGGTAATGGTGAGTCTCCCATACCCCACTAAGAGTTCAACAAAACTCTCGAATTCCGATGAGGGATATGGAATTTGCCAAAAATAGTGGGTGGTGCTATTTGATTTAAAGACCCGAATCAAATGGCTTAAAATCAATCAATTTATATTCGTTATGTATTTGTTTACCAATATATTTGCAAACGCTATCCAAAACTTGACAAAGAAAAGCCGAATGCTTTAATTTCCGAACTTAGTTCTACAAACCCATAGATTGTCTTTAATGGCTTGTAGATGTAACTAAGTAGTCTCATCCTCACAATCTTCCTATTGATAATGTATCATTGGAAGAATATGTTAGATAAGTCTAACATGAGAAGGACAACACTTTTAATGTCATAATTCTTCAAATACAAATTGTTGTATGAAGAAATGAGAGTTGCCTTGAACAACTCTTGAAAGTTTGTAATTATGTTTAGAACATAATGGTTGGTTGACAAAAATAGTCCATCAACATGGACATATGATGATTTTGAATCATTGAGTGTTGAAGTGTTAAACCACTTAACGAGACGGAAATTAGGCAAGGACTTCACCTTTGTGTCCCTATCCTAATGGTTCACTAAGTTTATTGTAAACTATAAAGTGAACAATAACCACACACTCTCCAAATTGTTTGATGTGTATAACACAATTGAAATAAGTTTCAAGAGAGATAGTGGGAGTTTAGGGACCATGACTATTGTAGTCAAAGGAGAAGTCAAATGAAGAAGGCAAAATAACTCCAAGGGAACAAACTTTCTTTATGAAAGGATGGACATTGGAAGGGGTATTTGCAAGAAATGTCTTGCAAGTGTCAAGAACACACCTTTCGAAGGTGTTGTAATATGTTCTTGAAATAGTTCAAAACAGTTGGTTCTTCTACTTGAATGCTTGATTCCGTATTAGTAACTATGTTTTACAATTGTTGTAAAAGTGTGCTAATAAAAAGTAGAAGATTAATGAGAGAAGAGAAAGTACTTCACATTCGGAAAGTGAATAAAATATAGATCTCTGCGAAAGCGGATTGTACTTACCTCCTCATATGAACTACCAAAGAAATTGGAAAATACTAAAGATTGTCTTTACATTCCAATTTTAAGGAACTTAAATCCGTCACTATAGTAGAGATGGATAAATGTTTTGTTTGACAAAACATTGTTCTTTATTAATCAATAATTAGATTATTGTAATTTAATTGGTTGTCTCTATAGTAGAGATGATGTGGTAGTTTAACTGTTTAGAATACGATGATGCTTAAAACCCAAAAGGTTGCAAGGTAGTGACTAATCCCAACTGAGTTGTGATACCTCTAAAACATAAGTTATGAGTTGGTCATAGATGGATGCTTTGGATCGTTAGATCCGGATCCAATACCTTCTTGTTAAAATTGTATAGAGGCGAAATGTTCGAATCTTTATTCTTTTGGAAAGAAGAAAGAATCACAAAGTTGTTGAGGTTAATTCACTTAGATGTTAGTGGCACTTGTCCACAACATAATACTACTCATGTTGTATGACATTCACCGAAGATCACTCTCGGTTGGACTATAGTTTATTTTGAATAAACACAAGTCCGAATACTTTGCAAAAGGTTTCAAAGAATTCAATAAATGTAAGTAGATGAGTAAGACGTCTAAAGTATTTACCTCCTTAGATTTGATCCAAGGAAAAAGTAACACTTTAGATTGATTTCCTTGAAAAATATCAAGGAAAGTAGCATCGTAAGATAATGAATTTCTCCATTAGGAGAAGAATGAACATGAATAAGATTTAGTTCGTTGGACATTATCAATTACCCATATATGTATGATATATACTTCTAAGACAACCTAGTTCCTATACCACAAGCTCCAAGGTAGTCCAGAAGGATTTATAAACCGTCTCAGTTGAATGGTTTGAACTTTATGACTATGTCATAGAGTTGCACCTCTTAATTCGAAAGAAATAAGAATGAAAATCCTTATGACTACATTGAGTGTATATACGATATATACTCAAGGAAATGGTAAAGTACTATTTGACCCGAAATAATGAAACCTTCCCAGCTAATTGGTAGCTTAAGGTGACTACACTCAAAGAGAATGGTTGACTTTGAAGAAACCATCTTTGACGTAGTCTTGGTTTCAATTAATTCGAAAATTGCTAGCTACAACTAAATGGTGATTTAATGTTTGGACATAATATGGGTTTCCGAAACCATTATTAAGATAGTCTTGATAATATATGTCTAAAACTATAAATCACAAGACAGGTTAGTTGTAGAGATCCATCCATCATGGATCTTAGCAAGCTAGTGGGAGCTATAAGCGTCTTATGAGAAAAGATCAATTGTTTGATTTCTCATAAAGATGTAAATGAATCTTTTGTTTACTAGGTTTACAAAAGATTAGTGGGAGTTAATCGTATTCCTAAATTTAAATATATATATATGATATATTAATTTTTGGAAATGAAAAGAGTACTTCTTCGTTAAAGTTATTCTATAACGATAGAATGTATATGGGAGATATAGTCTATATAATGGAATGGAAATCTATAATGACATATTTCAAGATATAATTGGATTATATCAATCCCTAAAATAGACAAGAGATGCTAGGAAGTTTCTCATTTGATGATAAACTTCAATTAGAATGACAATTCTAGTGAGACTAGGAAGTTGTTCTTCTCAAAGGGAATGTACCCTTTGACTCCCAAAGTAATAATGCGTAAATAGAATCCTTTATGCATAAGCAGAAAGGTGATTTATGTATTTCATATTGTATGAAAAACATTGATATAAGATGTACCCAGAAAGGTACAAGACAATATCAGTGAAAGCCCAGGATCAGAACCATGGCAACTGTTAAGTGAGTCCTTAAGTATTTGAGAAATAGTAAAGGATATATTACTCAATAATTGAGAAAGAATTAGAGTAACGTAATGGAAGCGTAAATGTATTAGATTATGAATCTAATCCATCATTGGATATTTCTTCATTATGAATGAAGAGATAAACAGATATCTCTTTATTATGACTAAAAGGATATTTGGATGGAAACATTAAAGTAATGACTTTAGTGTGTTCCATTATGAATGCAAAATATATTGCCATCTAGAAGTTTACAACAATGTTGTTTGGATGGGAAAGTTCATTTATGAACTCTCTATTCGGTTCCAACCAGAAAGTGTATGACACTAATGGGGCGATAGCTCAAGCCAGGGAATCAAGGTCTCATCAAGGTCCGAACTCAAATGAGAGACTGAACCACATGATTGGGAATCATGAATAATGGTGACGTCGTTATTCTCAAGGTTGCTTCTATGGATAACATATAGATATCCATCTTGTTTAGGCCTACTACTCAGCCATTTATGAAATGAATTACAGAAGAGGTATCATCACTGATAACCAAGCTGATTGGCTCTAGTGCAAGTGGGAGATTGTTGGAAATGTGCCCTAAAACCAATCATATGACGATACTTTACGGACATTTCACAAAGTTAAACTAATGAAGTTTAAATGTAAAGGGCAAAGATTATTGTTTGAGCCGTCTCATATAAATGTTATATGCTTCAACGATAAGTCCAAGGAATATGTGATTGGAAGAATGCGATCTAAAGAAGTTAGATTCATGAGACCATTCTTTCGTTGACACATCCTAAACGTTCCTGATCATAGGATTGTCAATTGGGCATTGACAGTCCGTTAAGATCAGTACGTGCTATGTCTTCTCTTAGGGAGAGTGACTAGTCTCGAGTCATTGGTGTGTGTGACATGAAGACAAGTACGTAGGTGCTCAATAGAGAATGAGTTCACTGAACACGATCAACGAAGAGTTCTAATATTCATGTCACATGAGAACTCATGGTTGGGATAATGCAAATTAGTCTTTTGACCTGAGGCATCACAGTTGTCTTGTGGTTAGGTCCTTAATCTTTGATTATGTCAAAGTCACTCCATCAGGAGGGTGTCCACGGCATCGTTGGGGTTAAGCCACTTAGCCATGGAGGCAAGTGAATGCGCAACAAGGGATCTCTAACCTTCAAACTGTTTGAGGGAGAATACTCTATGATATGATTAAGAATCTTTGGCCAAAGTATGAATGAGATTTAGGAATGTGTTCCAAATCACATTCAAGGTAGTCATATAAGCACAAGACTCACATTGGATAGTAGACATGAATAAACTATCAAACCAAACAATGTGGTCAAGAGTATTGTATTAGAGAAAGACCGTATTGCATTTGTAATCCTAAAACTGAATTGGTTCTCCACCTCTTCTGATTAGCTTGGGTAACCATGACATGCTGCTAGGCGTCAACCATGGTTTGTGGAAGCCCTAAAAGTGTATTATCACTAACGGGAGAATTGAAAGTAAGTTCGAATTCACAATCGATTTGAAAGAGTTTGAATCGCCCACTGCCTCGCTAAAAGGAACCTAATGGATCGTACACCGTGTAAGGTAGAGATTGAAGATTCAACGGAGATGAGTAAGAATAATTAAATGGTTTAATTATTTATGGCAAGGATTAATTAATATGATTATTAATCAAACGAATAAGTTCGTTAAAAGACCTCGGGATAGTTTTGGACCTTAAGGCCCAATGGGCTTCGAACGTCAAGTCCATTGACTTAAGTTGTGTGACAACTTAATGAATAATGATTCACAAAGACCCAAATAGCCCAATAAATCCCATGTTAAAGAAGGAGTGGTTTTGGACTTATTTACAAGTTTGCCACTCAAATGAATTAAGGAATAAGTATGACTTTATAGCCAAAATTCATTAAGGGTAATTTTTGGGGAAAGGATGAGAACACAAGCTCTCCTTTCTCTCTAAAATTTCAGCCACCTTGGAGGGATCATCTAGCAATCAAACTCCTCCAAGGTCACTCATTTCTTCTACAATATGCCTTGGTGTGGAGACTTAGAGGTTTTCAATTTTGGGAACTTGGAGAAACCTTTTCATCCATCCAAATCCATGGATCTAAGATGCAAGGAATGAAGGCCCTCTCTTTGGGTGATTAGCCTTTGCTTATGCAAAGAGGAATCTACAAAGGTATTGATTTCTCAACTCACTTTGTTTTGAGTTGAGTCTTGGTTCACCTATCTACTAGGCTTTGAAGTTCATGGGTTAAGTTTTGTTTTTGAGTGCATATAAACATGATTCCGCCTTTTAATTGTTAATTGCATGTTGTTGATGTTGCTCAAATGAACTTGTTTTTCACAAATCTTCCTTCAAGATATCCATCTTGTTTAGGCCTACTACTCAGCCATTTATGAAATGAATTACAGAAGAGGTATCATCACTGATAACCAAGCTGATTGGCTCTAGTGCAAGTGGGAGATTGTTGGAAATGTGCCCTAAAACCAATCATATGATGATACTTTACGGACATTTCACAAAGTTAAACTAATGTAGTTTAAATGTAAAGGGCAAAGATTATTGTTTGAGCCGTCTCATATAAATGTTATATGCTTAAACGATAAGTCCAAGGAATATGTGATTGGAAGAATGCGATCTAAAGAAGTTAGATTCATGAGACCATTCTTTCGTTGACACATCCTAAACGTTCCTGATCATAGGATTGTCAATTGGGCATTGACAGTCCGTTAAGATCAGTACGTGCTATGTCTTCTCTTAGGGAGAGTGACTAGTCTCGAGTCATTGGTGTGTGTGACATGAAGACAAGTACGTAGGTGCTTAATAGAGAATGAGTTCACTGAACACGATCAACGAAGAGTTCTAATATTCATGTCACATGAGAACTCATGGTTGGGATAATGCAAATTAGTCTTTTGACCTGAGGCATCACAGTTGTCTTGTGGTTAGGTCCTTAATCTTTGATTATGTCAAAGTCACTCCATCAGGAGGGTGTCCACGACATCGTTGGGGTTAAGCCACTTAGCCATGGAGGCAAGTGAATGCGCAACAAGGGATCTCTAACCTTCAAACTGTTTGAGGGAGAATACTCTATGATATGATTAAGAATCTTTGGCCAAAGTATGAATGAGATTTAGGAATGTGTTCCAAATCACATTCAAGGTAGTCATATAAGCACAAGACTCACATTGGATAGTAGACATGAATAAACTATCAAACCAAACAATGTGGTCAAGAGTATTGTATTAGAGAAAGACCGTATTGCATTTGTAATCCTAAAACTGAATTGGTTCTCCACCTCTTCTGATTAGCTTGGGTAACCATGACATGCTGCTAGGCGTCAACCATGGTTTGTGGAAGCCCTAAAAGTGTATTATCACTAACGGGAGAATTGAAAGTAAGTTCGAATTCACAATCGATTTGAAAGAGTTTGAATCGCCCACTGCCTCGCTAAAAGGAACCTAATGGATCGTACACCGTGTAAGGTAGAGATTGAAGATTCAACGGAGATGAGTAAGAATAATTAAATGGTTTAATTATTTATGGCAAGGATTAATTAATATGATTATTAATCAAACGAATAAGTTCGTTAAAAGACCTCGGGATAGTTTTGGACCTTAAGGCCCAATGGGCTTCGAACGTCAAGTCCATTGACTTAAGTTGTGTGACAACTTAATGAATAATGATTCACAAAGACCCAAATAGCCCAATAAATCCCATGTTAAAGAAGGAGTGGTTTTGGACTTATTTACAAGTTTGCCACTCAAATGAATTAAGGAATAAGTATGACTTTATAGCCAAAATTCATTAAGGGTAATTTTTGGGGAAAGGATGAGAACACAAGCTCTCCTTTCTCTCTAAAATTTCAGCCACCTTGGAGGGATCATCTAGCAATCAAACTCCTCCAAGGTCACTCATTTCTTCTACAATATGCCTTGGTGTGGAGACTTAGAGGTTTTCAATTTTGGGAACTTGGAGAAACCTTTTCATCCATCCAAATCCATGGATCTAAGATGCAAGGAATGAAGGCCCTCTCTTTGGGTGATTAGCCTTTGCTTATGCAAAGAGGAATCTACAAAGGTATTGATTTCTCAACTCACTTTGTTTTGAGTTGAGTCTTGGTTCACCTATCTACTAGGCTTTGAAGTTCATGGGTTAAGTTTTGTTTTTGAGTGCATATAAACATGATTCCGCCTTTTAATTGTTAATTGCATGTTGTTGATGTTGCTCAAATGAACTTGTTTTTCACAAATCTTCCTTCAAGATATCCATCTTGTTTAGGCCTACTACTCAGCCATTTATGAAATGAATTACAGAAGAGGTATCATCACTGATAACCAAGCTGATTGGCTCTAGTGCAAGTGGGAGATTGTTGGAAATGTGCCCTAAAACCAATCATATGATGATACTTTACGGACATTTCACAAAGTTAAACTAATGTAGTTTAAATGTAAAGGGCAAAGATTATTGTTTGAGCCGTCTCATATAAATGTTATATGCTTAAACGATAAGTCCAAGGAATATGTGATTGGAAGAATGCGATCTAAAGAAGTTAGATTCATGAGACCATTCTTTCGTTGACACATCCTAAACGTTCCTGATCATAGGATTGTCAATTGGGCATTGACAGTCCGTTAAGATCAGTACGTGCTATGTCTTCTCTTAGGGAGAGTGACTAGTCTCGAGTCATTGGTGTGTGTGTGACATCAAGACAAGTACGTAGGTGCTCAATAGAGAATGAGTTCACTGAACACGATCAACGAAGAGTTCTCATATTCATGTCACATGAGAACTCATGGTTGGGATAATGCAAATTAGTCTTTTGACCTGAGGCATCACAGTTGTCTTGTGGTTAGGTCCTTAATCTTTGATTATGTCAAAGTCACTCCAACAGGAGGGTGTCCACGGCATCGTTGGGGTTAAGCCACTTAGCCATGGAGGCAAGTGAATGCGCAACAAGGGATCTCTAACCTTCAAACTGTTTGAGGGAGAATACTCTATGATATGATTAAGAATCTTTGGCCAAAGTATGAATGAGATTTAGGAATGTGTTCCAAATCACATTCAAGGTAATCATATAAGCACAAGACTCACATTGGATAGTAGACATGAATAAACTATCAAACCAAACAATGTGGTCAAGAGTATTGTATTAGAGAAAGACCGTATTGCATTTGTAATCCTAAAACTGAATAGGTTCTCCACCTCTTCTGATTAGCTTGGGTAACCATGACATGCTGCTAGGGGTCAACCATGGTTTGTGGAAGCCCTAAAAGTGTATTATCACTAACGGGAGAATTGAAAGTAAGTTTCAATTCACAATCGATTAGAAAGAGTTTTAATCGCCCACTGCCTCGCTAAAAGGAACCTAATGGATCGTTCACCGAGTAAGGTAGAGTTTGAAGAAACAACGGAGATGAGTAAGAATAATTAAATGGTTTAATTATTTATCTAAGGCTAGGATTAATTAATATGTTAATTAATCAAACGAATAAGTTCGTTAAAGACCTCGGGTTAGTTTTGGGCCGCAAGGCCCAATGGGATTTGAATGGCAAGCTCATTAACTCAAGTTGTATGACAACTTGAATAAACAAAGGGCTTGAAAGCCCAATAAACCCTATAGGCCGGCCATGTTAGAAGAATAGGGCTTTTGGTCCATTAGGTCACTTATTTGAAGGGACTATATAAAGGACTTTATAGCCTAAAATTCATTAAGGGTTGTTTTTGGGGAAAGGATGAGAACACAAGCTCTCCTTTCTCTCTAAAATTTCGGCCACCTTGGAGGGATCATCTAGCAATCAAACTCCTCCAAGGTCACTCATTTCTTCTTCATTATGCCTTGGTGATGAATCATTAGAGGTTCTCAATTTTGGGAACTTTGGAGAAACCTTTTTCATCCATCCAAATCCATAGATCTAAGATGCAAGGGATGAAGGCCCTCTCTTTGGGTGATTAGCCTTTGTTTAAATACAAAGAGGAATCTACAAAGGTATATATTTCAACTCACTTTGTTTTGAGTTGATTATTGGTTCACCATTTTACTAGGCTTTGAACATTCATGGGTAATGTTTTGTTTTTAAGTGCATGCTAGCATGATTCCGCCTTTAATTTCTTAATTGCATGCTAATGATGTTGCTTAAATGAACATGTCATCTTCCAAAATAATCCTTCAAGAACTCCTTGGTATGCCGATTTGGTCAATTTCTTGGTGTCTAAGCAAGTTCCTAGTACCCTAAACAAGTTCCAACGTGATAAACTTGTTCATGATGCACGTTTTTATGTTTGGGATGATCCATATTTATGGAAATTCTGCCCAGATCAGATTGTGCGTAGATGTGTGCCCGAATCTGAATTTAATTTCATTCTTACATTCTGCCATACTTATGCATGTGGGGGACATTTTGGCACCCAAAGGACAGCCCTAAAGGTGTTACAATCTGGATTTTATTGGCCTAATCTCTTTAAAGATGCTAAAATGTTTTGTTTAACATGCGATAAGTGTCAAAGAACAGGTAACATAGGGCCTAAGGACCAAATGCCGCAACAATCTCTCTCCTTTGTGGAAATTTTTGATGTTTGGGGTATTGATTTCATGGGCCCCTTCCCTCTATCTTTTGGATTCACTTATATCTTGCTAGCTGTCGATTATGTTTCCAAATGGGTGGAAGCCAAAGCCACCCGTACTAACGATTCTAAGGTTGTTGCAGATTTTGTGAAATCTAATATTTTGCTAGGTTTGGGATGCCACGAGTTTTAATTAGTGATGGGGGTTCTCACTTTCGTAACCGCACCATTGAAGCTTTGCTTAAGAAGTACAACGTTACTCATAAGGTTTCCACACCTTATCACCCTCAAACTAATGGGCAAGCGGAGGTTTCAAATAGGGAGATCAAACAAGTCCTAGAGAAAACCGTGGGACCCTCAAGAAGAGATTGGAGTTTGCGCTTGGACGATGCATTGTGGGCCTATCGTACGGCTTACAAAACTCCCCTTGGCATGTCACCTTTTCGGCTTATATATGGTAAGCCATGTCATTTGCCCGTTGAGTTAGAGCACAAGGCACATTGGGCTGTGAAAACCTTCAATTTGGACATAGACGCTGCTGGAGTTCATAGGAAGCTCCAATTAGATGAACTTGAGGAGATTAGGAACGAGGCTTACTAGAATGCTCGCATCTACAAGGACAAGACGAAGGCTTATCATGATAAGATGCTTCGTACCAAAACGTTCTCCAAGGGGTAGAAAGTGTTGCTTTTTAATTCAAGACTTCGGTTATTCCCTGGTAAGTTCCGTTCTAAATGGATTGGACCTCTTATTGTTACTAATGTTTTTCCTCATGGTGCAGTCCAAGTCCAAAGCTTAAAAAGTGGCCACGAGTTCAAGGTGAACGGACATAGATTGAAGCCATACTATGAGAACTTTGTGGAGCATGTTGTGGAAGAGCTTCCCTTGGGTGCCGTGGGCTCCAATCTGGAGTGATTGGGTTCTTCGTCCGGCTGTACAACGTTAAAGCAAGCGCTACTTGGGAGGCAACCCATGCATTCAACAAAGGAAGACCTAGAAAGCACTCCAATTCCAGATTTGCGTTCCTAAACTCTTCTCTTTGTTGCTATTTCGTTTCTGCCATGTTAGGTTGTTTAGTTGTTGTTTTGTTTGTTTGTTTGTTAATTGTGTGAGTCTATGCTTGAAACATTGAGGACAATGTTTGATTTAAGTGTGGGGGGGGGGGGGTAAACAAGTGTTTTTGTATGATTTTACATGATTTTCATGGGATTTTATCACCTATCACTTATAATGTTGTTTCTCACTGTTTTGAAGTGTTTTTAGTGTGTTTTGAAGTGTTTTTATGTGTTTGGATCAGAAAATCCGAAAATTTACAAAAAAAAAATTGCAAAAGAGTTTTGAAAAACCCCAAAAAGAGTTGTTTTAAAGTTGTTTTTGTGTGTTTGTTTGGGTCTTAGGTCACCTTCCAACACAATGATGAGGATTTGGTTTTAAATTACATGACTATTAAAGAATGTTGTAAACATGGCTGGAAGTTGATTTATGCTTTGGTTTATGCTTGGTTATGGTTATAGCTTATGAATTCACATATTACAAAGAGAAAATCTGTTTTTGTAACATGCTTGAACGAAGGAACTTAAACTAAAGCTACATCCTTGTGAGACTTGAGCCTATAACGTTCTTTGGAGAGTATAAATCTGTGATTTCTTGTTTTCTAAAGTCGTTGCATGATCTCATCATTCTTTGCTTGGTTGCTACTTGGAATGCATTTCATTGTAGTTCCAAATACTAGAACTCATGCCCAATTCATTCAAAGCATGATATTGATTGCATAACATACAATAAGATGAAGTTGTTAGTCAAGCCAAAGCCAAAAAGCCTATCCCGTTTCACATGTATTGTAGGATTACACCTTTTGAGCCTTTTCAAGCTTATTTTCTTTGTTAACCACATTATCCTCACCTAGCCTAGATTAGGACTTTCCATACCCTTGTTCTTAAAGGATAGTGAAGCATGACTTAGAATGAACTCCTTTTGATCAATATATTACAGAAAATAAGTGTGGGGGAAGATAATAGGGCACGGCCAAAGAATGAAATAAAGAAAAAAGAAAAAAATTCGTGGAAAAATAAAAAAAGAAAATAGAAAAGTGTTGAAAAGAAAGAAAAAGAGTTGAAAAATAAGTGAGAATGATCTCACAAGTATTGGTTATTGAAGGAAGGGTCCAAAAGAGTGAATTTGACCCTAGTTGTTGCATGAATCTTCCCTTGTATTTAAAAGTTGATTTCTGCCATTAAAAGTGAGTTTAAGTGTCAATTTCATTACTTTGCTTCCTATTACTTTAAGAACCTTTGTTTTACTTTACCTTTCTTTGTTAAACCATTACCCTTAGCCCCGTTACAACCCTCAACTTCTATCTTGATGTTATGTGTTCAATTTGTGGAGTTTGAATTTGGTATGAGCATATGGAATCACTGATTCTCATTCTAAGTAGTAGCATTCCATTCATGAGATCATATTCATGTCATTGTCATAAATCCAGAAAATGCTTTCTTTGATATAACATATGTGAGTGTTAGAATTCATATTTTCATCAATCTCCTCACATATACCTAGTGTAGGGTGTGGAGTTAGAAAATCTGTGTGAAAATTGAGTGCATTCTAGTAAGGAATTGAGGGAATTCTCTAAGGCATGTTACTACATTCAAAATGTTGTTTTAATTGAGTAAATGTGAAATAATAAGTGGTAACTATGATTAAGTGTTTGTTGAAGTGTAAAGTAAGCTAAATGTCGTGGGAATGATGTTCTATATTGTGTCATGTTCGTTTGAAATCCCTGAGATACATGTTGGAAGCTTTAGAATGTGTTTTGGTTTGTTTTTAGTTTCTTTCGTTTTGTTTTGCTCGAGGACTAGCAAAAGCTAAGTGTGGGGGAATTTGATAGGAGCATATTTATACGACTTAGTTAGCTTGTTTTCTTGCATTTAATTAGCTAAACTATGTTAATTATAGTGTTTAAAGTTATTTTCGTGCAATTTCAGGTTTTAGTGTCAAAGTATGCAAAAAGAAGCAATTTGGAGCATTCTAGAGCATTTTTGGGCCAAGATTGGATAGTGCAAGCATGGAGGCATGAGGATGGACGAATTTGAAGGCTTGAATTGAGTTAGGGAGCTGCAAGGGGGCCTAAAAACCTTATTTCTAGAAGGCTTTATCTATTCACACATGGTGCCTAATTCCTACCTTGTCTCCTAGCCGTCCTACCTTGTCCTAGTCGTCCTACCTTGTCTCCTAGCCGTCCTACCTTGTCTCCTAGCCGTCCTACCTTGTCTTAGCCGTCCTACCTTGTCTCCTAGCCGTCCTACCTTGTCTCCTACCTTTCCTAGCCCTATAAATAAGGCTTTGCAGCAAGGCACTAAAAAAAACATTCATTCACGCCAGAAATTTATTCCCTCTCTCTAACACAGCCATACTTCACCATTCTTCATATTTTCTGCCCAAAAACACTCCTTGCCTTCCCCTACATCCATCCCTACCCTAAACACATCATTCTACATCATCCATAACCCCCAAAACTCACCAAAACCCCTTGTGCCGCAACAACAAAGAGGAGGAGAAGAGGCCTAAACGTTCATACAATTCAAGTTTGAGTTGTTGGAATTTTTAGGTGTACTTCCTTTCCTTGATTTCAATGTTTACTTTGTTATTACTCTCTAAGTTTGTTGTAATCATGAGTGGCTAAACCCCTAATTAGTTAGGGGAAAGTTTGAAGCCATGAACATGTTTGAAATATGAATTGATTTCTTCCAATTGTGATTTGTTAAGTTGTGATTGCAATTCAATTATCATGTTTATTAAAAACTTGTTTTTGTATGTTGATTAGGGATGCATACTTAATCTTCATGCATAAACTCGATGCTAGTTTATAAACGAGTTTCACCTAATCGTCACAAGTTTATAAACATGAGTAGTGAAGGTTGCTAGTCACAACCGCGTTAATTGAATTCTTGGCAAGAGTATCATGCATTCATAGTTACAATTGCCTCGTCAACACTTATAATTTTCATAGAGCATAATGATCTCTCATTGTATCTCTTCTATGCATTCATGTTGAGAACCATTGGAGAATGATTTGAATTGTCGCATGCATCATCCAATTCAATAACATAAGGAAAATTTGAGAGTTAATCAGTGCATCACGATTAACTTGGGGTGTTGAGCATCATAGTTAATGAAAAGCAATTGGAGAATCGATTCATATATAAATGTGTCATGTGTGGAGAATGGACCTCTAACTAATCCATCCATCATCTTGTTTCTCAAATCCGTTTATACAATCTGCCTAGTTTATTAACTTGTTTTGTTAATTCAATTTTCGTCAAATCAAAACCCCCCTTTACTTTCTTGTTCCTTGGTGCTTAGAATCTGTTTAGTTTATGTTTTAAAAGTGTTTTGAATCAAGCCATAATCTTAAATTCGTCCAACATTGGGTTTAAGGTCAGAAACTGCCTAGTTAGTGCTTTTAGGCAGTTTTGAGTCTTTTGAACTTGTTTTGAGTCCTTTGAGTCTTTGTGAATGTTTTTAACTTTGTTTTTATGTTTTTGAGTCAATTTAGAGGTTTTAGCAAGCCCTCCTAATCCCCGGTCTAGAACGATCCCTACTTGCATCCTTACTACAATTTGACAACAAGAGGGTTAATTTGTGTGCTTAACTATTTTTGCATCAGATTCTTACCCACACTATTGTACCTTACTTATGCTCTGACATTGCGTGTGAAATGTGTTCGCTCCCACTCATAGCGCACTCTGGTACTTAGACACTTTTAGATTCAAATTTATTCACTTTTTATACACTATCACATTTTATGGCTTCGTCACCTTCCAGGTGTCGGCCATCACAGCTCGATTCAGGGTCCAAGTGGACTTTCTGGGTCGGGGTGTGCCAATTTTCGGCGTTAATAAAAACAAACAACCATGCCTTTGACACCCATTGGAACTTAAGAAAGTAAACACATATAATGCTATACTAGGACCATAGGAATGACTACTCAAAAAATCAAAAGCTTATTCGTTGTCCGAATTACACAGTTATGATGTTTGGAGTGCATTTGGATTGTTTTATGCATTTATAAAAACAAACGACCGTGCATTTGACACCCATCGGAACTTAAGAAAATAAACACATTTAAGGTGCTACTAGGACCATAAGACTGAGTACTCAAAAGACCAAAAGCTTATTGGTTGTCAAAAGTACACAATTCTTCTATTTGGAATGCATTTAGATTGTTTTTGGCTTTAATAAAAACAAACTACCATGCCTTTGACACCCATTGGAACTTAAGAAAATACACACATATAATATGCTACTAGAGCCACAAGAATGAATACTCAAAAGTTGAAAAGCTTTTTCGGTGTCAAAAGTACATAGTTTTTCTATTTGGAGTGCATTTGGACTGTTTTTGGCATTAATGAAAACAAACGACCGTGTTTTCAACACACATTGGAACTTAAGGAAACAAAAGCACATATAATGCGGAAATAGGACCATACGAATGAGCACTCAAGAGATGAAAAACATATTGGGTGTCAAAAGTGCACATTTTTGCAATGGAGTGCTTTTAGACTGTTTTCAAAATTAATAAAAACAAACGACCGTTCGTTTGATACCAATTGGAACTTAAGCAAATAAACACATATAATGTGGTACTAGTGACACACCCCAACCGAGATCAGGGCATGTTGGCTGTCACGTGGAAGTGACGTAACCATGTGCACAGTGCGGAAGCTAATAAAATAATAATGGAAATAGTAATACGAATAAATAAAAACTGGTTTTACATAAAGTAATAACAAGTGCAAGCGTAAGTGACGCTAAGTTCAGAGCATAAAGCCTAAGCAGTCCGGGAGAAAATGATGCAATAAAAGTACACCCGAAGGTGGTCCTACGCTGGTGATCGTCTGTCAGATATGCCGGGAAAATCCTCAGGGAAACCACCAACCGTGCTAGTCAACTAGAACCTGGAGGGGCGCAAAATAAAAGCGTGAGTGGGCAAAAACAAAGCTTTTCGAAAACCATTTAATAAATAAGTTCTAACCCCTCGCCGTAAAACCTGTATACTTCCCAGAAAATAGATATATATATATATATATATATATATACACACACCAATCATGCTCAAGGATATGCCATGCCAAAACCTCAAAATGAAATGCAAGTGCTCAGGTGAAATCATATCAATATCATATAAACTATCAGCCGGAGTCACCTAACGTGACCTGTACGGCTGAATCTAGAGCTCAAGTCTCAATCTCAATAACTAGACCTGCACATGAGTCGGAACCACCTAATGTGGTTTGTACGACAGGCCTGGGTGTAATATATATATACGCTCAAGTGCTACGATCACGTGAAGGCTGGGCGAATAGTTGCGGGTCACCTACGAGTCGGAACCACCTAAAGTGGTCTGTACGACAGGACTGTGCACCTAACTTGGATCCAAGCTGAGCGTGTGGTGCGGGAGGTGAACATCACGTGAAGGACTGTGCCCAACTCTGGGTGGGAGCACTAACATGGGGGGTGCAGGTTATGAGCTCTCTATGCATCTCAAATCATTACTGCATGTAAACATAAATCACAACTCACCTGGCACTTACCTGTGCGTCCGCAGCACCAATACATACACATATATAGATGCAACTAACCATGCATAACAAATGGCAATATAATATATGGCATATAACTAATAAACATTTAAATCGATTTCTGGGAAAATATAAGTATATAGGTATATACGGAAAACCAAAAGCCCACTCACTGGTACGTGGAAGGGTCGTAGCCCCCCTGCCTCGAGTGACCACGCTCGTCCTTGGGATAGGATTCACCTATATGCAAAACAACTACAAAAACGTTAATTTTAAAGCACATAACCAAACTTAAGAAATAACTTCTCATACAATGCTCAAATGGGGTGTATGAATACACCAATGTGATCTACTCAACCTCAGGATCATCCCCATATTTTTAAAATAATTTTTCACCAAGGCATGGCCACACGCAGGCACGTGCCTGGCACGCTGACGGCGTCAGTTGACGCCGTCAGGAATATTCCGTTATCCCTAACGGTAACCGTCAACGGCGTTAGGAATATTCCGTCAGTTTTGACGGAATATTCCGTCGTCTTCTCCGGCGAGACTTCGGCGCCGTCGCCGGCGCCGGAAAATCGGGAAAGTTTCAAATCGTGATATCTTCTTCGTTTTTCAACCAAATTTCACAAAATTGGTACCAAAATGAAGCTTACAACGAGAGGAACAAAATCATACCACTTTCAAGTGCTAAAATCCACGAAATCTCACCTGGAAAATCACCCCAATTCCGCCCAACCTCGAAACTCACTATCCCGACGTCCAAAACCTTCAAACGAACCACCCCGAGCCTCCTAAGGACCTCAACAAGCTTCCTACAAGCTTGAAATTCCCAAAAACATAAGAAATTAGGTGTGCATGAACAGTACCCAAAATCGGGTATCCTGAGTTCTACGTGAAAACGAAGGTATCCTTACCTGAAATGGGTATGGTTGGACTCCTGCGAGCCTCACGAGCATGGATATGTACTTTGTTTCTTCGATCTGTGAAGGTTTGATGTGTTTGTGTGTGTGTCCGTACGTTAAAAGGAAAATGGGAAAGGAATGGGGCTCGGGACAGGGTGCAGAGATAGGGAGAAAAGGTGAGGGAAATGTGTGGTCCACCATTAGCCAACAACCAACCAAAAATAAGCACAAAACGTAAAGAAATCGCACTAGGGGCAAAATCATCTTTTCACGCGTACGTTTTAAAATTTCCGGAACGGGCTGTTACAACCTACCCACCTAATTAGAATTTCGTCTCGAAATTCAAAACAACCATACAACAACCCCTAGTGATCAAAGAACAACCGAGGATACAAATCCCTCATCCGATCTTCTGTTTCCCACGTAGCTTCCTCCACAGAATGATTTCTCCACAAAACTTTTACTAAGTTCACCGTCTTGTTCCTCAGAACCTTTTCTTTCCAATCTAGTATTGTCACTGGTTCCTCATCATAAGTCAAATCTGGATTAATTTCCAAGGGTTGAGGAGGTATTACATGAGACGAATCAGCAACATAATGTCGAAGCATAGACACGTGAAAAATGTTATGTACACTAGCCAACTCCGGAGGCAACTCCAACCTGTAAGCTACCTCACCAACTCGCTCTGTGACCATGTATGGTCCAATGTATCTGGGACTCAACTTACCCTTCTTTCCAAACTGTACAACGCCTCTCCATGGTGAAAGCTTCAGAAATACCCAATCGCCAACCTCATACACTCTGTCCGTAGCATGCCGATCTGCTAAACTCTTCTACCTGTCCTGGGCTGCCTTCAGGTTAGAATTAATCACCTGAACATTTTGAGTAGTCTCCTCAACAATCTCCGGACCCACTAAAACTCTTTCTCTAACCTCTGACCAACACAATGGTGTGCGACAAGATCTGCCATACAATGCCTCAAATGGTGCCATGCCGATACTCGAATCAAAGCTGTTGTTGTAGGCAAATTCCATTAAATCCAACCGCTTGTGCCAAGCATCACCAAACTGTAGCACCGAAGCTCGCAACATATCCTCCAAAGTCTGAATGGTTCTCTCTGACTGACCGTCCGTCTGAGGATGATACGTCGTACTATAAAGTAGTCTCGTACCCAAAGCTTCCTGAAACGCCACCCAAAACTTAGATGTAAATCGTGGATCACGATCCGAGACAATACTCACAGGGACACCATGGTACTTCACAATCTTCGAGATAAACAACTCTGCTAATCGGCCCAAAGAATACTTCTCCTTCATTGGAATAAAATGTGCCGACTTAGTAAGCCGATCAACAATCACCCAAATGCCGTCAAAACCATTATGTGTACGCGGAAGCTTGTACACAAAATCCATAGTAATATTTTCCCATTTCCACTCTGGAACGGGAAGCGGCTGCAATAACCCAAATGGCTTCTTCCTTTCCGCCTTAACTTGCTGACAAACAGCACACCTACTCACATACTCAGTTATCTCCCTCTTCATACCCGGCCAATAATAAAACGGTCGAATGGTATGATACATTTTAGTAGCTCCTGGATGCATGGCATAAGCCGAGATATGTGCTTCATCGAGAATTGCTTTCTTTAAATCCAAATTATTAGGCACGAACATCCTACCCTCCTGCATCAACATGCCGTTCGAATCACGAACTCTGAGGTCTCTCCTCCTTCCCCGATCTCGAGCTTGGATCAATTCCTGAGTTTCTCTATCAGCTACCTGATCTTCAAGTACCTGATCAACCAAGATTGGCCTAACTTGAAAATTAGCAAGTAAAGCCACATCTCGATCTTCTGCTTCTAACCTCACTCCCGTAGAACGTAAGTCCACCAAAAGAGGAATACGACTAGCATACAACACATTAATACGGCCCTAAGACTTCCTGCTAAGTGCGTCAGCCACTACATTTGCATGACCAGGGTGATAATCAATCGTGCAGTCATAATCACTGAGCAACTCCAACCACCTCCTCTGACGAAGATTGAGATCTTTCTGCGTAAAGAGATACTGAAGACTCTTGTGATCTGTAAAGATCCTACATTTCTCTCCATAAAGGTAGTGTCTCCATAACTTCAACTCAAAAATGATAGTTGCTAACTCCAAATCATGTGTAGGGTAATTCAACTCATGGGGTTTCAAATGTCGTGAAGCATAAGTAATCACCCTACCATGCTGCATCAACACACATCCCAGACCATTCAAGGAAGCATCACTATAAACCTCGAAATCACCACTATCGTCCGGGAGCGCCAAAACAGGTGCGTGAGTGAGACAATACTTCAACTGCTGGAAACTCTGCTCACACTTATCATCCCACTCAAATTTAACGTCTTTCCTCGTTAACCTCGTCAGTGGTAAAGCAATCACAGAAAAATCCTTAACAAACCGCCGATAGTACCCTGCTAAACCAAGGAAACTCCTCACCTCAGTGACGGTTCACGGTTGCTCCTATTTCTCCACAGCTGCGACCTTCTGTGGATCCACCAAAATACCCTGACCTGAAATGATGTGCCCCAAAAATGCGACTTGGTCTAACCAAAACTAGCTCTTGCTAAACTTAGCATACAATTGGTGTTCCCTCAACCTTTTCAACACCAAAGTAAGATGTCGAACATGCTCCGCCTTGGACTTCGAATACACCAAAATGTCGTCGATGAAAACAATAACAAACCTATCCAAATATGGCTGGAACACCCGGTTCATCAAATCCATAAAAGCAGCTGGTGCGTTCGTCAACCCAAACGGCATAACCAGAAACTCGTAATGACCATAACGAGTCCTCAACGCCGTCTTAGGAACGTCATCCCTACTAATCTTCAGCTGATAATATCCAGACCTCAAGTCAATCTTGGAAAACACACAAGCACCTCGAAGCTGATCGAACAAGTCATCAATACGCGGCAACGGATAACGGTTTTTAATTGTCACCCAATTCAATTGCCTGTAATCAATACATAGCCTCAAAGTTCCGTCTTTCTTCCTCACAAACAATACTGGAGCACCCCAAGGTGAAGTACTAGGCTGGATGAAACCCTTATCCACTAATGGCTGCAACTAAACTTTCAATTCCCTCAACTCAGCGGGAGCCATACGATAAGGAGTCAAGGATATTTAACGTATGAGAAATCACAGAATGTGTAGCACCACAATCAATTAATACTCTAGCAAAATAACCAAGGATATTTAACGTACCCATGATCAAATCTGGATTGTTCTGAGCATCCTGTAGAGAGATATTATGAATACGCCCCTGGGTCTGCTGTCGTCCACCTCGACCTCTGCTCGTCTGGCCGCCACAACTCTGAATGCCACGCCCCTGACTGGGCTGACCAGACTGCCTCGAAGACCCTGCACTACTCGTAGCAATCTCCCCTGCTGAAACTGTCCTCCCTGAAACCACTGAGAACCGCCTGCTGGAGCTGGAGGATACGACGTATAGCCACCCGAATACGGAGGATAACCGCCCTGGGAATATGGGTCATGGGGATATTGATACTGTCCCGGGGCATAAGGAACAGCATCGCCCTGATAGTAGTAGGCACCACCCCGACCTGTCTGCCCATAACTACCCGGACCCTGAATCTGCTGAATCGGTACAGGTGGCGGCAAGAAAGTTTGCTGCGGCTTCTGCTGCTGACTTTGGGGACAATTTGCAGCCCGATGCCCCATCTGCCCACAAGTAAAACAACCACTGCTGCCACGCCTACACTCACCAAAATGCTGATTATTGCACCTGCGGTAAACTGGGGCCTTACCTCTACCAGCATGACCCTGTCTCTGGCCTCTAGCACCACCAGCAAACCTACCTCCACGTCCCTGACCAGTGGCACTAAAACCACCGCTAGAAGAGCTAGAACTAGTGCCAACCCTCTTGAAGTTCTGTGTCCTACGAGGTCCGAGCGACGCCTGACCTTTACCTTTATCATCCTTCTTCTGATTACCATCATTCTCTTCCTCCTTACTCTCACTCGGCATATTTTCTGAATCCTCAATCCTCAGCAGAATCTCATAAAACTCCTGGTAGGTATCACAGTGGGTAGTGGTTGCCATCGAACGCCACTTCTTCTTAGTGCCTAAACGGAAATGACGAAGCATCTCCGCCAGATTGCCAGCAACATCTGGATGATAGCGAGACAAATCAGTGAACTTCCGATAGTACTCATTCGCTGTCAACTTCCCCTGTCTCAACTCAGTAAATTCCTGCTTCTTTCGATCAATATACTCAGGAGGCACAAACCTTCTCCTGAACAACTCTCGGAAAACATCCCAATCAGTCCTTTCAGCTGGAGTCAAACGACGAAGTTCCTGCTCCCACCAGGCTGCAGACTCCTTACCCAAAAACCACGATGTTGAAGGATTATTTTGGAAAATGATGTTCATTTAAGCAACATCATTAGCATGCAATTAACAAATTAAAGGCGGAATCATGCCTGCATGCACTTAAAAACAAAACATTACCCATGAATGTTCAAAGCTTAGTAAAATGGTGAACCAATAATCAACTCAAAACAAAGTGAGTTGAAATATATACCTTTGTAGATTCCTCTTTGTATTTAAACAAAGGCTAATCACCCAAAGAGAGGGCCTTCATTCCTTGCATCTTAGATCTATGGATTTGGATGGATGAAAAAGGTTTCTCCAAAGTTCCCAAAATTGAGAACCTCTAATGATTCATCACCAAGGCATAATGAAGAAGAAATGAGTGACCTTGGAGGAGTTTGATTGCTAGATGATCCCTCCAAGGTGGCCGAAATTTTAGAGAGAAAGGAGAGCTTGTGTTCTCATCCTTTCCCCAAAAACAACCCTTAATGAATTTTAGGCTATAAAGTCCTTTATATAGTCCCTTCAATTAAGTGACCTAATGGACCAAAAGCCCTATTCTTCTAACATGGCCGGCCTATAGGGTTTATTGGGCTTTCAAGCCCTTTGTTTATTCAAGTTGTCTTACAACTTGAGTTAATGGGCCTGACATTCAAATCCCATTGGGCCTTGCGGCCCAAAACTAACCCGAGGTCTTTAACGAACTTATTCGTTTGATTAATTAACATATTAATTAATCCTAGCCTTAGATAAATAATTAAACCATTTAATTATTCTTACTCATCTCCATTGTTTCTTCAAACTCTACCTCACTCGGTGAACGATCCATTAGGTTCCTTTTAGCGAGGCAGTGGGCGATTAAAACTCTTTCTAATTGATTGTGAATTGAAACTTACTTTCAATTCTCCCGTTAGTGATAATACATTTTTAGGGCTTCCACAAACCATGGTTGACGCCTAGCAGCATGTCATGGTTACCCAAGCTAATCAGAAGAGGTGGAGAACCTATTCAGTTTTAGGATTACAAATGCAATACGGTCTTTCTCTAATACAATACTCTTGACCACATTGTTTGGTTTGATAGTTTATTCATGTCTACTATCCAATGTGAGTCTTGTGCTTATATGATTACCTTGAATGTGATTTGGAACACATTCCTAAATCTCATTCATACTTTGGCCAAAGATTCTTAATCATATCATAGAGTATTCTCCCTCAAACAGTTTGAAGGTTAGAGATCCCTTGTTGCGCATTCACTTGCCTCCATGGCTACGTGGCTTAACCCCAACGATGCCGTGGACACCCTTCTGATGGAGTGACTTTGACATAATCAAAGATTAAGGACCTAACCACAAGACAACTGTGATGCCTCAGGTGAAAAGACTAATTTGCATTATCCCAACCATGAGTTCTCATGTGACATGAATATGAGAACTCTTCGTTGATCGTGTTCAGTGAACTCATTCTCTATTGAGCACCTACGTACTTGTCTTGATGTCACACACACCAATGACTCGAGACTAGTCACTCTCCCTGAGAGAAGACATAGCACGTACTGATCTTAACGGACTGTCAATACCCAATTGACAATCCTATGATCAGGAACATTTAGGATGTGTCAACGAAAGAATGGTCTCATGAATCTAACTTCTTTAGATCGCATTCTTCCAATCACATATTCCTTGGACTTATCGTTTAAGCATATAACATTTATATGAGACGGCTCAAACAATAATCTTTGCCCTTTACATTTAAACTACATTAGTTTAACTTTGTGAAATGTCCGTAAAGTATCATCACATGATTGGTTTTAGGGCACATTTCCAACAATCTCCCACTTGCACTAGAGCCAATCAGCTTGGTTATCAGCGATGATACCTCTTCTGTAATTCATTTCATAAATGGCTGAGTAGTAGGCCTAAACAAGATGGATATCTATATGTTATCCATAGAAGCAACCTTGAGAATAACGACGTCACCATTATTCATGATTCCTAATCATGTGGTTCAGTCTCTCATTTGAGTTCGGACCTTGATGAGACCTTGATTCCCTGGCTTGAGCTATCGCCCCATTAGTGTCATACACTTTCTGGTTGGAACCGAATAGAGAGTTCATAAATGAACTTTCCCATCCAAACAACATTGTTGTAAACTTCTATATGGCAATATATTTTGCATTCATAATGGAACACACTAAAGTCATTACTTTAATGTTTCCATCCAAATATCGTTTTAGTCATAATAAAGAGATATCTGTTTATCTCTTCATTCATAATGAAGAAATATCCAATGATGGATTAGATTCATAATCTAATACATTTACGCTTCCATTACGTTGCTCTAATTCTTTCTCAATTATTGAGTAATATATCCTTTAGTATTTCTCAAATACTTAAGGACTCACTTGACAGTTGCCATGGTTCTGATCCTGGGCTTGCACTGATATTGTCTTGTACCTTTCTAGGTACATCTTATATCAATGTTTTTCATACAATATGAAATACATAAATCACCTTTCTGCTTATGCATAAAGGATTCTATTTACGCATTATTTCTTTGGGAGTCAAAGGGTACATTCCCTTTGAGAAGAACAACTTCCTAGTCTCACTAGAATTGTCATTCTAATTGAAGTTTATCATCAAATGAGAAACTTCCTAGCATCTCTTGTCTATTTTAGGGATTGATATAATCCAATTATATCTTGAAATATGTCATTATAGATTTCCATTCCATGATATAGACTATATCTCCCATATACATTCTATCGTTATAGAATAACTTTAACGAAGAAGTACTCTTTTCATTTCCAAAAATTAATATATCATATATATATTTAAATTTAGGAATACGATTAACTCCCACTAATCTTTTGTAAACCTAGTAAACAAAAGATTCATTTACATCTTTATGAGAAATCAAACAATTGATCTTTTCTCATAAGACGCTTATAGCTCCCACTAGCTTGCTAAGATCCATGATGTATGGATCTCTACAACTAACTTGTCTTGTGATTTATAGTTTTAGACATATATTATCAAGACTATCTTAATAATGGTTTCGGAAACCCATATTATGTCCAAACATTAAATCACCATTTAGTTGTAGCTAGCAATCTTTGAATTAATTGAAACCAAGACTACGTCAAAGATGGTTTCTTCAAAGTCAACCATTCTCTTTGAGTGTAGTCACCTTAAGCTACCAATTAGCTGTGAAGGTTTCATTATTTCGGGTCAAATGGTACTTTACCATTTCCTTGAGTATATATCGTATATACACTCAATGTAGTCATAAGGATTTTCATTCTTATTTCTTTCGAATTAAAAGGTGCAACTCTATGACATAGTCATAAAGTTCAAACCATTCAACTGAGACGGTTTATAAATCCTTTTGGACTACCTTGGAGCTTGTGGTATAGGAACTAGGTTGTCTTAGAAGTATATATCATATATATATGGGTAATTGATAATGTCAAACGAACTAAATCTTATTCATGTTCATTCTTCTCCTAATGGAGAAATTCATTATCTTACGATGCTACTTTCCTTGATATTTTTCAAGGAAATTAATCTAAAGTGTTACTTTTTCCTTGGATCAAATCTAAGGAGGTAAATACTTTAGACGTCTTACTCATCTACTTACATTTATTGAATTCTTTGAAACCTTTTGCAAAGTATTCGGACTTGTGTTTATTCAAAATAAACTATAGTCCAACCGAGAGTGATCTTCGGTGAATGTCATACAACATGAGTAGTATTATGTTGTGTACAAGTGCCACTAACATCTAAGTGAATTAACCTCAACAACTTTGTGATTCTTTCTTCTTTCCAAAAGAATAAAGATTCGAACATTTCGCCTCTATATAATTTTAACAAGAAGGTATTGGATCCGGATCTAACGATCCAAAGCATCCATCTATGGCCAACTCGTAACTTATGTTTTAGAGGTATCACAACTCAGTTGGGATTAGTCACTACCTTGCAACCTTTTGGGTTTTAAGCATCATCGTATTCTAAACAGTTAAACTACCACATCATCTCTACTATAGAGACAACCAATTAAATTACAATAATCTAATTATTGATTAATAAAGAACAATGTTTTGTCAAACAAAACATTTATCCATCTCTACTATAGTGACGGATTTAAGTTCCTTAAAATTGGAATGTAAAGACAATCTTTAGTATTTTCCAATTTCTTTGGTAGATCATATGAGGACGTAAGTACAATCCGCTTTCGCATAGATCTATATTTTATTCACTTTCCGAATGTGAAGTACTTTCTCTTCTCTCATTAATCTTCTACTTTTTGTTAGCACACTTTTACAACAATTGTAAAACATAGTTACTAATACGGAATCAAGCATTCAAGTAGAAGAACCAACTGTTTTGAACTATTTCAAGAACATATTACAACACCTTCGAAAGGTGTGTTCTTGACACTTGGAAGACATTTCTTGCAAATACCCCTTCCAATGTCCATCCTTTCATAAAGAAAGTTTGTTCCCTTGGAGTTATTTTGCCTTCTTCATTTGACTTCTCCTTTGACTACAATAGTCATGGTCCCTAAACTCCCACTATCTCTCTTGAAACTTATTTCAATTGTGTTATACACATCAAACAATTTGGAGAGTGTGTGGTTATTGTTCACTATATAGTTTACAATAAACTTAGTGAACCATTAGGATAGGGACACAAAGGTGAAGTCCTTGCCTAATTTCTGTCTCGTTAAGTGGTTTAACACTTCAACACTCAATGATTCAAAATCATCATAAGTCCATGTTGATGGACTATTTTTGTCAACCAACCATTATGTTCTAAACATAATTACAAACTTTCAAGAGTTGTTCAAGGCAACTCTCATTTCTTCATACAACAATTTGTAAGTGAAGAATCATGGCACATAAAGCGTCCATGCCCTTGTGCTTACTTCAAAAGTTCCTTGTTTATGTAACAAAGAAAGAAGCACTAAAGTTTGTGTTGATTAAGGGTTGTTCAAAGCAACTCTTATTTCTTCATACAACAATTTGTATTTGAAGAATTATGACATTAAAAGTGTTGTCCTTCTCATGTTAGACTTATCTAACATATTCTTCCAATGATACATTATCAATAGGAAGATTGTGAGGATGAGACTACTTAGTTACATCTACAAGCCATTAAAGACAATCTATGGGATTGTAGAACTAAGTCCGGAAAGTAAAGCATTCGGCTTTTCTTTGTCAAGTTTTGGATAGCGTTTGCAAATATATTGGTAAACAAATACATAACGAATATAAATTGATTGATTTTAAGCCATTTGATTCGGGTCTTTAAATCAAATAGCACCACCCACTATTTTTGGCAAATTCCATATCCCTCATCGGAATTCGAGAGTTTTGTTGAACTCTTAGCGGGGTATGGGAGACTCACCATTACCAAGCCCATCTCACGATGATACGATGTTTGGCTAGCATTAATAATAATGAGAGAGTACGCTTACTCATTTGCATCTAATGCAAGTACCCATCTTTTTGGCCTCTAGAGAATGTTGCCTCACGATGATACGATGTTTGGCACCATTTCACTTAGTTAAGTTCTTTCCCACCATGCAAATTTAGATAGGGGTTCAAGTATAACGTCACGATGATACGATGTTTGCCATACTCGTTGCCTACCTTCACCTCATCAAATGTAAATAAACTCCTCCTGAATATAAGCATGCACGATGCTCTTCCCCATGATAGGGTGAAGGTGGTGTACAAGTCATAAACGATTGGAGCCTATCACGGTGGAAGGCCACGAAGAGATATTCAAAGCATCTCTCGCTTATCAACTTAATAATGGTTTGTTGAGGGTTTTAGGTCTCATCACATATATATATATTCATTTTAATCATAATTAAAACAATTTTGGTCCTATTACAACTATTTGTCCATATGATTGATTTAGTTGTATATAATACTCCCACTAAGCTTTTAAAACGGTTTTTAAACCAAGAGTATATGATACTACTAACATAAGGTTTGCATTCATTGATGGACTATATAGTTGCCTTAGGGCTTTAGGATGACTATGAACCTTTGATTAGATCCAACACGAGCCTTGTGTTGAATCTCGGACTAGGGATGGAGATTGATTTTAGTTACGTGTTTAATCACATTAAGGCGTGTTGTCTTAGGGCGTTGGACCCAACTACTTCATTTCATGCATATCAAATAAAGCAAGAAAGAAGTACTTCAAAGTAAATATGAGCTTATGCTCTTTACAACAATTGAATATAACTAATTACTTTAAAGTAAAGAAGAGCTTATGCCCTTTTACAACATTTGATCAAATCAAATTACAACCAAAATCTAATCTACTCATTCCCATGGTTCAAACAAATTTGAAACGGCCATTCACATAGCTCAATTATCGTAGGCTAAGGTTCATAATCACGCTTTAATTAATTAACACTTTAACTAATTAAATTGAATGCAACAATTATCATTTGGTTTTTGGATCCATAGAATTGATTTAAATGGAACTAAATATAATGAAAATCAAATTCTCATTAAAGAGACAAAACAATTTTGTTCTCATTTTGTTTTGGGCCAAAAACAATGACCACAACAATTTGGGTCACTTTGTTAAAACAAAAAAAAAAAAAACTTTTGGGGTCAAAATGCAAATACACAAAAGTATCAAAACTTTATATAATTGCACAAAAGTCCCTCCAACACTTTTTCCAAAGGTGGCCGGCCATATTGTTGAAAATTTGAAAAAATCTAAAGTTTTGAAAGTGGTTTTTGGTAGGTGAGACAAAGGTGACTTTGATGGTTTGTAAGAAAATGTTTTTATAAAACTTTAAAATTCTTTTAGTCACATCTCACCAATAACTATCACCCACCATTTGAAAAACAAAACTTTATGAAAAACATAAAACTTTTGAATCAAAACTTCAAAACCTTTTTGTTCTTGGCAAGAACTTCAAGAAATATGAAGAACATACATGAAAACTCATAATAGCTCCATGGATGTTTTCTTTCACCAAAAACTCAAATTTTCACAACTCAAAAGAGGGTTAATATCCTAGGGTACTTAGGGGTTCCAAAAAGCACTTTTAAAACCATTTTAACAAGACTAACAAGAACCCAAAAAATCACCCTTTGGATTTGGCCGAAAATCCCAAAACACTTGGCACCAACTTTTAGTTCCAATATTCATGCTTTAATGAAATACATCTACAACATTTGAGATGCTAAATTTTCAAGCAAAATTTATATTCAAAGCAAGAACAAAGCTTGTAACATTTACAACACTTAAATCACAAAATATGAAAAAATCACAAAACCCAAAAGGATCCACCATAAACTAGGCCTAGGCTCTGATACCACTTGAAGGATTATTTTGGAAGATGACATGTTCATTTAAGCAACATCATTAGCATGCAATTAACAAATTAAAGGCGGAATCATGCCTGCATGCACTTAAAAACAAAACATTACCCATGAATGTTCAAAGCCTAGTAAAATGGTGAACCAATAATCAACTCAAAACAAAGTGAGTTGAAATATATACCTTTGTAGATTCCTCTTTGTATTTAAACCAAGGCTAATCACCTAAAGAGAGGGCCTTCATTCCTTGCATCTTAGATCTATGGATTTGGATGGATGAAAAAGGTTTCTCCAAAGTTCCCAAAATTGAGAACCTCTAATGATTCATCACCAAGGCATAATGAAGAAGAAATGAGTGACCTTGGAGGAGTTTGATTGCTAGATGATCCCTCCAAGGTGGCCGAAATTTTAGAGAGAAAGGAGAGCTTGTGTTCTCATCCTTTCCCCAAAAACAACCCTTAATGAATTTTAGGCTATAAAGTCCTTTATATAGTCCCTTCAAATAAGTGACCTAATGGACCAAAAGCCCTATTCTTCTAACATGGCCGGCCTATAGGGTTTATTGGGCTTTCAAGCCCTTTGTTTATTCAAGTTGTCATACAACTTGAGTTAATGGGCTTGACATTCAAATCCCATTGGGCCTTGCGGCCCAAAACTAACCCGAGGTCTTTAACGAACTTATTCGTTTGATTAATTAACATATTAATTAATCCTAGCCTTAGATAAATAATTAAACCATTTAATTATTCTTACTCATCTCCGTTGTTTCTTCAAACTCTACCTTACTCGGTGAACGATCCATTAGGTTCCTTTTAGCGAGGCAGTGGGCGATTAAAACTCTTTCTAATCGATTGTGAATTGAAACTTGATAGGAGCATATTCATGCGACTTAAATGGCTTGTTCTCGTGCATTTACGTTATGTTTCTTTAGTTATTTTAGTACTTTAAGCTATTTTCGTGTGTTTGTAGGTCCAAAGGGCTAAAGGAGCAAAAAGATGCATTTTGGAGACTTTTGGAGCACTTTTGGGCTAAGGACGGATAGCTTATGCTTGAAGCCAAAGTGTTGGACGAAATTGAAGACCTAATTGGAGCCAAAGTGTTGGAACCTTGTTCTCTTTAGTTTTAGGACATTTAAACCTTTCCTAATCCCAATCATGCCATGCATAACACACATCCATTCTAACACATTGTCATTGCACATGCATTTCCTTCATTAGTTAACCCACATGCACTTATCACTTATCATCACCACATATCATATCACTTAATCACTTATCACTTATCATCACCACTTAACCACTTATCATATCATAACCACATATCATATCACTTATCACTTATCACTTAACATATCATCCACCTACTTCACCTACAACATCCACCTACTTCACCTACAACATCCACCTACTTCACCTACAACATCCACTTCACCTACAACATCCACCTACTTCACCTACAACATCCACCTACTTCACCTACAAATGACATAGCCATATGTTCCCTCCACTACTCCTATAAATACCCTTGCATTCATTCATTCAGGGACATCTCATTTTCATACACAACACATTACAAACACATTCTCCCTTCCCTAGCCGTGAGCTTCCCATCTCTCCCCTTATAATCCAAACACCATTTTTCCATTTCCCTTCCCTTTCTCCTCACTCCATTCCACATTTCCATAATCCCCCAACCCTCACCTTAGACCTTGTGCCATAATAAAGAGGAAGAGAAGAGGACCTAAACGTTCATACAATTCAAGTTTGAGTTGTTGGAATGTTTAGGTGATTCTTTGATTTCAATGTTTCATTTTAATTCTCTTTGTTTTGTCCGTATAAGGAATGGAAGAGAAGAGTGCCTAAACGTTCATACAATTCAAGTTTGAGTTGTTGGAATGTTTAGGTGTTTCTTTGATTTCAACGTAATGAGGAACTAAAACCCCCTCAAAATTTGATGCGTGATTTATACGCACACAAATTAAACCCTCTTTTCGTCAAATTATAGTATATGTATAAGTAGGGATCGTTCTGGACCGGGGATTAGGAGGGATTGTTAATCACTTGGATTTGACTCAAAAACGTAAAAACACAATATAAAACACTAAACTAGACTCAAAGAATGTAAAACTAAACTTTAAAACACTAAGACAAACCAAAGACTCAAAATGCTTTTAAAAACACAAACTAAAATGATTTCTAACTAAATTGACATTAAAGTAAAGGGGGATTTAAGTTTATACGAAAATTGAAATAACGAAACAAGTTAAATAAACTAGACAGAATGTAAATATGAAATTTATGGATGAATGCTAGCTAAGGGGTTCATCTCCATACATGTTACACTTGCATACAAGATTGATTCTCAGTTGGTCTTTCGATAAATTATGAAACTCAACGCCCCGGGTTAATTAGGTCCGCTTAAATTAACCGTCAAGTTCTCCTTAAGTTAATGAATTGGATGGGTTAGCGCAACGCAATTCACCACATTCTCCAAAAGTCCTTTACGTGAAAAGCACAATAAAGATACAATCAAAGATCATTAAGCATTATGAAAACTATAAGTGTTGACGAGGCATTCGTTACTATGGAATACGCATGAAACTTATGCCAAGAATTCGTTTAACGCGATTGTTTATAAGCAACCTCCACTACTTGTGAATATAAGTTCATAACGATTAGGTGAAATTCACTTATATTCTAGCGTCATATTTATGCATGAAAATTAAGCGCGCATTCTTAATAAACATTCATAAATAAGTTATCAATCAAACGGTTAAACAAATTGAAATCAAAACTTATGAAATTCCAACGAAAGGTAATCAATTCATATGCAAGCATAAACATTTATTTCGAATCACCCCCTAGCTAAAGGGGGTTTTAGTTCCTCATTACGTTGAAATCAAAGAAACACCTAAACATTCCAACAACTCAAACTTGAATTGTATGAACGTTTAGGCACTCTTCTCTTCCATTCCTTATACGTACAAAACAAAGAGAATTAAAATGAAACATTGAAATCAAAGAATCACCTAAACATTCCAACAACTCAAACTTGAATTGTATGAACGTTTAGGTCCTCTTCTCTTCCTCTTTATTATGGCACAAGGTCTAAGGTGAGGGTTGGGGGATTATGGAAATGTGGAATGGAGTGAGGAGAAAGGGAAGGGAAATGGAAAAATGGTGTTTGGATTATAAGGGGAGAGATGGGAAGCTCACGGCTAGGGAAGGGAGAATGTGTTTGTAATGTGTTGTGTATGAAAATGAGATGTCCCTGAATGAATGAATGCAAGGGTATTTATAGGAGTAGTGGAGGGAACATATGGCTATGTCATTTGTAGGTGAAGTAGGTGGATGTTGTAGGTGAAGTAGGTGGATGTTGTAGGTGAAGTGGATGTTGTAGGTGAAGTAGGTGGATGTTGTAGGTGAAGTAGGTGGATGTTGTAGGTGAAGTAGGTGGATGATATGTTAAGTGATAAGTGATAAGTGATATGATATGTGGTTATGATATGATAAGTGGTTAAGTGGTGATGATAAGTGATAAGTGATTAAGTGATATGATATGTGGTGATGATAAGTGATAAGTGCATGTGGGTTAACTAATGAAGGAAATGCATGTGCAATGACAATGTGTTAGAATGGATGTGTGTTATGCATGGCATGATTGGGATTAGGAAAGGTTTAAATGTCCTAAAACTAAAGAGAACAAGGTTCCAACACTTTGGCTCCAATTAGGTCTTCAATTTCGTCCAACACTTTGGCTTCAAGCATAAGCTATCCGTCCTTAGCCCAAAAGTGCTCCAAAAGTCTCCAAAATGCATCTTTTTGCTCCTTTAGCCCTTTGGACCTACAAACACACGAAAATAGCTTAAAGTACTAAAATAACTAAAGAAACATAACGTAAATGCACGAGAACAAGCCATTTAAGTCGCATGAATATGCTCCTATCAAATACCCCCACACTTATCTTTTGCTAGTCCTCGAGCAAAACAGAAAGAAAAACAAAACAAAACCAAACGAAACAAAACAAGTAAAACACAACCTAAACCTTCCAACAACCGTCTTAGGGATTTCCAAAGCACATGACAAGTTAAAAATCATCATTCCCACAGATTTTTGCCATCATTACACTTAAGTACATTCTTAATCATAGTCACCACATACTAGTTCACAATTAAGCATTTAAAACACATTTCGAATGTAGTAACATGCCTTAGAGAAATTGCTCAAATCCTTACAAGATATGCACTCGTTTTTCACACAGATTTTCTGACTACACACCCTACACTAGTTATATGTGAGAAGATTGATGTAAACATGTAGACGAACACTCACATATGTTATAACAAGGAAAGCATTTTCTGGATTTACGATAATGACATGAATATGATCTCATGAATGGAATGCTACTACTTAGAATGAGAACCAGTGATTCCATAAGCTCATATCAATTTCAAACTCCACATTATTGAACACATAACGATCAAGATAGAAGTCAAAGGGGTGTAACGGGGCTAAAGGTATTTGGCTAACAAAGAAGGTATATGGAAAACAAAGGTTCTTAAAGAAATAGCGAGCAAAGCATTTGAATTAACGTAGAATTCACTTTTGAATGAAAACTCAACTTTTGAACAACAAGGGGGAACAAGCTCTTTTTTTTTTTTTTCTTTCTTTCTTTTCTCTTCTTCTCTGTTTTTCTTTTTCATATGTTTTTCACAATTTTTTTATTTTTTTTCTTTTCTTTTGACTCTCAAAACATACAAACTTAAGAACAAACTTTTACTCCCCCACACTCATTTTCTTGCAAAATGTACTCAAAAGGAATTCATTTAAGTCATGCTCACTATCTTTTAAGAACAAGGGTACGGATGGTCCTAATCTAGGCTAGGTAAGGGGTGATATGGTTAGCAAAGAAAATAGGTTAAACGAGGCTCAACGGTGTTTAAGACTTACAATATATACGAAATATGGGAAGTAAGGCTATTTGGCTATGGTGGCAACTACACAACTTCATCTTGATATATGTTATGCAACTCAATATCATGCTTTGAATGAAACGGATATAAGTTCTAGCATTTAGTTCTATCATGATACAATTGCATTCTAAGTAGCAACCAAGCAAGGAATAATGAGATCATTCAACAACTTTAGAAAACAAAGAATCACAGAAAATAACTCTCCAAAGAAGGTAATGGCTCGAGTCTCACAGGGTTGTAGCGTTTGTTTGAGTTCCTTCCTTCAAGCATGTTACAAAAACGAATTTTTCTTTTATGATTGCATGTGAAGTCATACATTATAACCATAACTAAGCATAAACCAAGAGTAAATCAAACTTTTCTCTATGTTTATAACTCTTTTTAACAGTCATGCAATTACAAACCAAATCCTTATCATTGTGTTGGAAGGTACCCTAAGACACAAACTCACAAAAACGACTCAAAACACTCTTTTTAGGCTTTTCAAAACAATTTTTCAAATTTTTATGTGCTTTTCGGAGTTATAAAAACAAAACATACTAAAACACTCTAAAACAACTTAAAAACACCTTAAAACAGCAAGGAACAACATTTGAAGTTATGGGTGATAAAATCCCACGAATTTGCATTAACAACATTAGTTACCCCCCCCACACTTAAATCAAACATTGTCCTCAATGTTTTAAGCATAGATTCACACAAAACATAAGTAAACACACAAACAACAACTAAACATACTAAACATGGCAGAATGTAATTAACAAAGAGAAGAGTTTAGGGACGCAAATCTGGTTATGGAGTGTAAATTCCCTCTTCTCTTTGTTGATTGCATTGAGGCTTGATCTTGATGATTCCACAGGCTTACTCTCAAACTGGTTTCCGCCCATCATTGATTTTCCTTTGTGCTACTTCTTGAACTGGGCAGCAGGATGGTTCTTTTGGTCTCCCCCGAAGGTCTGAGCTTACCCTTTTGGTCTGTTTCTTTGTTCAATCTTTCCAATTCGTATTGAAAAGGGTTGGAGGATAACTCAGCCTATGTTTGTCTCCACATGCTTCAATGTATCATTTTCACTTGCCTTACTCGCTCTCCTTTGCAGAAGTGGTCCCTTCTCCGGAAGTGTATCAACCGTTGAAGATGACTACTCGAGAGCAACGCTAGGTAAGCAATCAGGAATAGATTCCAGGCAGTTGGCTCCAGATCGGAAGATTGACTCCAAGTGCCGGCTGATTGCTTCTTTTACTTTGCCATGCGAGTAAGAACAAGGACAAAGAAAAAGACAGGGAAAGAGCATGATATGAGATACTTTTGCTTTTGACCTTGATGATATGAGATACCTTTGCTTTGAAGAAGCGGTGAATGAATCAGCACATGCTTCAATCCGCCGTTTCCTCCTGGGTCATATGTACTCCAGGCATCTGGTATCATCTTTGGGGAAGAAGAAAGAATTGAGTATTTTGAAAGGCTTTGCTGGGAGTGCGCCCTCAGAGGTGAGGGAGAGTTGGGCATTTTCTTTAGGTTTGCCCTGCCATAAAAGACGAAGGTCGACATATATAGAGATAATATCAAGTGGTGGTACTTTTTACCCTTGTCGACAAACGTTTTGATCCCGCAATTCCGGCTTTTTGAAATAGTGGCGCCTCTTCGATCTTTGAATACGCCTCTTCGATTTCTGAGCAGGCGCCCCTTCGATTTCTGAACGACGCCCCTTCTCTTTCTGAACGACACGTGGTAGTGCAGATGCGGCTCCTTTTGACAAAGCTGCACGCGTTTTCTGAAAAGCAGAGAAAGCGTCGCCGAACTTTGCGCTTGTCGGCTAAAGACGTGTAGTTGCGATGATGGCCTCCACGTGTTTTCAGCTTTGTCAGAAATCTTTTGACAAAGTTGAACGCGTTTTCTGAAAAGCCGAGGGAGCGTCGCCTAACTTACGCCGGAAAATCCGGCTCTTTGAATCGGTGGACGCGTCGCCTTGGCATTTTATAGAGCTATCGATCACCGCCAACATACACACTCTGAAGATTTCCCATTCCTGAAACTCGACTCCGGCCCTTTGTGAAATTTTTAACTCCATCCACCCCTTCTCTTTGAACACTTTTGAAAAAAATGGCAAACTCATCGAACCTTAGCTTAGATTTGAGTCTCAGCAGCGATCCGGTTGCGCCCCGTCAAGGTAATGTATGGCGCCCTTCTTTTTTATCTTCTAACGGTCCTCTTTCAGGTGAAGACTCTGTGATGCAGGACGCCACAACAGCTACAATAGTAGCTAAAAACCTCCTCACTCCAAAAGATAGTAGGCTGCTGTCAGGACGGTCCGATGAGTTGGCCGTTCAAGAGTCCCTCGCACTTAGTGTTCAGTGTGCGAGCTCTGTGTCCAACATGGGCCTACGCCTGCTTGCTCGGTCCCGCCAAGTGGAATCGTTGATGGCAGAGGTGGAAAGTCTTAAGCAGGAAATCAAACAGCTTAAGTACGAGAATAGAAGTTTGCATGTGCTTGCAAATAACTATTCGGCGGGCATGAAGAGGAAGCTTGATGAGCTGCAAGAATCTGAGGGTCGAATTCACAGTGACCGTCAAAGGCTTGCGTCTTATCTCCAGAGGCACCTTTTTCCTGGGTCATCCAGCGCTTGGCCAAGTATTGAGGCCTGGAATGCTCTAGCTCCGATGCCTCCCGCTCCGATGCCTTCCGCTTCGATGCCTCCCGCTTCTATGCCTCCCGCTTCTGCGCCTTCCGCTTCTGCGCCTCGTAGTGGGACTTCACGCAAACAACCTTTGTGAAGCTCCACCTTTCTCCATGTTTAGTATCTTTCTTTTTTTCTTTTTCTCTTTTTTTTTTTTTTTTTATTTTTTTTTATTTTTTTATTAACATAAATAAAATCAAACGGCATGGAATTGGTCCTTGAATGGAAGGTGATACTTGAAGTGAACCGGCATTGGTTTGAATTCTAGTGTAGGTGCCTGATTCAAAAAAAATAGCAAGTTAGTATAAAATCTAATGGAATTTGGAAAAAAATACTTACTTGTTTTGTCCGACAAGAACTCAATGACAAATACCACTCCTTTGAAAGTTTCAGGGATATTGGACTTGGCCAGATTGCAAGTGATGGTTATTACTTGTCCAATGTCATCAAATTTAACTTTTTTGGATTTTGTGGTTTCAAGAACGTCCTCTTTGATGGATTCATGACATTCCCTACTTGTCACCTTTGGAAGGGCTTCCGAGATGTCTTTTTCACCTTCTTCTTCCTTGGAAGTCATGAATCTGCAAGGAATAGGGTTAAAAATAATGAAATTTGGAACAACCATACCTGTATTAGATGGCATAGGAGCAATAGGAGCCTCCGGTAAAGGTGTTTCCACCCTTTCCGTGGGTTGGGTGTATTCCTTTTCCTTGTGATTTGATTTTGATGGTTGAGGGTCCGTTCCAACCTCCTTGTCACTGCTCAACATGATTTCCTTGGCAGTTTCAAATTCTCCCTTCTGATTTGCAATGGTTGAACTAGGGAGTTCGCCTTGGTCGCAAAATTGTCCTTCGAACTCCGCTATCTGCCCAATTTGCTTTTCCAGAGTAGTAAGTAATTGAAAAATCGTATCATTATCATTTGAATTACCTACATTACTTTGGGCAGGTTGTGGTGGCTGCATAGGCATTGAATAGAACTCCTCATACGGCTGCCAATATCCTTCTTGTTGAGCCTCATTGTCTTGATTTTGTAAGCCCTGCACCAAACAAATTAATTCATCAAGCTTTTGGTTATAATTTATTGACGAACTTAAATTTGGTTGGGCATATTGAATATGAGGTTGTGGTGGCTGCCAATATCCTCCTTGTTGAGCATTTTGAGGTTCCCACCACATAGAGTTTGAATGATCACTCCAATCCGAATTGTAAGTATTGGAAAACACGTTATTCCTTGATTGAAGATTAAATATATCAACTCTTTGCATTTGGGACCTTTCCATGAGTTGTGACAAAAGAGAAGCATTATTAAGTGCCATCTTGTTCTTAACAAACAAAACACAAATAAAAAAAAAAAAAAACTAAATCTAAAAGACAATACAGAAACAAACAATCCAAGGGATTAGCAAATTTTCTAATCCCCGGCAACGGCGCCAAAATTTGATGCGTGATTTATACGCACACAAATTAAACCCTCTTTTCGTCAAATTATAGTATATGTATAAGTAGGGATCGTTCTGGACCGGGGATTAGGAGGGATTGTTAATCACTTGGATTTGACTCAAAAACGTAAAAACACAATATAAAACACTAAACTAGACTCAAAGAATGTAAAACTAAACTTTAAAACACTAAGACAAACCAAAGACTCAAAATGCTTTTAAAAACACAAACTAAAATGATTTCTAACTAAATTGACATTAAAGTAAAGGGGGATTTAAGTTTATACGAAAATTGAAATAACGAAACAAGTTAAATAAACTAGACAGAATGTAAATATGAAATTTATGGATGAATGCTAGCTAAGGGGTTCATCTCCATACATGTTACACTTGCATACAAGATTGATTCTCAGTTGGTCTTTCGATAAATTATGAAACTCAACGCCCCGGGTTAATTAGGTCCGCTTAAATTAACCGTCAAGTTCTCCTTAAGTTAATGAATTGGATGGGTTAGCGCAACGCAATTCACCACATTCTCCAAAAGTCCTTTACGTGAAAAGCACAATAAAGATACAATCAAAGATCATTAAGCATTATGAAAACTATAAGTGTTGACGAGGCATTCGTTACTATGGAATACGCATGAAACTTATGCCAAGAATTCGTTTAACGCGATTGTTTATAAGCAACCTCCACTACTTGTGAATATAAGTTCATAACGATTAGGTGAAATTCACTTATATTCTAGCGTCATATTTATGCATGAAAATTAAGCGCGCATTCTTAATAAACATTCATAAATAAGTTATCAATCAAACGGTTAAACAAATTGAAATCAAAACTTATGAAATTCCAACGAAAGGTAATCAATTCATATGCAAGCATAAACATTTATTTCGAATCACCCCCTAGCTAAAGGGGGTTTTAGTTCCTCATTACGTTGAAATCAAAGAAACACCTAAACATTCCAACAACTCAAACTTGAATTGTATGAACGTTTAGGCACTCTTCTCTTCCATTCCTTATACGTACAAAACAAAGAGAATTAAAATGAAACATTGAAATCAAAGAATCACCTAAACATTCCAACAACTCAAACTTGAATTGTATGAACGTTTAGGTCCACTTCTCTTCCTCTTTATTATGGCACAAGGTCTAAGGTGAGGGTTGGGGGATTATGGAAATGTGGAATGGAGTGAGGAGAAAGGGAAGGGAAATGGAAAAATGGTGTTTGGATTATAAGGGGAGAGATGGGAAGCTCACGGCTAGGGAAGGGAGAATGTGTTTGTAATGTGTTGTGTATGAAAATGAGATGTCCCTGAATGAATGAATGCAAGGGTATTTATAGGAGTAGTGGAGGGAACATATGGCTATGTCATTTGTAGGTGAAGTAGGTGGATGTTGTAGGTGAAGTGGATGTTGTAGGTGAAGTAGGTGGATGTTGTAGGTGAAGTAGGTGGATGTTGTAGGTGAAGTAGGTGGATGATATGTTAAGTGATAAGTGATAAGTGATATGATATGTGGTTATGATATGATAAGTGGTTAAGTGGTGATGATAAGTGATAAGTGATTAAGTGATATGATATGTGGTGATGATAAGTGATAAGTGCATGTGGGTTAACTAATGAAGGAAATGCATGTGCAATGACAATGTGTTAGAATGGATGTGTGTTATGCATGGCATGATTGGGATTAGGAAAGGTTTAAATGTCCTAAAACTAAAGAGAACAAGGTTCCAACACTTTGGCTCCAATTAGGTCTTCAATTTCGCCAACACTTTGGCTTCAAGCATAAGCTATCCGTCCTTAGCCCAAAAGTGCTCCAAAAGTCTCCAAAATGCATCTTTTTGCTCCTTTAGCCCTTTGGACCTACAAACACACGAAAATAGCTTAAAGTACTAAAATAACTAAAGAAACATAACGTAAATGCACGAGAACAAGCCATTTAAGTCGCATGAATATGCTCCTATCAAAACTTACTTTCAATTCTCCCGTTAGTGATAATACACTTTTAGGGCTTCCACAAACCATGGTTGACGCCTAGCAGCATGTCATGGTTACCCAAGCTAATCAGAAGAGGTGGAGAACCTATTCAGTTTTAGGATTACAAATGCAATACGGTCTTTCTCTAATACAATACTCTTGACCACATTGTTTGGTTTGATAGTTTATTCATGTCTACTATCCAATGTGAGTCTTGTGCTTATATGATTACCTTGAATGTGATTTGGAACACATTCCTAAATCTCATTCATACTTTGGCCAAAGATTCTTAATCATATCATAGAGTATTCTCCCTCAAACAGTTTGAAGGTTAGAGATCCCTAGTTGCGCATTCACTTGCCTCCATGGCTAAGTGGCTTAACCCCAACGATGCCGTGGACACCCTTCTGATGGAGTGACTTTGACATAATCAAAGATTAAGGACCTAACCACAAGACAACTGTGATGCCTCAGGTGAAAAGACTAATTTGCATTATCCCAACCATGAGTTCTCATGTGACATGAATATGAGAACTCTTCGTTGATCGTGTTCAGTGAACTCATTCTCTATTGAGCACCTACGTACTTGTCTTGATGTCACACACACCAATGACTCGAGACTAGTCACTCTCCCTGAGAGCAGACATAGCACGTACTGATCTTAACGGACTGTCAATGCCCAATTGACAATCCTATGATCAGGAACGTTTAGGATGTGTCAACGAAAGAATGGTCTCATGAATCTAACTTCTGTAGATCACATTCTTCCAATCACATATTCCTTGGACTTATCGTTTAAGCATATAACATTTATATGAGACGGCTCAAACAATAATCTTTGCCCTTTACATTTAAACTACATTAGTTTAACTTTGTGAAATGTCCGTAAAGTATCATCATATGATTGGTTTTAGGGCACATTTCCAACAGATGTCGTCTCAACCCACTTCTTAACTGGGAGATTCCCCTGACTGTGCAAAACACGAAAAGTCTTCTCAATATGCTCTAACCATCGCTCTGCACCCTCATGACCCTCGTTACCTTCGAACTTATCCAATTTCAAATTATACATAGTCTCCAGAGGAGTCCTCTGGGGAGGGCGGATCGCCGACTGAATAGTTGTAGCAATAGCTTCCCCCAGCTGAGCAATATCAGGGAAACTAGGCTCAGCAGAGCGACGTGGTTCCCGACGAGGCGGCGTAATTCTGACAGAAGACACCAAAACCATTAGAATACTCACAAAAGCACAGAACTGCCAAACCTAGGCTCTGATACCAAACTGACACACCCCGACCGAGAGCATGGCATGTTGGCCGTCACGTGGAAGTGACGTAACCATGTGCACAGTGCGGAAGCTAATAAAATAATAATGGAAATAGTAATGCGAATAAATAAAAACTGGTTTTACATAAAGTAATAACAAGTGCAAGCGTAAGTGTGACGCTAAGTTCAGAGCATAAAGCCTAAGCAGTCCGGGAGAAAATGACGCAATAAAAGTACACCCGAAGGTGGTCCTACGCTGGTGATCGTCTGTCAGATATGCCGGGAAAATCCTCAGGGAAACCACCAACCGTGCTAGTCAACTAGAACCTGGAGGGGCGCAAAACAAAAGCGTGAGTGGGCAAAAACAAAGCTTTTCGAAAACCATTTAATAAATAAGTTCTAACCCCTCGCCGTAAAACCTGTATACTTCCCAGAAAATAGATATATATATATATATATATATATATATATATATATATACACACCAATCATGCTCAAGGATATGCCATGCCAAAACCTCAAAATGAAATGCAAGTGCTCAGGTGAAATCATATCAATATTATATAAACTATCAGCCGGAGTCACCTAACGTGACCTGTACGGCTGAATCTAGAGCTCAAGTCTCAATCTCAGTAACTAGACCTGCACATGAGTCGGAACCACCTAATGTGCTTTGTACGACAGGCCTGGGTGTAATATATATATACGCTCAAGTGCTACGATCACGTGAAGGCTGGGCGAATAGTCGTGGGTCACCTACGAGTCGGAACCACCTAAAGTGGTCTGTACGACAGGACTGTGCACCTAACTTGGATCCAACCTGAGCGTGTGGTGCGGGAGGTGAACATCACGTGAAGGACTGTGCCCAACTCTGGGTGGGAGCACTAACACGGGGGGGGGGGGGGGGGGGGTGCAGGTTATGAGCTCTCTATGCATCTCAAATCACTACTGCATGTAAACATAAATCACAACTCACCTGGCACTTACCTGTGCGTCCGCAACACCAATACATACACATATATAGATGCAACTAACCATGCATAACAAATGGCCATATAATATATGGCATATAACTAATAAACATTTAAATCGATTTCTGGGAAAATATAAGTATATAGGTATATACGGAAAACCAAAAGCCCACTCACTGGTACGTGGAAGGGTCGTAGCCCCCCTGCCTTGAGTGACCACGCTCGTCCTTGGGATAGGATTCACCTATATGCGAAACAACTACAAAAACGTTAATTTTAAAGCACATAACCAAACTTAAGAAATAACTTCTCATACAATGCTCAAATGGGGTGTATGAATACACCAACGTGATCTACTCAACCTCAGGATCATCCCCATATTTTTAAAATAATTTTTCATCGCTGCACGCGCCCCCACGCGCCGGCCACGCGCAGGCACGTGCCTGGCACGCTGACGGTAACCGTCGGCATTAGGAATATTCCGTCGGGAAATTTTCAAATCGTGATATCTTCTTCGTTTTTCAACCAAATTTCACAAAATTGGTACCAAAATGAAGCTTACAATGAGAGGAACAAAATCATACCACTTTCAAGTGCTAAAATCCACGAAATCTCACCTGGAAAATCACCCCAATTCCGGCCAACCTCGAAACTCACTATCCCGACGTCCAAAACCTTCAAACGAACCACTCCGAGCCTCCTAAGGACCTCACCAAGCTTCCTACAAGCTTGAAATTCCCAAAAACATAAGAAATTACGTGTGCATGAACAGTACCCAAAATCAGGTATCCCGAGTTCTACGTGAAAACGAAGGTATCCTTACCTGAAATGGGTATGGTTGGACTCCTACGAGCCTCACGAGCATGGATATGTACTTTGTTTCTTCGATTTGTGAAGGTTTGATGTGTTTGTGTGTGTGTCCGTACGTTGGAAGGAAAATGGGAAAGGAATGGGGCTCGGGACAGGGTGCAGGGATAAGGAGAAAAGGTGAGGGAAATGTGTGGTCCACCATTAGCCAACAACCAACCAAAAATAACCACAAAACGTAAAGAAATCGCACTAGGGGCAAAATCGTCTTTTCACGCGTACGTTTTAAAATTTCCGGAACGGGCTGTTACAACTAGGACCATAGGAGTGAGTACTCAAAAAGATCAAAAGCTTATTGGGTGTCAAAAGTGCACAATTTTTCTATTTGGAGTGCATTGGGACTGTTTTCGGCATTAATAAAAACAAACGATCGTGCATTTGACACGCATTGGAACTTAAGCAAATAAACACATCTAATATACTACAAGGACCACAAGAATGAGTACACTAAAGCTAAAAAAGTTTTTCGTTGGCCAAAGTACATAGATTTTTTATTTGGAGTCCAATTGGACTGTGTTTGACATTAATAAAAACAAACGATTGTGAGTTTAACATCCATTGGAACTTGAGCAAAAAATTAAATACAATGAACTACTTGGATTGTAAGAATTTGTAATCAAAAGATCAAAAGCTTATTGGGTGTCAGAAGTACACAGGTTTTCTATATAGAGTACATTTGGATTGTTTTCAACACTTACAAAAACAAACGATTGATCATTTGACACCCATTGGAACTTAAGAAAATAAGCACATATAATGCACTTCTGGCCCCATAAGAATGAGAAATCAAGAGATCAAATGCGTATTGGGTGTCAGAAGTACATAGTTTTCTATTTAGAGTGCATTTGGACCGTTTTCAGCATTAATAAAAACAAACAATCGTGCGTTTAACACGCATTAGAACTTAAGAAAATAAACACCTATAATATGCTAATAGGACCATTAGAATGAGTACTCAAAAGATCAAAAGCTTATGGTGCTAAAGTGCTCCTATTTGGGTGTCAAAAGTACACAGAGTGCATATTGACTATTTCAGCAATAATAAATGAATATAATGCACTACTATAACAATGAGTACTCAAAAGATCAAAAGCTTATTGTGTGTCAAAAGTACACCTATTGGAACTTAAGCAAAGAAACACATATAAGCATGCATTATTGAGTGTCTAAATGTAGCTTTTCTATTAGGAGTGCATTTGGACAGTGTTCGACATTAATAAAAACAAATGATCGTCTGTTTAACATCCGTTGGAACTTAAGAAAATAAACAAATATAATGCCTTACCAGGACCATAAGAATGAGTAATCAAAATATCAAAAGCTTATTGGGTGACAGGAGTACACAAATTTTCTTTTTAGAGTGCATTTGGACTGTTTTCGGCATAAATAAAAACAGACGACCGTGCGCTTTGCACACATTGAAACTAAAGCAAATAATCACATATAATGCGCTAGTAGGACCATTAGAATGAGTACTCAAAAAGACGAAATGCTTATTGGGTGTCAAAAGTGCACTTTTTTTATATTTATTCTTTGGACTGTTTTCGGCATTAATCAAATCAAACAATCATGCGTTTGACTCACATTGGAATTTAAGCAAATAAACACATATAATGCACTACTAGGATCATAAGAATGAGTACTCAAAGCATTAAGAGTTTATTGGGTGCAAAAGTACACAGTTTTTTTTATTCAGAGTGCATTTGGACTTGTTTTCTGCATTAAGAAAAACTAACGAGCATGCGCTTAGTACCCTATGGAACTTAACCAAATGAATAGTTATAAGGCACTACTAGGAGCATAAAACTAAGTACTTAGAAGATCAAAAGATTATTGGGTGCCAAAAGTACACAATTCTGACATTTGGAGTGCATTTGGACTGTTTTCAACATTAATGAAAATAAACGAGCATGCATTTGACATCCATTGGGACTAAACAAAAATAATTCATATAATGCTCTACTAGGACAATTAGAATGCGTACTCAAAAGATCAAAAGCTTAATGGGTGTCAAAAATACACAGTTCTAATATTTGGAGGGCATTTGGACTGTTTTCAGCATCAATAAAAACAAGCGACCGTGTGTTTCACAACCACCAGAACTAAAGAAAATAAATAAATTTAATGTGCTACTAGGACCAAAAGAATGGGTACTCAAAATATCAAAAGCTTATTAATTGTTGAAAGTGCACAATTCTGATATTTGGAGTGCATTTCGACTGTTTTCAGCATTAATAATAAAAAAAAGAAAAAAAATGACCGTGTTTTTCACAACCATTTGACCTAAAGCAAAAAAACACATATAATGAACTACTAGAACCATAAGAATGAGCCCTCAAAAGATCAAAAGCTTATTGGGTGTCAAAATGGCACATTTCTGATATTTAGAGTGCATTTGGACTGTTTTCGGATTTCATAAAATCAAATGGCCGTGGGTTTCATGGCCATTGGAACTAAAGGAAACAAACACATATAGTGCACTAATAGGACCATAAGAATGAGTGCTCAAAAGATCAAAAGCTTATTGGGTGTCGAAAGTGCACAATTCTGATATTTGGAGTGCTATCGAAGTTTTTTTCGAGTGCAAATATAAGGATAGTTAGTGGCACAAGTAAGGGTGTCGAACCATAGGGACTAATAAAAAACTTAGTAAAACCTTTGACTTTTACGCATTAGCATTAGTTAATGACTCCTATGATTTAAAATTGGGGGGTTTAAGTAATTTTGGAAAAGAAATAAAGACAGAAAGAAAAGGAAAAAAATTAGAACCATCTAAAAATAAACCTAAGACATAAAATAGGTTGGAAACGTTTTTAGGACATAAATCTAACTTAAAATGAGCTAAGGCCTTCCCCTAAACATTCATGAATCAATGAAATGATCTTTTAACTTATCCATTTCAAATGCACAACTAAGATGTTGACATATCTAGCATGTCATATAACTAGATTGTATGAATCCTCACTTTCTTTGCATGTGAGATGCATGGCATATAAATCAAACTTATATTTGTAGGTGCAACCTAGCATGGAATATACTCAGATTTAGGACCTAGAAACTCATTAAGAATGAAGAGGATTATGAACATCACATGAACCCTAGAACATGGCATTTATCCTAGATTTTCATGGAATTAGTTTACATGATTAGTTCTGAACCTAACCACATGTTGCTAATGAACAAAAGAAGATATGGCAGTCATCCTAATCATTCTCAATAGAAAGCAAACATAAAAAAGGTAGCTAATCTTGAAAATATGTGCTTGAAACAATTAAGACAGAAAACTTATTCTAGCTTGCAAATGAAATTGATAAACTAAAATTGCATCATAACATTAATTCAATCATGTCTAAGGCTTCAAAGCAGCCCTAAGTATCCATAAACTAAATTAAAAACATAATAGAATACATAAAAAATTAGGAAAGCTAGAACCGAGAAACTGCTCAAGGCTAAAGACTCATGCTCTCTCCAGATTATGTGTTTTTTTTTTTTTTTGTTTTTTTTTTCTCCTCTTCTCTCCTCATGTTGTGTATTTGTCTCCTATTAAAAAGGCTTAGGAGTTTTCTAACATCTGACTCCTTTACATCCTTGAATTGACTCTCATTTATAGCTTATTACAAGCAGCTTTTAGTATAGGAATAACTGAAAACTAGCTGTTATCAGAACTTGTAACTGAACAACTCCTATTTATTCTGTCATAATGTCTTGTAGACACCTCTAAATCATAAGCTGTAAAGACCATCAGAAAGAAGACTTCCAGGGCTTTCCAACCATATATAGCGGATTTTCTAATTCATTATGAGCACTTCGGGGCAAAGCTCGCAAGTTGGCTGTTCTGCAAGGACCTTTTCTGGTGGATCTTGGGCCACTTGGGCTTTAAACTATCCATTCTAGGCTCTTAAGAAATTCAAAATAAGATGATTTCTTCAAGCCCTTACTTTCATCCTAAAATACAATACAAACAATAAAATACGTTGTGATGCGTAGATATTTTAAGTCAAAAACCTAAGTAAAAGTGGGCGTAAAAGTATAACTTTATGTAGTCAACAAGTGCAATTGGACTGTTTCGGCATTAACAAAAGCAAACAATCGTGTGCTTCAAAACCATTGAAAATAAAGCAAATAAACACATATAATGCATTACAAGGACCATAAGAATGAGTCCTCTAAAGATCAAAAGCTTAAAGGGTGTCCAAAGTACACATTTTTTATGCAAGTGCAATTGGATTGTTTTCGACAAAAATAAAAACAAAGGAGCATGCGTTTGACACCCGTTGGAACATAAGAAATTAAGCACATGAAATATGCTACTAGGACCATAAGAATAAGTACTCAAAAGATTGAAGGCGTATTGGGTGTTAAATATATAGGGTTTTCTATTTTGAGTGCATATGGACTGTTTTCGGCATTAATAAAACAAACGAGCGTGCATTTGACACCCTTTAGAACATAAGTAAATAAAGACATATAATGTGCTACTAGTATAATAATAATGAATACTCAAAATATTAAAAGTTTATTGGGTGTCAAAAGTGTACAGTTTTCTTATCTGGAGTGCATCTTGGCTGTTTTCGGCATTAGCAAAAAGCAAACGACCATGCGTTTGACAACCATTGGAACTTAAGCAAATAAACAATTATAAGTGCCACTAGGACCAAGAATGAGTACTCAAAAGATCAAATGCTGATTGGGCGTCAAAAGTACATAGCTTTTTTTTTTTTTTTTTTTTTTTTTTTTTTTTTTTTTTTTAAATTTAGAGTGCATTTGGATTGTTTTCGATAATAATAAAAATCAACAAGCGTGCGTTTGACACCATTGGAATCTAAGAAAATAAACATATATAATTTTCTACTACGATCATAAGAATGAGTACTTAAAAGCTCAAAAGCTTATTGGGTGTCAAAAGTACACAATTTTCTATTCGGAGTGCATTTGCACTGTTTTCGACATTAATACAAACAAACAAACAAATGTTTGACACCCATTGTAACTTAAGAAAATTAACAAATATAATGCACTACCAGTACCATAAGAATGAGTACTCAAAAGATCAAAAGCTTATTGGGTGCCAAAAGTACATAGTTCTGATATGTGGAGTGCTTTTGGATTGTTTCCGGCATTAATAAAACAAACGAGCATGAGTTTGACACCTATTGGAACTTAAGCAAATAAACACATATAATGAGCTACTTGGACCACAAGAATGAATACTCGAAAGATCCGAAAGCTTATTGGGTTTCCAAAGTACATAATTTTTTTTTATTTGTAGGATTGTTATCGGCATTTATAAAATCGACGACCGTGCGTTTAACTCCCATTAGAACTTAAGAAAAGAAAAAAAAAAAAAAAATATATATATATATATATATATATATAATGCGCTACTAGGACTATAAGAATGAGTATTTAAAAGATTAAAACGCTTATTGGGTGTCAAAAGTACATAGTTTTTTTTATTTGGAGCGCATTTGTATTGTTTTCAGCATTAATAAAAACAAACGAGCATTCCTTTGACATCAATGGTGTGACAGCCCGTCCCGAATTATTCGTACCGTAGGTGTGAAATACTCAAAGCCTTTGCAAACGTGGCGGATGGAAGTCGAAAATGGTACTTTTGTATTCGTGAGGATCTTATGAGTTTAACCATGCCAAATTCAGGTAAGGAATCCTTCGATTTCATGTCGAACCATGAGCCTCCGATTTTGTCACTGTTCATGCTCACGTGGAATATTGTTTTTTAGGGAATTTGAAGCTTATAGGAAGCTTAGTGAGGTCCTTAGGAAGCTCGGGGTGGTTCGTTGGGTGAAATTGGACGTCGGGAAAGCTAGTTTTGAAGTTGGCCAGGTTTTCTCGAATTTCTCTGATGAGATCGTGTGATCTTTGAGGTTTCAAACAGGTGTAACGTTGTTCTACTCATCTCCAGCTTTCCATTGGTGCAAATTTCATAGAAATGGGTGAAGAAACAAGTGAGAACGAAGGGTTTAAAGTTTTTCCAGGTTTCCGGCAATCGTCGACTCATGGAAGAAGAAGACGGAATATTCTATCAATTCGGACGGAATATTCTGAGGTTGTTACTCAGATTTAACGGAATCCGTTAGGGTTTAACGGAATATTCCTGACGGTGTTAACTGACACCGTCAGTGTGACTGGCACGTGGCCGCGAGTGGGGGGCACATAGGTCCGTGCACTCGCCGGCACGAAAAATTATTTTAAAAATATGGGGATGTTCGTGAGGTTGAGTAGATCACATTGGTATATCCAAACACCCCATTTGAGCATTGTATGAGAAGTTATTACCTAGTTTTGGTTATGTGCTTTAAATTGACGTTTTTATAGTTGTTTCGCATATAGGTGAGACCCATCCTGAGGACGAGCGCAAGGCAAGGGGGTTACGACCCTTCCACATATCAGTGAGTGGGCTTTTGGTTTTCCGTATGTACCTATATACTTGTGGTTTTTCCCAGAAAATGAAATGGAATGTTTATATGTTTTAAATGCCATGCATAGCGTTTGCCTATTTATTTATGCATTAGTAGTTGCATATATGTATGTTTAGTGCTGCAGACGCACAAGTAAGTGCCAGGTAAGTTTATGGTTTATGATTGTGAATTAGTGGTTATGTGAGATGCATAGAGAGCTCATAACCTGCACCCTCGGTGTTAGTGCTCCCGCCCAGAGTAGGGCACAGTCCTTCACGTGATGTTCACCTCCCACACCACACGCTCATCTTGGATCCAAGTTAGGTGCACACTTCTATCGTACAGACCACTTTAAGTGGTTCCGACTCGTAGGTGACCCGCAATTATTCACCTAGTCTTCACGTGATCGTAGCACTTGAGCATATTTATTTACACCCAGTCCTGTCGTACAGACCACTTTAGGTGGTTCTGACTCGTGTGCAGGTATAGTTAGTGAGTTAGGGATTTGAGCTCTAGATTCAGCCGTACAGGTCACGTTAGGTGACTCTGGCTGACATGTTACTTGCATTGATTGACATTACCTGGGTTACTTACATTTTATGTGGAGGCATTCGACATGGCATATTTCTGAACATGTTTTCAATATATGTGTATATTCTATTTTCTGGGAAACTATACAGGTTTTATGGCGAGGGGTTAGAATTTTTGGTAATGAAATGATTTTGAAAAGCTTTGTTTTTACCCACTCATACTTTCTGTTTTGCGCCCCTCCAGGTTCTAGTTAGAAGCGCTTTGGTGGTTCATGAGGACTTGACGGTGGTTCTGACAGAATATCACTAATGTAGGATCACCTTTGGGTGTTGTGTAATTAGTATTCGTTCTTTTGGACTGCACTTAGGCTATTTGTGCTCTAATTATGTTTATCACACTTAGTCTAGCACTAGTGTGTTACCTTAACTAGTATTTTTAGTAGTTTGGTTTTTATTTATTCATACGTTTATTATTATCTTTTACTTCCGCACTGTGCACATGGCTACGTCACCTTCTTGTGACGGCCAGCACGCCTTGATCTCGGTCGGGGTGTGTCAAATGTGGCTTAATCAAATGAACACATATAATGCACTACTAGGAAAATAAGAATGAGTACTCAAAAGATCAAATTTTTATTGGAAGTCATAAGTACACAATTTATCTATTTGGAGTGCATTTGGACTGTTTTTGGCATTAATAAAACCAACGACCGTGAGTTTGACACCCATTGGAACTTAAGAAAATAAACACATATAATGCACCACTAGGACATCAACAATGAGTACTCATAAGATCAAAATTTTATTGGGAGTCATAAGTACACAGTTTTTTTTTTATTTGGAGTGCATTTGGACTGTTTTCGGCATTAATAAAGCCAATGATTGTGCGGTTGACATGTGATAGCCTATCCCGAATTATTTGTATCGTAGGTGCGAAAAGACTAAAATGCCCTTGGACGTAATTGGTGTTGTGGGGTGTTGTTTTGTTGTTTTTGGTGGTTGACTCTACAGGACACACACACACACACACACACACACACACACACTCCCGTGACTCTCTCTCTCTCTCTCTCTCTTTTTCTGTCGGACTTCATTCCATTTCCTTTGCAAATGTACAAATGAACTTCAAAACCAATCTTCCATGCACGGATCGATGTCTAGAAGTTTTTAGGAGTTTTTAAGGCCACTGGGAACTTTAGGAGGTCCTCACGAAGCTTTGAGAAGAAAGTTGGAAGGAATTGGATGTCGGGATTGTGAGTTGCAGGTTTGCCAGAATATTGTGGGTTTTTCCGGCGAGATTATGTTGGTTTTAGGGCTTCAAAGTGTTTCCGGCAACGCAAACGGCGGCGGACGGCGGCAGCTGGTGAGACTTATCGAAGAAGACAAGGGAATATTTTGTTAAGTTAATGGAATATTCTTAACGACGTTAGGTGAGACCTATCCTGAGGACGAGTATAGTCACTCGAGACAAGGGGGTTACGACCCTTCCACATACCAGTGAGTGGGCTTTTGGTTTCCCGTATATACCTATATACTTGTGGTTTTTCCCTAAAAATGATATGGAATGTTTATATGTTTAAATGCCATGCATAGCATTTACCTATTTATTTATGCATTAGTAGTTGCATATATGTATGTTTGGTGCTGCGAACGCACAGGTAAGTTATAGTTTATAGTTGTGACGTAGTAGTTATGTGATATGCATAGAGAGCTCATAACCTACACCCCCAGTGTTAGTGCTCCCACCCAGAGTAGGGCACTGTCCTTCACGTGATGTTCACCTCTCGCACCACATGCTCATCTTGGATCCAAGTTAAGTGGACAGTCTTATTGTACAGACCACTTTAGGTGGTTTCGACTCGTAGGTGACCCACGATTATTCGCCCAGTCTTCACGTGATCGTAGCACTTAAGCGTATTTATTTACATCCAGTCCTGTCGTACAGACCATTTTAGGTGGTTCTGACTTGTGTGCAGGTATAGTTAGTGAGTTGAGGATTTGAGCTCTAAATTTAGCCGTACAGGTCACGTTAAGTGACTCCGGCTAACATGTTATTTGCATTGATTGACATTACCTGGATTACTTACATTTTATGTGGAAGCATTCGACATGGCGTATTTCTGAGCATGTTTTCGATATATGTGTATATTCTATTTTCTGGGAAACTATACAGGTTTTACGGCAAGGGGTTAGAACTTTTGATAATGAAATGATTTTTGAAAAGCTTTGTTTTTGCCCACTCACACTTTCTGTTTTGCGCCCTTCCAGGTTCTAGTTTGGATTGCTCTTTTGGTGGCTTATGAGGAATTCACGGCATATCTGACAGATTATCACCAGTGTAGGACCACCTCTAGGTGTGTTTACTTAGTGTTTGTTTCTTTGGACTGCACTAGGCTTTCTGTGCTCTGAATATTGGTTTTTTTTTTTTTCACACTTACACTTGAACTTGTGTGTTAACTACTTTGTTTTGTAGTTTGGTTTTTATTTATTCGTACTTTTATTATTATCTTTTGCTTCCGCATTGTGCATATGGCTACATCACCTTCATGTGACGCCCAGCACGCCCTGATTTTGGTCGAGGTGTGTCATGACATCTGTTGGAACTTAGGAAAATAAACACGTATAATGTGCTACTAGGACCATAATAATGAGTACTCAAAAGATCAAAATTTTATTGGGTGTCAAAAGTACACAGTTTTTTATTTGGAGTGCATTTGGATTGTTTTTGGCATTAATAGAACCAACGACCGTGCGTTTGACACCCGTTGGAACTTAAGAAAATAAACACATATAATGTGCTACTAGGACCATAAGAATGAGTACTCAAATGATCCAAAAGCTTACGGGGTGTCAAATATACAAATTATTATTTTTTATTTGGAATGCATGGATTGTTTTCAACATTAATATGGACTGTTTTCAACATTAATAAAACCAACGATCGTGCGGTTGACACCCTTTGGAACTTAAGAAAATAAACATGTATAATGTGCTACTGGGACCATAAGAATGAGTATTGAAAAGATCCAAAAGCTTACTGGGTGTCAAAACTAAAGAGTTTTTTTATTTGGAATGCATTTGGACTGTTTTCGGCATTAATAAAACCAACGATTGTGCGGTTGACACCCTTTGGAACTTAAGAAAATTAACACGTATAATGTGCTACTAGGACCATAAGAATGAGTACTCAAAAGATCCAAAAGTTTACTGGGTGTCAAAAGTATAGAGTTTTTTTTTTATTTGGAATGCATTTGGATTGTTTTCGGCATTAATAAAACCAACGATCGTGGGGTTGACACCCTTTGGAACTTAAGAAAATAAACACGTATAATGTGCTACTAGGACCATAAGAATGAGTATTCACAATATCAAAATTTTATTGGGTGTCAAACGTACACATTTTTTTTATTTGGAGTGGATTTGGATTGTTTTTGGCATTAATAAAACCAACGACCATGCGTTTGACACCCGTTGGAACTTAAGAAAATAAACACATATAATGCACTAGTAGGACCATAAGAATGAGTACTCAGAAGATCGAAAAGCTTACTGGGTGTCAAATGTACATAGTTTTTTTATTTTTATTTTTTTTATTTAAAGTGCATTTGGACCGTTTTTGGCATTAATAAAACTAACGACCGTGTGTTCGTCACCCATTAGAACTTAAGAAAAAAAACACATATAATGCTTTACTAGGACCATAAGAATGAGTACTCAAAAGATCAAAAACTTGTTACGTATCAAAAGTACACCCTCTTTTTTGTTTGGAGTACATTTCGAGTGTTTCGGTACTAATAAAAACTAACGAGCTTGCGTTTGACACCCATTGTAAATGAAGCAAAGAAAGACATATAATGTGCTTCTAGGACCATAAGAATAAGTACTCAAAAGATTAAATGCCAATTGGGTGACAAAAGTACACAATTTTTTTACTTAGAGTGCATTTACATTGTTGGAAGAGTGCTTTTGACACCCATTGGAAATAAAGAAAATAAACACATATCATGTGTAACTAGGAAAATAAGAATGAGTACTCAAAAGATTAAAAGATTATTGGGTGTCAAAAGTACACAGTACGCATTTGGACTGTTTTAAACATTAATAAAAATAAATGACCGTGCGTTTCACACCCATTGGAACCAAAGAAAATAAACACATATAATGTGCTAATAGGACCATAAGAATAAGTACTCAATAGATCAAAAGCTTATTGGGTGTCAAAAGTGCACAATTATGGTATTTGGAGTACATTTGGACTTTTTCGGCGTTAATAAAAAGAAATGATCGTGCGTTTTACAACCATTAGAACTAAATAAAACAAACACATATAATGCACTAGTAGAACCATAATAATAAGTAGTCAAAAGATCAAAAGCTTATTGGGTGTCGGGAGTGCACATTTTTTGAATTTGGAATGGAATTGTATTGTTTTCAGCTTAAGCAAATAAAAACATATAATGTGCTACTAGGACCTCATGAATAACTACTCCATAGATAAAAAGATAATTATGTGTCAAAAGTGCACAGTTTTTCTATTTGGAGTATTTTTGGCCTGTATTCAAAAGTAATAAAAACAAAAAACCATGTGTTTGACACCCATTGGAACTTTAGCAAATAAACACAAATAATGCACTACAAGGACCATACTGATGAGTGCTCAAAACATCAAAAGCTTATTGGGTGTCAAAAGTGCACAGTTTTGATATTTGGAATGCATTTGGAATGTCAAAAGTGTAATAATTAGTATTCAAAGTATCGAAAGCTTATTGGATGTCAAAAGTGTACTTTTTTTGTTTATTTGAAGTACAATCGAACTGTTTTTGACATTAATGAAAACAAACGAGCTTGCTTTGGACACCCATTTAAACTTAAGAAAATAAGCACATATAATGTCTTACTAGAACCATAAGAATGAGTACTCAAAAGATGAAAAACTTTTTGGGTGTAAAAAATACATAGTTTTTTTCTATTTGGAGTGCATTTGGACTACTTTTGGCATTAATTAAAACAAACGACCATGCGTGTTAACATCCAATGGAATTTAAGTAAATAAAGACATATAAAATCAAAAGATTATTCGGTATCAAAAGAACAGATATCTGATATTTGGAGTCCATTTACACTGTTTTCAACTTTAATAAAAACAAACGACCGTGCTTTTAACTCTCATTGGAACTAAAGAAAATAAACACATATAATGCGCTACTAGGGCCATAATAATGAGTACTCAAAAGATTAATTATTGGGTGTCAAAATAGGGTATCTTATAGGTTCAGAAATATTGAAATCAATGATATCGCCATCAAATTCCATTGTCTATGTCCCTTTGAACACATCGATCTTGGTTCGGGCTGTTTTCACGAAAGGTCATCCAAGTAAGATTGGCAATGGTGTAGAATGGGCCAAATCCTCCATCTCAAGCGCATAAAAATTTGCTGGAAATATCAAGTGGTTAACTTGCACCAAAACATCTTCCAAAACTCCTTTCGGATATGCATTAGAACGATCGGCTAATTGAATTATAACACCATCATTTTTAAGCTCTCCTAAGTTCATAGATGCATAAATAGAGTATGGCGTAACATTAATGGAAGCACCTAAATCTAACATGGCATGTTCAAACTTGGTATTACCAATAACACAAGGGATTGTGAAACTACCTGGATCTTTGCATTTAGGTGGCAGTTTTCGTTGCAAAACTGCCGAAACATTCTCACTTACCCTTACCACGTATTTGTTTGAAATCCTCATCCTTGTTGTACAAAGCTTTTTCAAGAATTTAGCAGACCTTGTAACTTGCTTTATTGCATCAAGAAGTGGGATATTGACTTGTACCTTCCTGAAAGTCTCTAAGATGTCTTTTTCATTCTCTTCTTTCTTAGATTGCATAAACCTGCGAGGGAAAAGCACATGTGGTGGTATAGGGTTAGAATGAGTTGAATTTGGAACAACCTTACCAAAGTTGGGTGTGTGGATGGTTTAGAGGGCAATGGCAAGGGTTGTTCTTCCCTTACCATGGCTTTGTCCTTTTCTTCTTCTTCGGGCAGCAGTTGTTCGTCCTCTTTTCGGCTTTGTTTGGACGTTTTTGGATTGGTTCTAACCTCTTTGCCCCTTGTCAAGATGATAGCCTTAGCCGTTTCAAAACCTCCCTTTGGATTGACGATGGTTGAACTAGGTAGTTTGCCTTCTTCTCAAAACTGTCCTATAAATTCCGCCATTTGCCCAATTTGTTTCTTCACTTTGCCCACCTCTTTGGCTTGATTTTACAAAACCTGAGTCAAAGAAGTTAGTACTTGAAGAATTTTATCATTATCTAATGACAAACCTGAATTTGGTTGGGTAGATTGTGGTGGGAGTCGTGGTGGTACGAATGGCATTTGATAGAGTCCCGAAGGTGGCTGTCTATATCCGCCTTGTTGATGAGTTTGTTGAGGTTTGATAGGAGCATATTTATGCGACTTAGTTAGCTTGTTTTCTTGCATTTACATAGTTAGTTTCCATTTATTTTAGTATTTTCAGCTATTTTCGTGTGTTTGTAGGTCCAATTGACTAAAGTGGCAAGAAAGTGCAATTTGGAGCAATTTTGGGCTTGGAATGGATAGCATATGCATGGGGCAAGGTGGATGGACGAATTTGAAGTTCAAGAAGGGCTAGGAATGTGCTTAACATCTGGAAGAATTAAATCAAAGACTTGGAAGATAAGGAATCAGCTATAAAGAAGGAACATTATCCAAATAACCTTATCTTATCCAAACCTTATCCAACCTTATCATATCTTATCCTATCCTAATTTTTTGCTACCTTAATTCTAGCTGCAAATAGGACTCCATTTCACCTTAAATCACCTAAATATCAGGTTCTAGAAGCCCTATTTCGTGCCCTAAGTTTATGCCACATGTAACCCTTCTAGAAGTTCTAGAATCTACCACAAGGACCATTCCTTGTCCTCCTTGGAATCTGATTGAAAGTGTCCTTGTTCTTTGGTGATTTGGAGTCCTAATTCCTTTCCTTTTTAGTCCAATTTTGTGCCTTCCCTTCACCCTATAAATACATGATGCCGCAACACTCATAAACCACCACCCTCTACCACAATTTCACACCACACCATCCACTACACTTGGAGCCGTGCTTGCCATTCAAAACATTGGAATGTTGGAGCGTTTCTAGGTGTATTCTATTATTTGTTTTCAATGTTTAAATTTAATTATCTTTGTTTTGCGAACATGAGGAAATAAATTTGTTTTAGTTAGAGGTGAATTCAAAGCCATGAACATATATGTGATATGAATTGATTTCATCCAATTATTGTTTCATAAATCGTGAATGCAATTTGCTTAACTGCTTGATTGATAACTTATTCTTGTGTGTTGATTAAGGAGGCCTACTTAGTTTGCATGCATGAATTTGAAGCTAGAATATAAGGGAGTTTCACATAATAGTTATTCACTTATATTCATAAGTAGTGGAAGTCACTAGTTATGATTGTGAATCCTTGGCTGGACTCTCATGCGTTTCATAGTTACGAATGCCTTGTCAATGCTTATGATTTTCATAAAGCTTAATGATCTTTGATTGTATCTCTATTATGTTGTTCATATAGGGAACTTGAGAAAGATAATTTGGTTGTAATGCGTATTCATTCAATTCAATGAAATAAGGAAAATCTGATAGTTGGTTGTGCGATGCAATTCACTTGGGGCATTGTCATTCATGGTTTAAAGGAATAATAACTGGAAATCGATTTGTATGCATATGTGTCATGTGTGGAGATGAACCCTCTAGCTAGCCATTTACCCATATTTCACCCAATTTCGTCCATATTGTTTGGAGTCTTTACAATTTGCTTGATTTTACCTTAATTTTGTCCAAAATCCAATCCCCCTTTACTTGGTTGTGTCTTTTAGTTAGAATCTGTCCAAATTTATGTTTTTAAGTGTTTTGAGTCAAAGTTAAGTTAGAATTAATCCAAATCACCCTTTAGAGTCTAGTTTGAGTCTATTTGATTGTTTTGTGATGTTTTGAGTCTTTTTAGTTTGTTTTGAGTCATATAAGTCTAGTTAAGTGTTTTTAAGTTTAGTTTTGTGTTTTTAAGTCAGTTTAGAGTAGATTAGCATCACTTCTAATCCCCGGCCTAAAACTATCCCTACTTTCATATACTACAATCATAGGGTTTTAATTTGAGTGTTAAATTACGATCCCTACTTTCATATACTACAATCATAGGGTTTTAATTTGAGTGTTAGATTATATCATATCAACTTCATATTTGGATGCTCTCTCCAGAGGTGTTGGAAAACGGGTCATACCTTGGTTGATTTTGGCTTTGATAACATTGGCATTTTTCCATCCTCCATTCTCTATTAATTAAGGACATTGATCAGTGGGGTGTCCTTACCTCATTAACTTAGCTTGTCCGTGTATGGTCCCTTCCTCTAACTCCTTCATATTGTTGTGCATTCAAGGCTCAGTTCACTATTAAGATCTTCACTGCAACTGGTGTTTTGTCAACCAAGGCACCTCCTGCTGAAGCATCAAGCATTTGTCTCTCAAGTGGAAGTAGTCCTTCATAGAAATATTGAATTAAAAGCTCTTCCTTCATTTGATGTTGTGGGCAGGATGCAACTAACTGAAAGAAGCATATTTATGCTACTTAGTTATGTTGTTTCCTTACATTTAGTTAGCTAAGTACTACCTATTATAGTGTTTTAAGCTATTTTCGTGTGTTTGTAGGTCCTAATGACAAAGTTGGCAAGAAAAGGCAATTTTGAGCCTTTTAGAGCAGTTTTAGGCTTATTATGGATAGCTTGTATATGGAGCAAGGTGGATGGACGAATTTGAAGTCAAAAGAGGCTAGGAACATGCTACAAATCAAATGAGACAAGTTTAAGACAAAGAAGATAAGGAAAGAGCAAGAAATATGGAAACTTATTTTGACAACCTTATCTTATCCAAACCTTATCCTATTTTATCCTAACCTAATCTTGTGCCACCTTAATCCTAGCTGCAAGTGGATCTAAAAACATAATTTCTAGAAGCCTTATCTGACCCTAAAAGGGTGCCACACCCTTCCCCCTTTTATTTCTTCTAGAAGACCCAAATCAGCCACAAAACACCTTGTTTCTAGAAGGCCCAATTTTGGACGAATTTCCCTAACCTTTTTCCTCTTGGATTCTAATTTAAATTGGCCCTTTTCCTCTTGGATTTGGATTGTATAAGTCCATATCAGGAATTAATTGGGCTATGACTTAATTTCCAAGCCTTGCTGCACCCTAGGAACCCTAATCACTTGTTTCTGCTAAGTTTAACCCTAATTCTGATTTGCTAGGGTTTTGCCGTGCTATATATATATGTGTCTTAATGTGCCGCACCCCCTTACACACCCTATGCAGCCATTCATCCTTGAATTCATTCATTCATTCACACCACATACCATACATTCAGAAACATACCTTTGCCGCAACCTTGGAGAAGAAGGATTGTGCCGTGGCTTCCATAGGAGAACGACATTCTTGTGCCGCAAGAAATCTGCATCCATTGGAGACTTTCAGAGTTCTTTCTTCCCTCGTTTCATTTCCATGTTTATTTTAATTTGCTTTTCAATTGTTATGAACATGTGTAACTAAGTTTTTCTTAGTTAGAGGTGAATTCAAAGCCATGGACTTATGTTTTATATGAATTGATTTCCTCCAGTTTTGTTACTTGAATTATGAATGCAATTTACTTAACTGATTTATTGAGAACTTGTTCTTGTGTGTTGATTAAAGATGCATACTTAGTTTTCATGCATGAATTTGATGCTAGAATATAAGGGAATTTCACCTAATCGTTATGAACTTATATTCACAAGTAGTAAAAATCACTAGTCATGATTGTGTTAAGTAAATTCTAGGCAAGAGTATCATGCAATTCATAGTTACGAGTGCCTAGTCAATGCTTATGGTTTTCAAAAAGCTTAATGATCTTTGATTGTATCTCTATTATGCGGTTCATGTAGGGAACGTGATAAGAATAATTTGGTTGTCGATGCGTATCCCATCCAATTCAATGAAACTAGGAAAATCTGAAAGTTAATTTGTGCTTCTCACAATTAATTTGGGGCATTGTCATTCATGGTTTAAAGGGATAATAACTGAAAATCAATTTGTGTTACATATGTGCATATGTGGAGAAGGACCCTCTAACTAGCCTTTTACCCATTCAATTCACCTAATTTAGTGTCTAATCTGTTTAGTTTGCAATATGATCAATTTAATTAATTTCGCCCAAATCAATTCCCCCTTTTATTAAGTGTGTTAGATTAGTTAGAAAAGTGTTTGAAGCTGTCCAAATTAGTGTTTTGAGTCTAAGTTAGTGAAAATTCGTCCAAACAACTCCATAGAGTCAGTTTTGAGTCTTTTTAATTGTTTGTTGCTGTTTTGAGTATTTTAAATTAGTTTTGAGTCTATAGAGTCTACTTTAATGTTTTTGAGTCTTATTTGAGTTGATTAGCATCCCTAGTTAATCCTCGGTTTAGAACGATCCCTACTTGCATATATACTACAATTGTCACAAATAGGGTTTAATTTGTGTGTCAAGTTAATTTTCACATCACTAACGTCTTAAAACGCTCATAGTACACTGGAAAGGATTCTCCTAGGTTTTGTTGAATTCCACTAATTTTCTTCCTCAAAAGAATGACTCTTGAAGTTGGGAAGAATTTCTCTAAGAATGCTTTCTTCATGCTTTCCCAAGAAGTAACGGTTCCAGGTGCTAATTCATAGAGCCAATCTTTAGCCTTGTCCATAAGAGAGAATGGAAAGGCTTTCATCTTCAAAATATTCCCATCCACGTTGATTGGTGTCATGCTCGAGCACACCACTTCAAATTCCTTAAGATGCTTGTTCGGATCTTTCATGGACAACCCATGGAATTTGGGAATGTGATGCAGCAAACTAGACTTCAATTCAAACTCATTGGTCTTGCCTTGAGCTGCCCAAGGGTATTCAATGCAAAGAGGGACGACATTGTCCAATCCTGAGGTTGAAAGTTCCTTGATTGTTCGATTGTCTACAGCCATGTCTTGTTCCTCTTCCTCTTCTTCTTCAATCTCAGATTTAGAGCTAGAACTAGGTGGATTGGGTTTTGGTTACTTCCTCTTCCTTCTCAAAGTTCGTTCAAAATCATCGTCAAACTCCAATATATGTGCATGAATAGGTTGAGAACGTCGAGACATGATAGGAGCATATTTATGCTACTTGGTTATTTATTTCCTTGCATTTAGTTAGCTAATTACTACTTATTATAATGTTTTAAGCCATTTTCGTATGTTTGTAGGTCTTAATGCCAAAGTTGGCAAGAAAAGGCAAATTTGAGCCTTTTAGAGCAGTTTTGGGCATGGAATGGATAGCTTGCATATGGAGCATGGTGGATGGACGAATTTGGAGTCAAAAGAGGCTAGGAACATGCTACAAATCTGGAGAAACAAGTTTAAGACAAAGAAGATAAGAAAAGAGCAAGAAACATGGAACATTAACCAAACAACCTTATCTTATCCTTCTCCTACATTGGTGCCGCACCCTTTAGCCTTTGTTCTTCTAGAAATCTGCCATAATTCCCTTTCTAGAAGACCTTATCTATCCCTAAATACATGCCACACCCTTTATCCCTTCTAGAAGTCATAATTTCTGCCACAAAACACATTGTTTCTAGAACCCCTAGAAAGGTGGTGCCTGCCCATCTTCTAGAGGCCCTAAAATCTGCAATCCTTTTCTCCTAGGATTGTGCAATCCTTTTCCCTTCAGATTTTGGTGCAACCTAGTCATTCTCCCACCTGATTTCTACCAAACCCTAGACCTAATTCTGATTTCCTAGGGTTTGCTGTGCACTATATATATATTTTTAACTTGTGCCGCACCCCCCTCTACACACACAGCCATTCATCATTCCATTCATTGATTATTGACACCACACACCATATACTTGGAAATACATCCTTGCTGCAGCCCTTGGGAGAAGAAGGACTTTGCTGTGGCTTCCATTGGAGAAGGAGATCTTGTGCGGCAAGCCATCTGCATCCATTGGAGACATTCAGACTTCTTTCTTCCCTCATTTCGTTTCCATGTTTATTTTAATTTGCTTTTCAATTGTTATGAACTTGTGTAACTAAGTTTTTCTTAGTTAGAGGTGAATTCAAAGCCATGGACATATGTTTTATATGAATTGATTTCCTCCAGTTATTGTTTCTTGAATTGTGAATGAAATTTACTTGACTGATTTATTGAGAACTTGTTCGTGTGTGTTGATTAAGGATGCATACTTAGTTTTCATGCATGAATTTGATGCTAGAGTATAAGGGAATTTCACCTAATCGTTATGAACTTATATTTACAAGTAGTAAAAGTCACTAGTCATGATTGTGTTAAGTAAATTCTAGGCAAGAGTATCATGCAGTTCATAGTTATGAATGCCATCTCAATGCTTATGATTTTCATAAAACTTAATGACTTTTGATGTGTATCTCTATCATGCGTTTCATATAGAGAACTTGAGAAAGATAATTTGGTTGTGCTGCGTATTCCATCCAATTCAATGAAACTAGGAAAATCTAAAAGTTAATTTGTGCTTCTCACGATTAATTTGGGGCATTGTCATTCATGGTTTAAAGGGATAATAACTGGAAATCAATTAGTGTTTCATATGTGCATGTGTGGAGAAGGATCCTCTAACTAGCCTTTACCCATTTAATTCAACCAATTTAGTGTCTAATCTGTTTAGTTTTGCAATCTGCCTAGTTTAGTTAATTTCGTCAAAATCGATCCCCTTTAATATTTAGTGTTTTAACTTAGTTAGAATCTGTTTAAGTTTAGTTCTATTAGTGTTTTGAGTCAAGTAAAGGTCAAAATTTGTCCAAATAACCTATTAGTTCTTATTTGTGTTAGTTTTGTTTCAATTCGTCAGAATCTGCCATATTGGGTCTTTTGAGTCTTTTTAGTTCAATTTTCATCCAAATCACTTTCTAGGACCTGTTTTGAGTCAATACAACTTAGTTTGTGTGTTTTGAGTTTATTTAGCTTGTTTTGAGTCATTAGAGTCTAGTTTTCTGTTTTTAAGCCTAGTTTTATGTTTTTTGAGTCTGTTTTGAGTAGATTAGCATCCCTAGTTAATCCCCGATCTAGAACGATCTCTACTTGCATATATACTACAATTGTCAACATTAGGGTTTAATTTGTGTGTTAAGTTGATTTTCACATCAAATTTTGGCGCCGTTGCCGAGGATTAGCAAAATTGCTAATCTTTCCCTAGTAGTGTCGGGTGTGCTTCTTTTGTTTATGTTTTGTTTTGTTTTGTTTTCTGATTTTATTTTGTTTTGTTTGCTTTGTTTCTGGTACTAGTTTATGACTCGTAGTTCTCAACCTGTCAAGAATCTAGTCCACTTAGTTCTGAGGCTGAATCTGAAGAAGAAGAAGTGGAAGAAGAAGAACAAGCCATGGCTACGGATAATCGAACAATCAAGGAACTTTCAGCCTCGGGGTTAGACAATGTCGTGCCTTTATGCATTCAATACCCTATGACGGCTCAAGGCAAGACCGATGAGCTCGAATTGAAGTCGAGCTTGCTGCATCATGTTCCCAAATACCATGGGCTGTCCATGGAAGATCCAAACAAGCATCTTAAGGAGTTTGAAGTGGTATGTTCAAGCATGACACCCATCAATGTCGATGGGAACATTTTGAAGATGAAAGCCTTTCCATTCTCTCTTTTGGAAAAGGCTAAAGATTGGCTATACGAATTGGCACCCAAAACCGTCACTTCTTGGGAAAGCATGAAGAGAGCATTCTTAGAGAAGTTTTTCCCAACCTTGAGAATCATTCTCTTGAGGAAGAGAATTAGTGGCATTTAAAAAAACTAAGGGAAGTCTTTTTCATCGTACTATGAGCGTTTCAAGACTCTAGTTGCATCATGCCCTCAACATCAAATGAAGGAAGAGCTTTTAATTCAATATTTCTACGAGGGACTCCTTCTAATTGAGAGACAAATGCTAGATGCCTCGGCAGGGGGTGCTTTGGTTGACAAAACACCAGTTGCTGCCAAGGTCTTAATTGCAAATCGAGCCTTGAATTCACAACAATACGAGGGAGTTGGACAAAGAGACCCCCTACGGCAACACCAAGTGAATGAGGTAAGTGCAATTTTTGAAATTCAATCTCAATTGGCTAATCTCACTGTTCTTGTGTCACAGGTTATCGATGGATCCAAAGTGCAAGGTGCAGCAATATGTGGAGTGTGCTCTATGCAAGGGCATTTCAATGATCAATGTCCTCAATTGATAGAGAATGGAGGATGGGAAAATGCCAATGTCATAGGTTCTCAAGGCCAAAATCAGCAAAGGAATGATTCGTACTCAAATACATACAATCTGGGTTGGAACGATCATCCAAACTTCAAGTGGAGGGAGCCTCAACAATTTCAGCAACAAGGAGGATATAGAGAGCCACCTCCGGGACTCTACCAAAGGCCATTCGAACTATCACAACTTCCACCACAATCTACACAACCAAATTTAGGTTCGTCTTTGGACAGTGATAAAATGCTTCAAATACTAACTTCTTTGACTTAGGGATTACAAAATCAAGCCAAAGAGATGGGCAAAGTGAAGAAGCAAATTAGGCAGATGGCAGAGTTCATGGCGCAGTTTCGAGAAGAAGGCAAATTACCTAGCTCAATAATTGTCAATCCAAAAGGAAGTTTTGAAATCGCCAAGGCTATCACTTTGAGAAGTGGTAAAGAAGTTGGAACCAATCCCAAACCAACCAAAGCAAGTAAAAAAGAGGATGAAAAGTTGCTGCTCGAAGAAGAAGAAGTAAACAAAGCCACGACAAGGGTAGAATAACCCTTGCCGCAGCCTCTTAGTGCACCAAAACCATCCTAAACCACCAAGGTCAGTGCAAATTCGAATTTTTCTAGTTCTATTCCACTAAATGTGCCCTTTCCTAGTAGGTTTAGGCAATCAAAGAAAGAAGAGAATGAGAAAGACATTCTGGAAACCTTTAGGAAAGTTCAAGTCAATATCCTGCTCCTTGACGCAATTAAGCAAGTTCCTAAGTATGCCAAATTCTTGAAAGAGCTTTGCACAACAAGGAAGAGGATTTCGAACAAGGAAGTGGTCTAGGTAAGCGAGAATGTTTCTGCGGTGTTACAAAGGAAACTACTACCTAAATGCAAAGATCCGGGTAGTTTTACAATTCCTTGTGTTATTGGCAATACTAAGTTTGAACATGCTATGTTAGATTTAGGAGCTTCAATTAATGTCATGCCTTACTCAATTTATGCATCTATGAACTTAGGAGAGCAAAAAAATGATGGTGTGATTCTTCAATTGGCCGATCGTTCTAATGCATATCCAAAAGGAGTTTTGGAAGATGTTTTGCTGCAGGTTAACAATTTGATCTTTCCAGCGAACTTTTATGTGCTTGACATGGAAGATTTAGCCCATTCTACACCATTGCCGATCCTCCTTGGGAGACCTTTCATAAAAACGGCCCGCACCAAGATCGATGTGTTCAAGGGGACATTAACAATGGAATTTGATGGGGAAGTTATTGATTTCAATCTTTCTGAAACTATAAAATATCCTAAAGATGATCATTCTTGTTTTTCTATTGATATATTTGATTCATTGGCGCATGACTAACTTGACTCCTTGGAGAGGGATCCCTTTGAAACGACCATTACAAAAGGAATGGGACTCAAAAACCAAAGGGCAGGAAAGGACCACACCCACGGCATGCATGAAGAGATCCTTGCCATGCCTACATGTGAAGATGAGGCCAAGATGGTTGCTGCCCTTGGTTCATTGCCACAACACCTTGGTAAGCCTCAAAACCCAATTCCAATTCTTGTTTCTACTAACAAGTTGTTACCTTGGGTGATTCAGGCACCCATTCTTAAGCTTAAACCATTGCCGGATCATTTGAAGTATGTCTATTTAGGAGAAAAAGAGACGTTGCCCATCATTGTTTCTTCATCCCTCACCACAATGGAGAAGGAGAAATTGATTCGTGTGTTGAAAGAGCACAAAACAGCCATAGGATGGACCTTTGCCGACATTAAGGGTATTAGTCCTACAACTTGCATGCGTCGCATACTTCTAGAAGAAGGGGCTAAACCAACTCGAGAGGTTCAATGCTGGCTCAACCCTCCAATAATGGAAGTTGTGAAAAAAGAGATTATCAAGCTTCTGGATTGTGGAGTGATTTATCCTATCTCAGATAGTCGTTGGGTCTCACCGGTTCAAGTTGTTCCAAAGAAATCTAGAATCACCGTGGTGAAGAATGCAGATAATGAACTTGTGCCCACTCGTATCCAAACAGGTTGGAGAGTGTGCATCGACTATAGGAAGCTCAACGCCACCACAAGGAAAGATCACTTCCTTTTGCCGTTCATTGATCAAATGCTTGAAAGGTTAGCCGGTCATTCATTTTATTGTTTTCTTGATGGTTATTTGGGATATAATCAAAATTGTTATAGCTCCAGATGATCAAGAAAAGACTACTTTTACTTGCCCATTTGGTACTTTTGGTTATCGTCGAATGCCATTTGGTTTATGTAATGCACGAGCCACCTTTCAAAGATCCATGGTAAGTATCTTTTCAAATTTTTTAGAAAAGATTATTGAAGTTTTCATGGATGATTTTAGCGTATTTGGTGATTTGATTGATGATTGTTTAGATAATCTCACATTAATCTTGAAACGATGCATTGAAACTAACCTTGTTTTAAATTGGGAAAAATGTCAATTTATGGTAAAACAAGGCATAGTTTTAGGTCACATTGTTTCGGCCAAGGGTATTGAGGTTGATAAATCGAAAATAGATCTTGTACGCAACTTGCCCTCTCCTACTTCGGTTAGAGAGGTTCATTATTTTCTTGGACATGCAGGATTCTATAGGCGATTCATCAAGGACTTTTCTAAGATTTCCCAAACCCTATGCCGACTTCTATAAAAAGATGTGCCCTTTGTGTTCAATAAGGAATGTGAGAAGGCCTTCAAACACCTTAAGGAGATGCTCACTTCGACCTCCATCATAGTTCCACCAGATTGGAGTCTTCCTTTTGAGCTTATGTGTGATGCCTCAGATTATGCATTAGGAGTTGTTTTAGGCCAAATGAAGAACTAGCAACCACACGTCATATATTATGCATCCTGGACTCAAAATGATGCTCAATTGAACTACTCCACAAAGGAAAAAGAACTTCTTGCTATTGTTTTTGCTTTAGATAAATTTCATTCTTATTTACTTGGTACTAAGTTATAATTTACTCTGATCATGCAGCATGGAAGTACTTACTTACGAAGAAGGAGGCCAAACCAAGGCTTATTTGTTGGATGCTCCTTCTCCAAGAGTTCGATATCTAAATCCGAGACAAGAAAGGAAGTGAAAACGTGGTGGCTGACCACTTGAGCTGTATGGTGCATGAGGAGGATGCCATGCCTATACTAGAGACATTCCCAGATGAGCAGCTGATGTCCATCAAGGTAAGTGTGCCATGGTATGCCGATTTAGTGAATTATTTGGTGTCTAAACAAGTTCCAAGCAACCTAAATAAGCACCAATGTTATAAACTTAAAAAGGATGCATGTTTTTATGTGTGGGATGACCCATATTTGTGGAAATATTGCCCTGATCAGATTTTACATAGGTGTGTGCATGAATCGGAGTTTAATTCAATTTTAAATTTCTATCACACTTATGCATGTGGGGGTCATTTTGGCACTCAAAGAATAGCATATAAAGTTTTAGAATGTGGATTTTATTGGCCTACTATATTTAAGGATGCTATAACGTTTTGTGTGACTTGTGATCGTTGTCAAAGAACGGGCAATATAGGTGCAAAGGACCAAATAGCGCAACATCCCATCTTTTCTGTCGAAATTTTTTATGTTTGGGGTATTGATTTTATGGGTCCTTGATGTGATAAATAATAGCACTCAAATTAAACCCTCTTTTTGACAATTGTAGTATAGATATAAATAGGGATCGTTCTAGGCCGGGGATTAGGAGGGATTGCTAATCTAATGAAAACTGACTCAAAGATACAAAAATATGCTTAAAAACACTTAAACAAACTCAAAGACTCTTAACTAAATTTATATGACTCAAAACAAACTTAAAAGACTCAAAACAACACAAAACAATAAAAAAAAAGACTCAATCTAGACTCTAGGACTCAATTTGGACGAAAATAGAATTGGTTTTGACTCAAAATACTCAAAAACACACTTTAGGACAGATTTGAAACAAGTAAAGAGGATTGGGTTTTGGATGAAATTAATGTAAAAACAAGTAACTAAAAGACTTAAATGCAATTTGGACGAATTTTAGAAAAGCAATGGATGATTAGATAGCTAGAGGATACTTTTCCACACATGATACATTCAAACACAAAATTGATTTCCAGTTGCTTTTTCGATAAACCATGAACCTCAACACCCCAGATTAACCATGACATCCCTAATTAACCCTCAGGTTCTCCTTTAGTTATTGGATTGGATGACATCATACGACAACCCAAAGCATTCTTCAAAAGTTCCCTACATGACATCATAATAGAGATACAATCAAAGATCATTACGTTCTATGAAAATCATAAGTATTGACAAAGCACTTGTAACTATGACATCATGATACTCATGCTAGGAATTTACTTAACATGATTGTGAAAACAACCTTAACTCTTGTGAATATAAGTTTGCAACGATTATGTGAAACTCCCTTATATTCTAGCACCAAATTCAATCATGCAAATTAAGTAGGCCTCCCTAATCAACATACAAGAATAAGTTATCCATCAAACGGTTAAGTAAATTGCATTCACAATTTATGAAATCACAACTGGACTTAATCAATTCATATCATAAATATGATCATGGTTTCAAAGTCTCCCTTAGCTAAAACGAGTTTAGCCTTTCATGTGCACAACAAAACAAAGGAAAATTGAATTAAACATTGAAAACAGAAGATAGATTACACCTAAAACGTTCCAACACTCCAACTTGAATGCGCAAACGTCCAAGGCTTCTTCTTCTCTTCTTCTTCCTTGCAAAGCTGCAGCACAAGAGTGGGTGATTTTGGATGGATTTCTGGGTTATGAATGGATTTAGGTTGGTAGAGGGGTGCGGCAAAGGTTAGGGATGATGTATGGGTGTTTGGGTGAAGGTATGGAAGTGTGTGAATGGTGGAAGAATGTGCGAAGGCTGCGGCAAAGGCTTGTTTCTGTGTGAATGATGGCAGGTTGTGTGAATGAGTGATTAGGGTTGAATAAGGGTGTGGCCTTGGGTATTTATTTGAAGGAAAGAATCCTAAGTTTTATTACATAATTTAGGAAAGGATTAGACCCCAAATCCATAAGGAAAACGAGATATAAAGTCAGAAATCAAAAGGGAAAGGGGAAGGGAAACTTGCAGCATTTAAAAGTAAAAAAGGGAATGTGTTTTAAGGCTGAAATTAGGCAAGGATTTAGGATAGAATAGGTATGTAAGGTGCAGCTGAGAATGGGGTGAAAGATGAATGTAATCTTGTGACACAAAATAGGAAATATGCATTTCCCTTGCACGGCAAGGAAGGGAAGGTTTATGGAAGGCACGGCAAGGTTAATTAGGTTGCAAGGAAGGTTTAGTCTGTGTCCTAAAATGCATAAGAGTCTTCAATGTTGCTGGAACATAGGGTCTTTTAGGATTAGGGAAGGTCAAACCAAAATAGGGAACCTTGGCTTAACTTTCCTACTTCAAGTTGGAAACCTTCTTTGACTAGGAATCCTCCTTTGATTAGGAATCCTTCTTTGATTAGGAATCTAACACCTTTAGGTCTTCAATTAAACTCCACATATTGAACACACAACATCAAGATAGAAGTTGAGGGTTGTAACGGGGTTAAGGGTATTGGCTAACAAAGAAGGGTAAAGAAAAGCAAAGTAATGGAATTGACATTTAAACTCACTTTTGATGGCATAAATTAACTTTTACACATAAGGGAAGATTCATGCAACACTTAGGGTCAAATTCAAACTTTTGGACCCTTCTTCAACAACCAACACATGTGAGATCATTCTCACTTATTTTTCAACTCTTTTTCTTTCTTTTTACAACTTTTCTCTTCTCTTTTTTATTTTTCCAAGAATTTTTTTCTTTTATTTTTCTTCTTTACCGTGCCCTATTACCTTCCCCCTGTTGGAAATATGCCCTAAAACCAATCATATGATGATACTTTACGGACATTTCACAAAGTTAAACTAATGTAGTTTAAATGTAAAGGGCAAAGATTATTGTTTGAGCCGTCTCATATAAATGTTATATGCTTAAACGATAAGTCCAAGGAATATGTGATTGGAAGAATGCGATCTAAAGAAGTTAGATTCATGAGACCATTCTTTCGTTGACACATCCTAAACGTTCCTGATCATAGGATTGTCAATTGGGCATTGACAGTCCGTTAAGATCAGTACGTGCTATGTCTTCTCTCAGGGAGAGTGACTAGTCTCGAGTCATTGGTGTGTGTGACATCAAGACAAGTACGTAGGTGCTCAATAGAGAATGAGTTCACTGAACACGATCAACGAAGAGTTCTCATATTCATGTCACATGAGAACTCATGGTTGGGATAATGCAAATTAGTCTTTTGACCTGAGGCATCACAGTTGTCTTGTGGTTAGGTCCTTAATCTTTGATTATGTCAAAGTCACTCCATCAGGAGGGTGTCCACGGCATCGTTGGGGTTAAGCTACTTAGCCATGGAGGCAAGTGAATGCGCAACAAGGGATCTCTAACCTTCAAACTGTTTGAGGGAGAATACTCTATGATATGATTAAGAATCTTTGACCAAAGTATGAATGAGATTTAGGAATGTGTTCCAAATCACATTCAAGGTAATCATATAAGCACAAGACTCACATTGGATAGTAGACATGAATAAACTATCAAACCAAACAATGTGGTCAAGAGTATTGTATTAGAGAAAGACCGTATTGCATTTGTAATCCTAAAACTGAATAGGTTCTCCACCTCTTCTGATTAGCTTGGGTAACCATGACATGCTGCTAGGCGTCAACCATGGTTTGTGGAAGCCCTAAAAGTGTATTATCACTAACGGGAGAATTGAAAGTAAGTTTCAATTCACAATCGATTAGAAAAAGTTTTAATCGCCCACTGCCTCACTAAAATGAACCTAATGGATCGTTCACCGAGTAAGGTAGAGTTTGAAGAAACAACGGAGATGAGTAAGAATAATTAAATGGTTTAATTATTTATCTAAGGCTAGGATTAATTAATATGTTAATTAAGCAAACGAATAAGTTCGTTAAAGACCTCGGGTTAGTTTTGGGCCACAAGGCCCAATGGGATTTGAATGTCAAGCCCATTAACTCAAGTTGTATGACAACTTGAATAAACAAAGGGCTTGAAAGCCCAATAAACCCTATAGGCCGGCCATGTTAGAAGAATAGGGCTTTTGGTTCATTAGGTCACTTATTTGAAGGGACTATATAAAGGACTTTATAGCCTAAAATTCATTAAGGGTTGTTTTTGGGGAAAGGATGAGAACACAAGCTCTCCTTTCTCTCTAAAATTTCGGCCACCTTGGAGGGATCATCTAGCAATCAAACTCCTCCAAGGTCACTCATTTCTTCTTCATTATGCCTTGGTGATGAATCATTAGAGGTTCTCAATTTTGGGAACTTTGGAGAAACCTTTTTCATCCATCCAAATCCATAGATCTAAGATGCAAGGAATGAAGGCCCTCTCTTTGGGTGATTAGCCTTTGTTTAAATACAAAGAGGAATCTACAAAGGTATATATTTCAACTCACTTTGTTTTGAGTTGATTATTGGTTCACCATTTTACTAGGCTTTGAACATTCATGGGTAATGTTTTGTTTTTAAGTGCATGCTAGCATGATTCCGCCTTTAATTTGTTAATTGCATGCTAATGATGTTGCTTAAATGAACATGTCATCTTCCAAAATAATCCTTCACCCCCACACCTGATTTCTGCAATATGTTGATCAAAAGGAATTCATTCTAAGTCTTGCTTCACTGTCCTTTAAGAACAAGGGTATGGAAAGTCCTAATCTAGGCTAGGTGAGGATAATGTGGTTAACAAAGAAAATAGGCTAAATAAGGCTCAAAAGGGTTAATCCTACAATACATAAGCAAAAAGGGTTAGGCTTTTTGGCTTTGACTTAGCTAAACAACTTCATCTTATTGTATGTTATGCAATCAATATCATGCTTTGAATGAAATGGGCATGAGTTCTAGTATTTGGAACTATAATGATAAGATGCATTCTAAGTAGCAACCAAGCAAAGAATGATGAGATCATGCAACGACTTTAGAAAACAAGAAATCACAGATTTATACTCTCCAAAGAATGTTTTAGGCTCAAGTCTCTTAGGGATGTAGCGTTTGTTTGAGTTCCTTCCTTCAAGCATGTTACAAAAAACTCATTTTCTCTTTGTGATTACATGTGAATTTGTAAACTATAACTATAACCAAGCATAAACCAAAGAGTAAATCAAACTTCCAACCATGTTTATAACGTTCTTCAATAGTCATGCAATTAAAAACCAAATCCTCATCATTGTGTTGGAAGGTACCCTAAGACACAAACGAACACACAAAAACAACTCTAAAACAACTCTTTTTGGGTTTTTCAAAACGATTTTGCAATTTTTTTATAAATTTTCGTATTTTCTGATCCAAACACATGAAAACACTTCAAAACACACTAAAAACACTTAAAAACAGTGAGAAACAACATTAGAAGTGATAGGTAATAAAATGCCACGAAAATCATGCAAAAACAACTTGTTTACCCCCCCCCCCCCCCCACACTTAAATCAAACATTGTCCTCAATGTTTCAAACAAAGACTCACAAGCAAACAAGCAACAAAAACTAGTTAGCAAGCCAAAATAAAAACAATAAAGAGAGAGAGAGAGTTAGGAATGCAAATCTGATTTTGTTGAATGAATTGTTGAATTGCCCAAATCCTCTCTAGTTGAATGCATGGATTGCCTCCCAAGAAGCGTTTGCTTTAACGTCTTGCAGCCAGACGAACTCTCTTCTTAGCATTAATTGGAACCCACGGCATGGAGGGTGACATCCTCCACAATCTGCCCTTCAACACTTTCATAATATGGCTTCAAACGATGCCCATTCACCTTGAATTCTTGGCCATTCCCCAAGCTTTGGATTTGCACTGCACCATATGGAAAAACATTAGTAATAACAAAGGGGCCAATCCATTTAGAACCTAACTTACCGGGAAACAAACGAAGGCGAGAATTAAAAAGTAAAACTTTTTGCCCTATAGAGAATGTTTTGCTACGAATCATCTTGTCATGGAAGTCTTCTCCTTGTAAATGCAAGCATTTTCATAAGCTTCAAGCCGAATCTCTTCAAGTTCATTCAATTGAAGCTTCCTATGAATTCCAGCCGCATCTATGTCCATGTTGAATGTTTTGATGGCCCAATGTGCCTTGTGTTTTAACTCAACGAGGAGATGGCACGGTTTGCCATAGACAAGCCGAAATGGTGACATCCCAATAGGTGTTTTGTAGGCCGTACGATAAGCCCACAACGCATCCTCCAAACGCAAGCTCCAATCTTTTCTTGTTGGTTGATGTGAAAATTAACTTGACACACAAATTAAACCCTATTTGTGACAATTGTAGTATATATGCAAGTAGGGATTGTTCTAACCAAGGATTAACTAGGGATGCTAATCAACTCAAATAAGACTCAAAAACACTAAACTAGACTCTATAGACTCAAAACTAACTTAAAACACTTAAAACATCAACAAACAATTAAAAAGACTCAAAATTGACTCTATGGAGTTATTTGGACGAATTTTAACTAACTTAGACTCAAAACACTAATTTGGACAGATTCAAACACTTTTCTAACTAATCTAACACACTTAATAAAAGGGCGAATTGATTTGGATGAAATTAATTAAATTGGGCAGATTGCAAACTAAACAGATTATACTCTAAATTAGGTGGGTAAAAGACTAGTTAGAGGGTCCTTCTCCACACATGCACATATGCAACACAAATTGATTTCCAGATTTTATCCCTTTAAACCATGAATGACAATGCCCCAAATTAATTGTGAAAAGCACAAATTAACTTTCAGATTTTCCTAATTTCATTGAATTGGATGGAATACGCATCGACAATCAAATTATTCTTGTCAAATTCCCTACATGAACTGCATAATAGAGATAAAATCAAAGATCATTAAGCTTTTTGAAAACCATAAGCATTGACTAGGCATTCGTAACAATGAACTGCATGATACTCTTGCCTAGAATTTACTTAACACAATCATGACTAGTGATTTTTACTACTTGTGAATATAAGTTCATAACGATTAGGTGAAATTCCCTTGTATCCTAGCATCAAATTCATGAATGAAAACAAAGTATGCATCCTTAATCAACACACAAGAACAAGTTCTCAATAAATCAATTAAGTAAATCACATTCACAATTCAAGAAACAAAATCTAGAGGAAATCAATTCATATAAAACATAAGTCCATGGCTTTGAATTCATCTCTAACTAAGAAAAACTTAGTTACACATGATTGCAGAAATTAACAACGAAATCAACATAATTGTAAAACTCAAACAAGGATAGAAGACACCCCATAGACGGTCCAACACTCCCAAAAGCTTGGGCATAGGCACGGCACAAAGGCTCTCCCTTCCTTTTTTCTCCTTGTTGCGGCACTATGGTGATTTTGGTGTGTGGTGGCTGAATGTATGATTTAATGAATGAATGAAGGGTAGGGGGTGCAGCACAAACTTGAAAATATATATATCATGCAAGGAAAACCCTAGGGATATCAGATTAGGGTTAGGATTTGGTAGAAATCAGGTAGTAGAAGGGCTAGGGTGCCTAGGGTGCGGCACAAGGCTTGGGAATTAATTCATAGCCCAATTAATTTCTGATATGGACTTATACAATCCAAATCCAAGAGGAAAAGGGCCATTTTAAATCAGAATCCAAGAGGAAAAAGGGTTAGGAAATTCGTCCAAAATTGGGCCTTCTAGAAACTAGGTGTTTTGTGGCTGATTTTGGGTTTTCTAGAAGAGATAAAAGGGGGAGGGGTGCGGCACCCTTTTAGGGTCAGATAAGGCTTCTAGAAATTAGGTTTTTAGGTCCACTTGCAGCTAGGATTAAGGTGGAACAAGATTAGGTTAGGATAAGATAGGATAAGGTTTGGATAAGATAAGGTTGTTAGGATAAGTTTCCATATTTCTTGCTCTTTCCTTATCTTCTTTGTCTTGAACTTTCCTTTTCTGATTTGTAGCATGTTCCTAGCCTCTTTTTACTCCAAATTCGTCCATCCACCTAGCTCCAAATACAAGCTATCCATAATAAGCCCAAAAATGCTCTAAAAGGCTCAAAATTGCCTTTTCTTGCCAACTTTGTCATTAGGACCTACAAACACACGAAAATAGCTTAAAACACTATAATAAGTAGTAATTAGCTAACTAAATGCAAGGAAACTACATAGCTAAGTAGCATAAATATGCTCCTATCACTGGCCCAACGGTCTTCTCCAAAATTTGCTTGATTTCCCTATTAGACACCTCGGCTTGGCCATTGGTTTGAGGATGATAAGGTGTTGGAACCTTATGTGTGACTTGATATTTCTTGAGTAACACCTCAATGGTTCGATTGCAAAAATGAGACCCTTCATCACTAATGAGCACTCTTGGCATCCCAAATCTAGCAAAGATGTTAGTTTTGATAAAATATGCAACCACTTTAGAATCATTAGTACGGGTGGCCTTTGCTTCCACCCATTTTGAGACATAATCAACCGCAAGCAAAATATAAGTGAAACCATATGAAGAAGGAAAAGGACCCATGAAATCAATGCCCTAAGCATAAAAAATTTCGACTTTAAAGATGGGTGTTTGCGGCATTTGGTCCCTTGCACCTATATTGCCCATTCATTGACAACGATCACAAGTTAAACAAAAAGTTCTAGCATCTTTAAAGATTGTAGGCCAATAAAAACCGCATTTTAACACCTTAAGGGCAGTGCGTTGTGTGCCAAAATGTCCTCCACATGCATAAGTGTGACAAAAGTTAAAATTGAATTAAACTCACAATCATGCACACAACGACGAAGAATCTGATCCTCACAATATTTCCACAAATATGGGTCATCCCATACATAAAACCGTGCCTCTTTCTTAAGTTTATCACGTTGATGCTTGGTTATGGTGTTGGGAACACGTTTTGACACCAAAAAGTTCACCAAATCGGCATACCAAGGTTCACTTACCTTAATGGACAACAATTGCTCATCGGGGAATGTCTCTTGGATGGGTAAAGACTCTTCATTGCACACTAAACGACTCAAATGGTCAGGCACCACGTTTTCACTTCCTTTCTTGTCTTGAATTTCAATGTCAAACTCTTGGAGAAGAAGCATCCAATGAATTAGCCTTGGTTTGGCCTCCTTTTTGGTGAATAAGTACTTCAAGGCTGCTTGGTCAGAATATACAACAACTTTAGTGCCAAGTAAATATGAACGAAACTTATCTAAAGCAAACACAACGGCAAGAAGTTCTTTTTCAGTGGTAGAGTAGTTTAATTGGGCATCATTCAAGGTCCGGGATGCATAATAGATGACATGTGGTTGCTTGTTCTTCCTTTGGCCCAAAACAGCCCCTATTGCATAATCGGATGCATCACACATTAGCTCAAAAGGCAAGCTCCAATCTGGTGGGATTATGATTGGTGCCATGGTAAGCATCTCCTTGAGGTGCTTGAATGCCTTCTCACACTCCTCGTTGAATTCAAAGGTCACTTCCTTTTGTAGGAGACGGCAAAGGGGTTGTGCAATCTTGGAAAAATCCTTGATAAATCGCCCATAGAATCTTGCATGTCCAAGAAAAGAACGAACTTCTCTCACTGAAGTAGGAGAGGGTAAGTAATGTACAAGATCTATTTTTGACTTATCAACTTCAATTCCTTTTTCAGAGATGATATGACCCAAAACTATGCCTTGTTTGACCATAAAATGACATTTTTCCCAATTTAAAACAAGGTTAGTTTCCATGCATCTTTTCAAGATTAAAGTGAGATTATGCAAACAATCATCAAATGAGTCCCCAAAAACACTAAAATCGTCCATAAACTGTTGGAAGTATGCCCACAAAGCCACTCATTTGATGTAATAGCTTTTTGGAATACTTAATGTATTAAACTTTTATATGTTTAATGGAGGGCAAAGCTTATTGTTAATCACTATTTATTGTATCTTGTGTTTAAGCAATAAGGGAATCCAAGGAATGTATTTGATCTAAGAGATAAGTGATCTAAGTAAGTTAGATTTTCGAGACCTTTCTCTTATGTTCATTCCTAAAACGTTCCTAGCCATAGGGTTGCCAATTGGGCATTGACAATCCGCTAAGGTTAGTATGTGTTATGTCGACTCAAGTATGGATATGACAAGTCTCAAGTCATTTAGTGTTGGACACTAAGACAAACACATAGGTGCTCGAAAGAGTAATCGAGTACACTGAACTATGATCAAAAGAGAGTTCAAACATACATGTCATGTAAGAACTCGATGGTTACAATATGCAAAGTAGTCCCTTGACCTGAGGCATCATAGATGTCTAATGGTTAGGTCCTTGATCTTTGATCGTGTCAAATGGCATTCCTTTGGAGTGTCCACGGCATGGTTGGGGTCAAGCTATCTAGTCATGTAGGCATATGAATGCACAACAAGGGATCTCTAACCTTCCATGCTGGAAGGAGAATACTCTAAGATATGATTCGAGAGTCTTTGGCCAAAGCATATGAATATGACTTAGGAAGTTTGTTCCAAATCTTATTCAAGCGAATCATATAGGGAAGTATCACATTGGATAGTAGACATGAAACAAACTATCACTTCAACAATGTGATTAAGAGTATTGTATTAGAGAAGGACCGTATTGCATTGTAGTTGTAACTGGATAGGTTCTCCAACCACTTCTACTTAGCTTGGGTAACCATGACATGCTGCTAGGTGTCACTCATGGTTTGTGGAAGCCCTAAAGATTAGCAAACACTAATCTTAAGGGAGAATTGAAATATGGTTTCAATTCCCAATCGATAGTTAAGAGTAACATCGCCCACTGCCTCGCTAATTGGAACCTAATGGATCGTACACCGAGTAAGGATGAAAGTGAAGTAATTAAATGAAATGGATAAGAAATTAAATGGTTAATTGAAGTATGGTCAAAGTTAATTAATTAGTTAATTAATTATACGAAACGTTCGTATTGGACTTCTAAGTTGGTTTTGGGTTTAGGGGCCCAAAAGTGTTTTGGTCCACAAGGCCCATTATGTTTAAGTTGTATGACAACTAAAACAAAATGGGCAATTAGCCCAAACACTTAGAGAGCCCGGCCATGAATAGTGAGGGATACCAAACTTGTGTTAATTACAAGTTTGCCACTCACAAGAAATGAAGTATAAATTCAAAATTATAACTTTATTTCATTTAGGGTTTTTCTTGATGAAATTAGGTGAAATTTTTCTCTCTATTTCAACAAGGGAGGCCGGCCACTTAGGGAGGGATATCTAGTAATTTCCTCTCCCCTAAGTCATCCATTTTTATCTTCACAATTAATCTTTGGTGTAGAGACTTGGAGACATCAAGCTTTTGGTGTTTTGGAGAACATATCCTCAAATCCTCAAGGAAGCAAAGGAGGTGACTTGAAGGCCCTCCACTTGGGTGAATCCCTTGTGTAATCAAGGATGAGCTACAAGGGTAATGATTCTCTAAATCCTTTCTTCTCTTTAATGTTGTTAAAGAGTTATGGTTCACCATATACTAGGCTTTGAAAGTCATGGGTTTTATGAATTGTTTTTGGATGCATGCCTACTTTAATTTGTTAATAGTTTGCCTATGTATTCAAATGTTCTTTACATGTTCTTAGCTAGGACATAAATTTTCCTTCATAAACACCTCAATAATTTTCTCAACATAATCCGAAAATATACTTACCATGCATCTTTGGAAAGTGACCTGTGCATTGCATAAACCAAATGGCATACGACGATAAGCAAAAGTACCAAATGGACAAATAAAAGTGGTATTTTCTTGATCATCCGGAGCTATGAAAAATTGATTATAACCCAAATAACCATCAAGAAAACAGTAAAAAGAATGATTGGGTAACCTTTCAAGCATTTGATCAATGAATGGCAAAGGGAAGTGATATTTCCTTGTGGTGGCGTTTAACTTCCTATAATCAATGCAAACTCTCCAACCGGTTTGGATGCGTGTGGGCACAAGTTCATTCTCTTCATTCTTCACCACTGTGACTCTGGACTTCTTAGGAACTACTTGGACCGGTGAAACCCAACAACTATCTGAGATAGGGTAGATGATGCCACAATTAAGGAGTTTGATGATTTCCTTCTTCACAACTTCCATCATTGGAGGGTTGAGTCGGTGTTATGCTTCCCTTGATGGTTTAGCTCCCTCTTCCATGAGTATTTGGTGCATGCATGTGGTAGGGCTTATGCCCTTGATATCGGCCAAAGTCCACCCTATGGCCATTTTGTGCTCTTTGAGAACCCTCACCAACTTGTCATCTTCTTGTGTAGTGAGTGAGGAGGCCACTATGACGGGTAACATCTCTTGTTCACCCAAGAAAACATACTTCAAGTGGTTTGGTAACGGTTTAAGCTCAAGGGTAGGGGGCTGCACTATAGAAGGAAGCAACTTGTTAGTTGAAATTGGAATTGACATTGGGATTGAAGACTTACCATTTAGCCGTGGCAATGACTCTAGGGCAACCACCACCTCAATTACTTCATCATCAATGGGCACGGCATGGAAGTTCATGTTTGTGTCGTGGGGTGCCATGGGTGCTGCCATGTGATTTGTCACTTCTATTCCACTTGTAAGGATCGTTTCAAGTGCATCCTTATGCAATTGATCAAGATGTTCCTGCGCCAATGAATCAAAGATATCAATAGAGAAACATGAATGATCATCATTAGGAAATCTCATGGTTTCAGAAATATTAAAATCAATCACTTCCCCATCAAATTCCATCGTTAAAGTTCCTTTAAACACATCGATCTTAGTACGGGCCATCTTCATGAATGGCCTCCCAAGAAGGAGCGGTAAGGATGTGGAATGGGTGGTTTCTTCCATCTCAAGAACGTAGAAATCCGCCGAGAAGATCAGGTTATTCACCTGCACTAAAACATCTTCCAAAACTCAATTTGGATAAGCATTAGATCTATCGGCCAATTGAATAATCACACCATCATTTGTCAATTCACCAAGGTTGATGGATGCATAAATAGAGTATGGCATGACGTTAATTGAAGCTCCTAAGTCTAACATAGCATGTTCAAACTTAGTTTGGCCAATAATGCAAGGAATTGTAAAGCTACTTGGATCTTTGCACTTTGGAGGTAACTTTCTTTGTAAAACAACGGAAACATTTTCACTTACCCTAACCACCTCTTTATTCGAAGCCCTCTTCCTTGTGGTGCAAAGTTCCTTCAAGAATTTGGCGTATTTGGGCACTTGCTTGATGGCATCTAGGAGTGGAATATTGACTTGTACTTTCCTAAACGTCTCAAGAATGTCTTTCTCATGCTCCTCTTTCTTTGCTTGCAAAAATCTGTGAGGAAAAGGAACATTGGGTGGAATGGGGTTAGAATTAATCAAATTTGAACCCAACTTACTTATAGTGGCCGAATTGGATGAATTGGAGAACTTGGGGTCCTTAAGTGGCTGTGGCAAGGGTGTTTCTACCCTTGCCGTGGCTTTGCTTGACTTCTCCTCTTCCAATTGCAGCTTTTCATCTTCGTTGGGGCTTGATTTGGATGGTTTTGGATTAGTGCCAACTTCTTTTCCACTTCTCAATGTGATTGCTTTGGCTGATTCAAACCCTCCCTTTGGATTGAGAATGGTTGAGCTAGGGAGCTTGCCTTGGTCACAGAATTGCCCTACAAACTCCGCAATCTGCCCAATTTGCTTCTCCAAGTGGTCCACCCTTTTGTCTTGGTTTTGCATCGCTTTGCTTTGATTTTCTTGCCCTTGAGACAAATTAGTTAGTAACTTAATAAGTGTATCATTGTCCAAAGATGTACCTTGATTGTTTTGGGCAGGTTGTGCTTGGTTTGGATTGGGGCCGTATGGCTTGGTGTTGAAACCCGGGGGTTGTTGCCTAAAGCCTCCTTGTTGTTGAGGTTGTTGAGGCTCCCTCCACTTGAAATTTGGATGGTCTCTCCAACCCGGATTGTATGTGTTGGAATATGGATCATTCCTTCGCTGATTTTGGCTTGGAAATCCAATGGCATTTGCACTCTCCCATCCCCCATTCTCAATCAATTGAGGGCACTTTTCCAAAGGGTGTCCTTGGATAGAACATACACCACATACAATTGGTCCTTGTATCTTCATTCCTTCGGCCATCTGAGACACAATAGAAGTAAGATTAGCTAATTGAGATTGAATGTCGGATTGGGAACTTACCTCATGCACTGATAGGAGCATATTCATGCGACTTAAATAGCTTGTTCTCGTGCATTTACGTTATGTTTCTTTAGTTATTTTAGTACTTTAAGCTATTTTCGTGTGTTTGTAGGTCCAAAGGGCTAAAGGAGCAAAAAGATGCATTTTGGAGACTTTTGGAGCACTTTTGGGCTAAGGACGGATAGCTTATGCTTGAAGCCAAAGTGTTGGACGAAATTGAAGACCTAATTAAAGACCAAAGTGTTGGAACCTTGTTCCCTTTAGTTTTAGGACATTTAAACCTTTCCTTTATCCTTAGCCGTGCATAACATTCCAACATTCCACACTATCACATATCATACACCACATATCACTTATCACATATCATTCACCACTTATCATAATCATTCACTTATCACATATCACTTATCACATATCATTCACCACTTATCATAATCATTCACTTATCACATATCACTTATCACATATCACTTACCACTTATCATTCACCACATATCATTCACCACTTATCATATCATACATTCATTTATCACTTAACATATCATACACTTATCACTTATCACTCATAATCATCTACACATTTCAACCATTTAAACACATGTACTTCACCTACAACATCCACCTACTTCACCTACAACATCCACCTACCTCACCTACAACATCCACCTACTTCACCTACAACCTCCACTTACTTCACCAACCTCACACACCTACTTCACCTACAACATCCACCTACTTCACCTACAACATCCACCTACCTCACCTACAACATCCACCTACTTCACCTACAACCTCCACTTACTTCACCAACCTCACACACTTACTTCACCTACAAATGACATAGCCATATGTTCCCTCCACTACTCCTATAAATACCCTTGCATTCATTCATTCATGGACATCTCATTTTCATACACAACACACCACAAACACTTCCATCTTCTCCCTAGCCGTGAGTCTCTCCATTTTCTGCACCATTCCCTTCCCTTTCTCCTCCATTTCTTCCATTTCCATAATCCCCCAATCCATTCAACACACCAACAACATCCCTTAGTCCTTGTGCTACAACGAAGACGAAGAGAAGAGTGCCTAAACGTTCATACAATTCAAGTTTGAGTTGTTGGAATGTTTACGCGTTTCTTTGATTTCAATGTTTAAATTCAATTCTCTTTGTTTTGTAATATGAGGAATGGAAGAGAAGAGTGCCTAAACGTTCATACAATTCAAGTTTGAGTTGTTGGAATGTTTAGGTGTTTCTTTGATTTCAAAGTTATGAGGAACTAAACCCTTTTTGGCTAGGGGTGATTTCAATACCATGATTATTTATGTGATATGAATTGATGAATTCCGGTTATGAACTCTTGATTCGTGAATGCAATTGGCTTAACTATTTGATGATTAACTTATTTGTGTTTGTTGATTGAGGGTCGACACTTAATTAGCATGCATGAATATGTGGCTAAAGTTTAAGAAGGTTTCACATAATCGTTACTAACTTATACTTGAAAGTAGTGAAGGTCGCTTGTCACGATCGCGTTAAGTTTAATTCTTAGCATGAGTAACATGATGTCATAGTTGCAAATGCTTTGTCAATGCTTATGGTTTTCATTATTCTTAATGATCTTCGATTGTATCTCTATTATGATGACATGTAGGGAACTTTTGAGAATGTTTTGGGTTGTCGAATGATGCCATCCAATCCAATAATATAAGGAAAATCTGAGGGTTAACTAGTGATGTCACGGTTAATTTGGGGCATTGTCGTTCATAATTCAATGAAGGAATAACTGGAAATTGATTCATATGCATAAATATCATGTGTAGAGAAAGAACCCTTAGCTAGCTTCCCATCCATTCATTTCCGTCAAATCCATATTTACAATTTGTTTTGTTTCCAAGTATTCATTTTAGTTTAAATTCGTCCAAATCCAATTCCCCCCTATTTCGTTGAAGTCTTAGTCTTAATCTTTCTTATTTTTAGTTTTGCTTTCTTCGAGCATTAAATAGTGTTTTATATTGTGTTTTTATGTTTTTAAGTCAATTTAGAAGGTTTTAGCAAGCCCTCCTAATCCCCGGTCTAGAACGATCCCTCACGTATCCATTCTACTACAATTGTCAAACGAGGGTTTAATTTGAGTGTGCGTATAAATCTCGCATCATGCACTTGTTGCCGTGGGGGGGTCTTTTTGCCCAATTCCTTCGTATTGTTGTGCATTTAAAGCACGGTTTGCAGTCTTGGCTGCCATAGGAGTTGTGTCCACCAATGCACCTCCCACCGAAGCATTGAGCATTTGCCTTTCAATTGGAAGAAGGCCTTCATAGAAATATTGAAGTAGAAACTCATCCTTCATTTCATGTTGAGGACATGATGCAACAAGGGCCTTAAAACACCTATAGTACGCTGGGAAAGACTCTCCTTGACTTTGTTGGATTTCGCTAATTTTTTTCCTCAAGAGAATGACTGTTGAAGTGGGGAAGAATTTCTCTAGAAACGCCCTCTTCATGCTCTCCCAAGAAGCAACCGTTCCGAGTGCTAGTTCCTATAACCAATCTTTGGCCTTCTCGACTAGTGAGAATGGAAAGGCCTTCATCTTCAAAATATTGCTATCAACATTAATTGGAGTCATGCTTGAACACACCACCTCGAACTTTTTTAGATGTTTGTCTAGATCCTGCATGGACAGCCAATGGAACTTTCGAATGTGGTGCAACAAACTAGACTTCAATTCAAATTCATCGGTTTTATCTTGAGCCGCCCTTGGGTATTGGATGCATAATGGTGCGGCACTGTCCATTCCCAAGATGGAAAGCTCCTTGATTGTACGGTTGTCCACTGCCATGACTTGGACCTCTTCTTCCTCCTTTGTCGTGGGTTGTTCTTCCTCCTCAAAGTTAGAGGCCGAGTTAGAACTTCATGGGTTAAGTTCTGGATCCTTCTTCTTCCTTCTCAAAGTGCGCTCAAAATCGTCGTCAAAGTCCCAGATGTTTGCACGAATAGGTTGAGAACTACGAGTCATAAACTAGCACCTACAAACAAGAAAAGAAACAAGGCCAGTAACTAAAACAAAATATATGAAAAAGAAACAAAAAGAAACAACGGGGGATTAACAAAGTTGCTAATCCCCGGCAACAGCGCCAAAATTTTGATGTGATAAATAATATTACTCAAATTAAACCCTCTTTTTGACAATTGTAGTATAGATATAAGTAGGGATCGTTCTAGGCCGGGGATTAGGAGGGATTGCTAATCTAATGAAAACTGACTCAAAGATACAAAAATATGCTTAAAAACACTTAAACAAACTCAAAGACTCTTAATTAAACTTATATGACTCAAAACAAACTTAAAAGACTCAAAACAACACAAAACAATAAAAAAAGACTAAATCTAGACTCTAGGACTCAATTTGGACGAAAATAAAATTGGTTTTGACTCAAAATACTCAAAAACACACTTTAGGACAGATTTGAAACAAGTAAAGAGGATTGGGTTTTGGACGAAATTAATGTAAAAACATGTAACTAAAAGACTTAAATGCAATTTGGACGAATTTCAGAAAAACAATGGATGATTAGATAGCTAGAGGATACTTTTCCACACATGATACATTCAAACACAAATTGATTTCCAGTTGCTTTTTCGATAAACCATGAACCTCAACACCCCAGATTAACCGTGACATCACCAATTAACCCTCAGATTCTCCTTTAGTTATTGGATTGGGTGACATCATACGACAACCCAAAGCATTCTTCAAAAGTTCCCTACATGACATCATAATAGAGATACAATCAAAGATCATTATGTTCTATGAAAATCATAAGTATTGACAAAGCACTTGTAACTATGGGAAACCATGCCATCTTCCCGTCGAATTGGAGCATAAAGCACATTGGACCGTCAAAACTTTCAATATGGACATTGATGCCGCTGGAAGTCATAAAAAGCTTCAATTGAATGAGCTTGAGGAGATAAGGAATGAGGCTTATGAGAATGCTCGCATTTACAAAGAGAAAACAAAGGCTTTCCATGACAAGATGATTCGTAGTAAGATCTTCTCTATAGGGCAGAAAGTGTTACTTTTCAATTCTCGCATTCGTTTGTTTCCCGGTAAGTTGCGTTCTAAATGGATTGGTCCTTTTGTTATTACTAATGTCTTTCCTTATGGTGAAGTCCAAATTTAAAGTTTGAAGACGGGACATGAATTTAAAGTGAACGGACACCGTTTGAAGCCATACTACGAGAATGTCAAGGAGCAAGCCGTGGAGGACATACCCCTCCATGTCGTGAGCCCTATTGAAGCTTAAAAGGAGGTATCGTCCGGCTAGAAGACGTTAAAGCAAGCGCTTCTTGGGAGGCAACCCATGTGTTTAAACGAGGAGATGATGGAATTCTAGCTGCAGCAACCAGATTTGCTTTCTTTTACCTTTCTCTTTATTGCTTTTATTTTGCCATAATTGTCAAGTGTGTTATTTGTTTGTTTGTTTGTGAGTCTATGTTTGAAACATTGAGGACAATGTTTAGTTTAAGTGTGGGGTGGGGGGGGGGGGTAAACAAGCTGTTTTTGCATGATTTTCGTGGGATTTTATCACCTATCACTTCTAAAGTTGTCATTCACTGTTTTTAAGTGTTTTTAGTGTGTTTTGAAGTGTTTTTATGTGTCTTAAACAGAAAATCAGAAAATTTGAAAAAAAAAAAATTGGAAAAAGTGTTTAAAAAACCCAAAAAGAGTTGCTTTTGGAGTCGTTTTTGTTATTATGTTTGTTTGTGTCTTAGGGTACCTTCCAACACAATGATAAGGATTTGGTTTTTAATTGCATGACTGTTAAAGAAAGTTACAAACATGAATGGAAGTTTGATATGCTCTTTGGTTTATGCTTATTTATAGTTGTCATTTACGAATTCACATGTAATCACAATGAAAAAAATCAGTTTTTGTAACATGCTTGAAGGAAGAAACTCAAACTAACGCTACAACCCTGAGAGACTTGAGCCTAAACTTTATTTGGAGAGTTATTAATCTTGATGTTTTTGTTTTCTAAAATCGTTGCATGATCTCGTTGTTCTTTGCTTGGTTGTTACTTAGAATGCGTTTCATCACTATAGTTCCAAATACTAGAACTCATGCCCATTTCATTCAAAGCATGATATTGATTGCATAACATATAACAAGATGAAGTTGTTTAGTTTAAACCAGAGCCAAAAAGCCTTACCCTTTGTATATGTATTGTAGGTTTAACCCCTTTGAGCCTTAGTTAGCCTAATTTTCTTTGTTAACCACATTATCCTTACCTAGCCTAGAATAGGACTATCCATACCCTTGTTCTTAAAGTATCGTGAAGCCTGACTTAGAGGGAATTCCTTTTGGTCTAAAAATTGTAGAAAAACAAGTGTGGGGGAAAGGGTTTTTCGTTTTGAAATCTATGAAGTTGTGTTTAGTGTGCCAAAAGAAAGACACGGCACGGAAAAAAGGAAAAAAAAAAGGTGAAAAAAAAGAAAGAAAAGGAGTGAAAATAAGTGAGAATGAACTCACAAGTATTGGTTGTTGAAGGAAGGGTCCAAAAGTTTGAATCTGGCCCTAAGTGTTGTGTGAAGTTTCCCTTGGTGTTCAAAGTTGATTTCTGCATTCAAAAGTGAATTCTAAGTGCTTATTTCTTTACTTTGCTTACTATTGCTTTAAGAACTTTTGTTTATCCTTACCTTTCTTTGTTAGCCAATACCTTAGCCCCGTTACAACCCTTAGACTTTTATCTTGATTGTTATATGTTTCAATATGTGGAGTTTAAAATTGGTTTGAGCATATGGTATCCCTAGTTCTAGTGTCTAAGTAGTGCCATTCCATTCATGAGATCATATACATATCCATGTTAATAATTCCAGAAAGTGCCTTCATTGATTATACATATGTGAGTGTTAGTCTACGTATTTACTTCAATCTTCTCACATATACTTAGTGTAGGGAGTGTAGTCAGAAAATCTGTGTGAAAATAGAGTGTATTTGGTGAGGAATTGAGGGAATTCTCTAAGGCATGTTACTACATTCAAAATCAAGTTTTAATTGATTAAATGGGAGCTAGTGAGTGGTGACTATGGTTAAGTATATGCTTGAGGGTAGGGATAACTAAAATCTATGGGAGTAGTAATCTTTAATATGTCATGTAACATTGAAAATCCCTGAGGTAAATGTTGGAAGGTTTAGGTTATGTTTTGTTTGTTTTGTTTGTTTCGTTATGCTCAAGGACTAGCAAAAGCTAAGTGTGGGGGAATTTGATAGGAGCATATTTATGCTACTTAGTTATGTTGTTTCCTTCCATTTAGTTAGCTAATTACTACTTATTATAGTGTTTTAAGCCATTTTCGTATGTTTGTAGGTCGTAATGACAAAGTTGGCAAGAAAAGGCAATTTTGAGCCTTTTAGAGCAATTTTGGGTATGGAATGGATAGCTTGCATATGGAGCATGGTGGATGGACGAATTTGGAGTCAAAAGGGGCTAGGAACATGCTACAAATCTGGAGAGACAAGTTTAAAACAAAGAAGATAAGGAAAGAGCAAGAAACATGGAACATTAACCAAACAACCTTATCTTATCCTTCTCCTACATTGGTGGCGTGCACTATATATAAATATATATTTTTAACTTCTGCCGCACCCCCCTCTACACACACAGCCATTCATCCTTCCATTCATTGATTCAACGACACCACACACCATATACTAAGAAATACATCTTTGCTACAACCCTTGGGAGAAGAAGGAGTTTGCCGTGTCTTCCATTGGAGAAGGAGATCTTGTGCGGCAAGCCATCTGCATCCATTGGAGACATTCAGAGTTCTTTCTTCCCTCGTTTCGTTTCCATGTTTATTTAATTTTCTTTTCAATTGTTATGAACATGTGTAACTAAGTTTTCTTAGTTAGAGGTGAATTCAAAGCCATGGATTGATTTCCTCCAGTTATTGTTTCTTGAATTGTGAATGAAATTTACTTGACTGATTTATTGAGAACTTGTTCGTGTGTGTTGATTAAGAATGCATACTTAGTTTTCATGCATGAATTTGATGCTAGAGTATAAGGGAATTTCACCTAATCGTTATGAACTTATATTCACAAGTAGTAAAAGTCACTAGTCATGATTGTGTTAGGTAAATTCTAGGCAAGAGTATCATGCAGTTCATAGTTACGAATGCCTTGTCAATGCTTATGATTTTCATAAAACTTAATGATTTTTAATATGTATCTCTATCATGCATTTCATATAGAGAACTTGAGAAAGATAATTTGGTTGTGCTGCGTATTCCATCCAATTCAATTAAACTAGGAAAATCTGAAAGTTAATTTGTGCTTCTCACGATTAATTTGGGGCATTGTCATTCATGGTTTAAAGGGATAATAACTGGAAATCAATTCGTGTTTCATATGTGCATGTGTGGAGAAGGATCCTCTAACTAGCCTTTACCCATTTAATTCAACCAATTTAGTGTCTAATCTGTTTAGTTTTGCAATCTGCCTAGTTTAGTTTATTTCGTCAAAATCGATCCCCTTTAATATTTAGTGTTTTAACTTAGTTAGAATCTGTTTGAGTTTAGTTCTATTAGTGTTTTGAGTCAAGTAAAGGTCAAAATTCGTCCAAATAACCTATTAGTTCTTATTTGTGTTAGTTTTGTTTCAATTCGTTAGAATCTGCCATATTGAGTCTTTTGAGTCTTTTTAGTTCAATTTTCGTCCAAATCACTTTCTAGGACCTGTTTTAAGTCAATACAACTTAGTTTGTGTGTTTTGAGTTTATTTTGCTTGTTTTGAGTCATTAAAGTCTAGTTTTCTATTTTTAAGCCTAGTTTTATGTTTTTTTTTTTGAGTCAGTTTTGAGTAGATTAGCATCCCTAGTTAATCCTTGGTCTAGAACGATCCCTACTTGCATATAGACTACAATTGTCAACATTAGGGTTTAATTTGTGTGTCAAGTTAATTTTCAAATCAAGTCATAAACTAGTACCTAAAACAAAGTAAACGAAACAAAACAAAAACACATTAAAAAAATAAAAATAAAAAAATAAAAAAAAAACACTAACAGAAACTTAGGGGAGATTAGCAATTTTGCTAATCCCTGGGAATGGCGCCAAAATTTGATGTTGTAAAAACTAACACACAAATTAAACCCTTTCTAGACAATTGTAGTATACGTAAGTAGGGATCGTTCTAGGGCGGGGATTAGAAGGGATGCTAATCTACACTAACTTGACTCAAAAACTGAAAACTAGACTTGAATACACAAGACTAAGCTAGACTGACTCAAAAAACACAAAACAAGCACTAAGGGGTGTTTTGGACAAAAATTGAAGTAAATTGACATGAAATACTAAAGGGGGGTTTGTTTAGACGAATTTTAAACTAAAACTAAGTAGGTTGCAGAAATAAAGTAAGGGTGGTACGAAACTAAGGTAACTTAGGGGGTGAAAGGCTAGCTATAGCATTGTTCTCCACACATGAAGCATATGCATACAAGTCGATTTCCAGTTATTATTTCTATAAACTATGAATGACAATGCCCTAAATTAACTGTGAATTGCACAAATTAACTCTCAAATTTTCCTAGGTTCATAGAATTGGACTTAGCGACGCAACCAAATTATTCTTCTCAAGTTCCCTAACTACGAAAAGCATGATAGAGATACATCTCAAAGATCATTAAGTTCTGTGAAAATCATAAGCATTGACGAAGCATTCGTAAATATGAAAGCATGATACTCTTGTCAAGAATGTACTTAACTCAATCATGACTAGTGACTTTTACTTCTTGCAAATATAAGTTCATAACGATTAGGTGAAATTCCCTTATATGCTAGCATCAAATCCCTGCATGCAAACTAAGTATGTGTTGGAAATGTGCCCTAAAACCAATCATATGATGATACTTTATGGACATTTCACATGTTAAACTAATCTAGTTTAATATTAAGGGCAAACATTATTGTTTGAGCCGTCTCATATAAATGTTATATGCTTAAACGATAAGTCCAAGGAATATGTGATTGGGAGAATGCGATCTAAAGAAGTTAGATTCATGAGACCATTCTTTCGTAGACACATCCTAAACGTTCCTGATCATAGGATTCCCAATTGGGCATTGACAGTCCGTTAAGATCAGTACGTGCTGTGTCTTCTCTCAGGGAGAGTGACTAGTCTCGAGTCATTGGTGTGAGTGACACCAAGACAAGCATGTAGGTGCTCAATAGAGAATGAGTTCACTGAACACGATCAACGAGGAGTTCTCATATTCATGTCACATGAGAACTCATGGTTGGGATAATGCAAAGTAGTCCTTTGACCTGAGGCATCACAGCTGTCTTGTGGTTAGGTACTTGATCTTTGATTATGTCAAAAGTCACTCTATCAGGGTGTCCACGGCATCGTCAGGGTTAAGCCACTTAGCCATGGAGGCAAGTGAATGCGCAACAAGGGATCTCTAACCTTCAAACTGTTTGAGGGAGAATACTCTATGATATGATTTAGAATCTCTGGCCAGAGTATGAATGAGATGTTGGAATGCGTTCCAGATCACATTCAAGGTAATCATATAAGTACAAGATTCACATTGGATAGTAGACATGAATAAACTATCAAACCAAACAATGTGGTCAAGAGTATTGTATTAGAGAAAGACCGTATTGCATTTGTAATCCTAAACTGAATAGATTCTCCACCTCTTCTGATTAGCTTGGGTAACCATGATATGCTGCTAGGTGTCACTCATGGTTTGTGGAAGCCCTAAACGTGTATAAACACTAAAGGGAGAATTGAAAGTAAGTTTCAATTCACAATCGATTTGAAAGAGTTTGAATCGCCCACTGCCTCGCTAAAAGGAACCTAATGGATCGTACACCGTGTAAGGTAGAGATTGAAGATTCAACGGAGATGAGTAAGAATAATTAAATGGTTTAATTATTTATGGCAAGGATTAATTAATATGATTATTAATCAAACGAATAAGTTCGTTAAAAGACCTCGGGATAGTTTTGGACCTTAAGGCCCAATGGGCTTCGAACGTCAAGTCCATTGACTTAAGTTGTGTGACAACTTAATGAATAATGATTCACAAAGGCCCAAATAGCCCAATAAATCCCATATGGCCGGCCATGTTAGAGAAGGAGTGGTTTTGGACTTATTTACAAGTTTGCCACTCAAATGAATTAAGGAATAAGTATGACTTTATAGCCAAAATTCATTAAGGGTTTCTTTTTTGGAGAAAAGATGTAAACACAAACCTCTCTTTGCTCTCAAAGAGGCCGGCCACCCTAGAGGAAAATAGCTAGCAATCTTACTTCCTCTAGGTCACTCATTTCTTCTACAATATGCCTTGGTGTGGAGACTTAGAGGTTCTCAATTTTGGGAACTTGGAGAAACCTTTTCATCCATCCAAATCCATGGATCTAAGATGCAAGGAATGAAGGCCCTCTCTTTGGGTGATTAGCCTTTGCTTATGCAAAGAGGAATCTACAAAGGTATTGATTTCTCAACTCACTTTGTTTTGAGTTGAGTCTTGGTTCACCTATCTACTAGGCTTTGAAGTTCATGGGTTAAGTTTTGTTTTTGAGTGCATATAAACATGATTCCGCCTTTTAATTGTTAATTGCATGTTGTTGATGTTGCTCAAATAAACTTGTTTTTCACAAATCTTCCTTCAAGTGGTATCAGAGCCTAAGTCTAGTAGTTGATGAATCCTTTTAGGTTTTGTAGTTCATAGTTTGTGATTTGAATGTTGTAATTGTTACAAGCTTTATTCTTGCTTCTTTGAATGTAAATTTTGTTAGAAAATTTGCCATCTCAAATGTTGTAGATGTAGTTCATATGAGCATGAATTTTGGAGCTAAATTTTGGTGCCATGTTTTTGGGGAAATTCGGCCAAATCCAAAGGGTGGATTTTTGGGTTCTTGTTTGACTTGTTAAAAGTGTTTTAAAGTGACTTTTGAAACCCCTATATACCCTAGTATGGTTGTATGTTATTTCCCTTAAGTTTGAGTGGTTTTGGGATGTTTTTGGGTGAAGAATGTTCATGGAGCTCTTATGGGTTTTTCATGAATGTTCTTCATTGTTCTTGATATGTTCTTGCCAAGAACAAAAGGTTTGGTGTTTTGATTCAAAGTTTTGATTTATTTCATAAAGTTTTTGTTTTGAAATATTTCTTATGTTTAAATATATTAGATATTTATTTTGAAAAATTAAAGAAATTTTAGTGGGTAGGTGTGTAATGATTTATTCCATTTCACACACCCCACTTACAAAAACTTTGAAATTTTTTTTATTACTTTGCTTCAAAACCGGCCACCCTACTCAATTAGGATCCTTGTGGGGCTTTTATGCAATTACATAAAGTTTTGATACTTTTGTGTATTTGTACTTTGACCCAAAAGTTTACGTTTTTACGTAAAGGTCCAAAATCACTAAAAGGACAAATTGTTTTGCTCCTTTAATGAAGTTTTAGCTTTTGTGGAAATTTTTGGGTTCTAGTTGTAATTACATGAAGTAGTGGACTTTTTTGTTTTTACAAAGTGACCCCAAAAGTTTAAGTTTTTGCAAAATAGCCCAAAATTTGAGGTTAATTGCACTATGACCCAAACAAGTTGAGGTCATAGCATTTGGCCCAAATTAGGTAGAGAACAAAATTGTTTTGTCTCTTTAAATGAGAATTGGATTTTCATTTCATTTAGCTCCATTTAAATCAATTCTATAGATACAAAAACCAAATGAAAATGTTGCATTCAAGTTTAATTAGTTAAAGCGTTAATTAATTAAAGAAATGGTGATTATGAACCTAAGCCTACTATAATTGAGCTATGTGAAAGGCCGTTTCAAATTTGTTTGAACCATGGGAATGTGTAGATTAAATTTTGGTTGTAATTTGATATGATCAATTGTTGTAAAAGAGCATAAGCTCTTCTTTACTCTAAAGTAATTTGATTTGATCAATTGTTGTAAAAGAGCATAAGTTCTTATTTACTTTGAAGTACTCCTTAATGTGATTAAACGCGTAACTAAAATCAATCACCATCCCTAGACCGAGATTCAACACTAGGCTCGTGTTGAATCGAATCAAAGGTTCATAGTCATCCAAAGGCCCTAAGGCAACTATATAGTCCATCAATGAATGCAAACCTTATGTTAGTAGTATCATATACTCTTGCTTTAAAAACCGTTTTAAAAGCTTAGTGGGAGTATTATATACAACTAAATCAATCAAATGGACCAATAGTTGTAATAGGATCAAAATTGTTTTAATTAGATTAAAATGAATATTTATGTGATGAGACCTAAAACCCTCAACCAAACCATTATTAAGTTGATAAGCGAGAGATGCTTTGAATATCTCTTCGTGGCCTTCCACCGTGGTAGGCTCCAATCATTTGTGACTTGTACACCGGCTTCACCCTATCATGGGGGAGTACAAAGTGCATGCTTACACTCAGGAGGAGTCTATACGCATATGATGAGGTGAGTGTAGGCAACGAGGATGGCCAATATCATATCATTGTGAGGCTATTCTTGAACCCCTTCATGAACTAAGCATGGTGGGAATAACTTAACTAAGTGCAATGGCGCCGATATCATATCATTGTGAGGCAACATTCTCTAGAGGCCAAATAAGATGGGTACTTGCAAGAGATGCAAATGAGTAAGCGTACTCTCTCATTATTATTAATGCTAGCCAATATCGTATCATCGTGAGGTGGGCTTGGTAATAGTGAGCCTCCCATACCCTACTAAGAGTTTCCTCCAAAACTCTCGAATTCCGATGAGGGATATGGAATTTGCCAAAAATAGTGGGTGGTGCTATTTGATTTAAAGACCCGAATCAAATGGCTTAAAATCAATCAATTTATATTCGTTATGTATTTGTTTACCAATATATTTGCAAACGCTATCCAAAACTTGACAAAGAAAAGCCGAATGCTTTAATTTCCGAACTTAGTTCTACAATCCCATAGATTGTCTTTAATGGCTTGTAGATGTAACTAAGTAGTCTCATCCTCACAATCTTCCTATTGATAATGTATCATTGGAAGAATATGTTAGATATGTCTATCATAAAGAGGACAACACTTTTAATGTCATAATTCTTCAAATACAAATTGTTGTATGAAGAAATAAGAGTTGCTTTGAACAACCCTTAATCAATGCAAACATTAGTGCTTGTTTCTTTGTTACATAAACAAGGAACTTTTGAAGTAAGCACAAGGGCATGGACACTTTATGTGACATGATTCTTCACTTACAAATTGTTGTATGAAGAAATGAGAGTTGCCTTGAACAACTCTTGAAAGTTTGTAATTGTGTTTAGAACATAATGGTTGGTTGACAAAAATAGTCCATCAACATGGACTTATAATGATTTTGAATCATTGAGTGTTGAAGTGTTAAACCACTTAACGAGATGGAAATTAGGCAAGGATTTCACCTTTGCGTCCCTATCCTAATGGTTCACTAAGTTTATTGTAAACTATATAATGAACGATAACCACACGCTCTCCAAATTGTTTGATGTGTATAACACAATTGAAATAAGTTTCAAGAGAGATAGTGGGAGTTTAAGGACCATGACTATTGTAGTCAAAGGAGAAGTCAAATGAAGAAGGCAAAATAACTCCAAGGGAACAAACTTTCTTTATGAAAGGATGGACATTGGAAGGGGTATTTGCAAGAAATGTCTTACAAGTGTCAAGAACGCACCTTTCGAAGGTGTTGTAAAATGTTCTTGAATAGTTCAAAACAGTTGGTTCTTCTACTTGAATGTTTGATTCTGTATTAGTAACTATGTTTTACAATTGTTGTAAAAGTGTGCTAATAAAAGGTAGAAGATTAATGAGAGAAGAGAAAGTACTTCACATTCAGAAAGTGAATAAAATATAGATCTCTGCGAAAGCGGATTGTACTTACTTCCTCATATGAACTACCAAAGAAATTGGAAAATACTAAAGATTGTCTTTACATTCCAATTTTAAGGAACTTAAATCCATCACTATAGTAGAGATGGATGAATGTTTTGTTTGACAAAACATTGTTCTTTATTAATCAATAATTAGATTATTGTAATTTAATTGGTTGTCTCTATAGTAGAGATGATGTGGTAGTTTAACTGTTTAGAATACGATGATGCTTAAAACCCAAAAGGTTGCAAGGTAGTGACTAATCCCAACTGAGTTGTGATACCTCTAAAACATAAGTTACGAGTTGGTCATAGATGGATGCTTTGGATCGTTAGATCCGGATCCAATACCTTCTTGTTAAAATTGTATAGAGGCGAAATGTTCGAATCTTTATTCTTTTGGAAAGAAGAAAGAATCACAAAGTTGTTGAGGTTAATTCACTTAGATGTTAGTGGCACTTGTCCACAACATAATACTACTCATGTTGTATGACATTCACTGAAGATCACTCTCGGTTGAACTATAGTTTATTTTGAATAAACACAAGTCCGAATACTTTGCAAAAGGTTTCAAAGAATTCAAGAAATGTAAGTAGATGAGTAAGACGTCTAAAGTATTTACCTCCTTAGATTTGATCCAAGGAAAAAGTAACACATTAGATTAATTTCCTTGAAAGATATCAAGGAAGGTAGCATCGTAAGATAATGAATTTCTCCATTAGGAGAAGAACGAACATGAATAAGATTTAGTTCGTTGGACATTATCAATTACCCATATATATATATATATATATATACACTTCTAAGACAACCTAGTTCCTATACAACAAGCTCCAAGGTAGTCCAGAAGGATTTATAAACCGTCTCAGTTGAATGGTTTGAACTTTATGTTGGAAATGTGCCCTAAAACCAATCATATGATGATACTTTACGGACATTTCACAAAGTTAAACTAATGTAGTTTAAAAGTAAAGGGCAAAGATTATTGTTTGAGTCGTCTCATATAAATGTTATATGCTTAAACGATAAGTCCAAGGAATATGTGATTGGAAGAATGCGATCTAAAGAAGTTAGATTCATGAGACCATTCTTTCGTTGACACATCCTAAACGTTCCTGATCATAGGATTGTCAATTGGGCATTGACAGTCCATTAAGATCAGTACGTGCTAAGTCTTCTCTCAGGAAGAGTGACTAGTCTCGAGTCATTGGTGTGTGTGACATCAAGACAAGTACGTAGGTGCTCAATAGAGAATGAGTTCACTGAACACGATCAACGAAGAGTTCTCATATTCATGTCACATGAGAACTCATGGTTGGGATAATACAAATTAGTCTTTTGACCTGAGGCATCACAGTTGTCTTGTGGTTAGGTCCTTAATCTTTGATTATGTCAAAGTCACTCCATCAGGAGGGTGTCCATGGCATCGTTGGGGTTAAGCCACTTAGCCATGGAGGCAAGTGAATGCGCAACAAAGGATCTCTAACCTTCAAACTGTTTGAGGGAGAATACTCTATGATATGATTAAGAATCTTTGGCCAAAGTATGAATGAGATTTAGGAATGTGTTCCAAATCACATTCAAGGTAATCATATAAGCACAAGACTCACATTGGATAGTAGACATGAATAAACTATCAAACCAAACAATGTGGTCAAGAGTATTGTATTAGAGAAAGACCGTATTGCATTTGTAATCCTAAAACTGAATAGGTTCTCCACCTCTACTGATTAGCTTGGGTAACCATGACATGCTGCTAGGCGTCAACCATGGTTTGTGGAAGCCCTAAAAGTGTATTATCACTAACGGGAGAATTGAAAGTAAGTTTCAATTCACAATCGATTAAAAAGAGTTTTAATCGCCCACTGCCTCGCTAAAAGGAACCTAATGGATTGTTCACCAAGTAAGTTAGAGTTTGAAGAAACAACGGAGATGAGTAAGAATAATTAAATGGTTTAATTATTTATCTAAGGCTAGGATTAATTAATATGTTAATTAATCAAACGAATAAGTTCGTTAAAGACCTCGGGTTAGTTTTGGGCTGCAAGGCCCAATGGGATTTGAATGTCAAGCCCATTAACTCAAGTTGTATGACAACTTGAATAAACAAAGGGCTTGAAAGCCCAATAAACCCTATAGGCCGGCCATGTTAGAAGAATAGGGCTTTTGGTCCATTAGGTCACTTATTTGAAGGGACTATATAAAGGACTTTATAGCCTAAAATTCATTAAGGGTTGTTTTTGGGGAAAGGATGAGAACACAAGCTCTCCTTTCTCTCTAAAATTTCGGCCACCTTGGAGGGATCATCTAGCAATCAAACTCCTCCAAGGTCACTCATTTCTTCTTCATTATGCCTTGGTGATGAATCATTAGAGGTTCTCAATTTTGGGAACTTTGGAGAAACCTTTTTCATCCATCCAAATCCATAGATCTAAGATGCAAGGAATGAAGGCCCTCTCTAAGATGCAAGGTATATATTTCAACTCACTTTGTTTTAAGTTGATTATTGGTTCACCATTTCACTAGGCTTTGAACATTCATGGGTAATGTTTTGTTTTTAAGTGCATGCTAGCATGATTCCGCCTTTAATTTGTTAATTGCATGCTAATGATGTTGCTTAAATGAACATGTCATCTTCCAAAATAATCCTTCACTTTATGACTATGTCATAGAGTTGCACCTCTTAATTCGAAAGAAATAAGAATGAAAAATCCTTATGACTACATTGAGTGTATATACGATATATACTCAAGGAAATGGTAAAGTACCATTTGACCCAAAATAATGAAACCTTCACAGCTAATTGGTAGCTTAAGGTGACTACACTCAAAGAAAATGGTTGACTTTGAAGAAACCGTCTTTGACATAGTCTTAGTTTCAATTAATTCGAAGATTGCTAGAAACAACTAAATGGTGATTCAATGTTTGGACATAATATGGGTTTCCGAAACCATTATCAAGATAGTCTTGATAATATATGTCTAAAACTAAGAATCACAAGACATATAAGTTGTAGAGATCCATCCATCATGAATCTCAGCAAGTTAGTGGGAGCTATAAGCATCTTATGAGAAAAAGGATCAAATCGTTTGATTTCTCATAAAGATGTAAATGAATCTTTTGTTTACTAGGTTTACAAAAGATTAGTGGGAGTTAATCATATTCCTAAATTTGAATATATATACATGATATATATTAATTTTGAAAATGAAAGGAATTCTTCATCGTTAAAGTTATGACTTTAAACATTCTATAATGATAGAATGTATATGGGAGACATAGTCTATATACATGGGATGGAAATCTATAATGATAGATTTCAAGATATAATTGGATTATATCAATCCCTAAAATAGACAAGAGATGCTAGGAAGTTTCTCATATGATGATAAACTTCAAATAGAATGACAATTCTAGTGAGACTAGGAAGTTGTTCTTCTCAAAGGGAATGTACCCTTTGACTCCCAAAGAAATAATGCGTAAATAGAATCCTTTATGCATACGCAGAAAGGTGATTTATGTATCTCATATTGTATGAAAACATTGATATAAGTTGTACCTAGAACGGTACAAGATGATATCAGTGCAAGCCCAGGATCAGAACCATGGCAACTGTCAAGTGAATCCTTAGGTATTTAAGAAATACTAAGGATGGATTCCTCAAGAATGAGGAAGAATTAGAGTAACGTAATGGAAGCATAAATGTATTAGATTATGAATCTAATCCATCATAGAATATCTCTTCATTATGAATGAAGTGATAATGAGATATCTCTTTATTATGACTAAAGAGATATTTGGGTGGAAACGTTAAAAGTAATGACTTTAATGTGTTCCATCATGTATGCAAAATACATTGCCATATAGAAGCTTACAACATTGCTGTTTGGATGGGAAAGTTCATTTATGAACTCTCCATTCGGTTCCAACCAGAAAGTGTATGACATTAATGGGGCGATAGCTCAAGCCAGGGAATCAAGGTCTCATCAAGGTTCGAACTCAAATGAGAGACTGAACCACATGATTGAGAATCATGTATAATGGTGACGTCGTTATTCTCAAGGTTGCTTCTATGGATAACATATAGATATCCATTGTCTAGGCCTACTACTCAGCCATTTATGAAATGACTACAGAAGAGGTATCATCACTGATGACTAAGCTGATTGGCTCTAATGCAAGTGGGAGATTGTTGGAAATGTGCCCTAAAACCAATCATATGATGATACTTTATGGACATTTCACATGTTAAACTAATCTAGTTTAATATTAAGGGCAAACATTATTGTTTGAGCCGTCTCATATAAATGTTATATGCTTAAACGATAAGTCCAAGGAATATGTGATTGGGAGAATGCGATCTAAAGAAGTTAGATTCATGAGACCATTCTTTCGTAGACACATCCTAAACGTTCCTGATCATAGGATTGCCAATTGGGCATTGACAGTCCGTTAAGATCAGTACGTGCTGTGTCTTCTCTCAGGGAGAGTGACTAGTCTCGAGTCATTGGTGTGAGTGACACCAAGACAAGCATGTAGGTGCTCAATAGAGAATGAGTTCACTGAACACGATCAACGAGGAGTTCTCATATTCATGTCACATGAGAACTCATGGTTGGGATAATGCAAAGTAGTCATTTGACCTGAGGCATCACAGCTGTCTTATGGTTAGGTACTTGATCTTTGATTATGTCAAAAGTCACTCTATCAGGGTGTCTACGGCATCGTCAGGGTTAAGCCACTTAGCCATGGAGGCAAGTGAATGCGCAACAAGGGATCTCTAACCTTCAAACTGTTTGAGGGAGAATACTCTATAATATGATTTAGAATCTCTGGCCAGAGTATGAATGAGATGTTGGAATGCGTTCCAGATCACATTCAAGGTAATCATATAAGTACAAGATTCACATTGGATAGTAGACATGAATAAACTATCAAACCAAACAATGTGGTCAAGAGTATTGTATTAGAGAAAGACCGTATTGCATTTGTAATCCTAAACTGAATAGGTTCTCCACCTCTTCTGATTAGCTTGGGTAACCATGATATGCTGCTAGGTGTCACTCATGGTTTGTGGAAGCCCTAAACGTGTATAAACACTAAAGGGAGAATTGAAAGTAAGTTTCAATTCACAATCGATTTGAAAGAGTTTGAATCGCCCACTGCCTCGCTAAAAGGAACCTAATGGATCGTACACCGTGTAAGGTAGAGATTGAAGATTCAACGGAGATGAGTAAGAATAATTAAATGGTTTAATTATTTATGGCAAGGATTAATTAATATGATTATTAATCAAACGAATAAGTTCGTTAAAAGACCTCGGGATAGTTTTGGACCTTAAGGCCCAATGGGCTTCGAACGTCAAGTCCATTGACTTAAGTTGTGTGACAACTTAATGAATAATGATTCACAAAGGCCCAAATAGCCCAATAAATCCCATATGGCCGGCCATGTTAGAGAAGGAGTGGTTTTGGACTTATTTACAAGTTTGCCACTCAATTGAATTAAGGAATAAGTATGACTTTATAGCCAAAATTCATTAAGGGTTTCTTTTTTGGAGAAAAGATGTAAACACAAACCTCTCTTTGCTCTCAAAGAGGCCGGCCACCCTAGAGGAAAATAGCTAGCAATCTTACTTCCTCTAGGTCACTCATTTCTTCTACAATATGCCTTGGTGTGGAGACTTAGAGGTTCTCAATTTTGGGAACTTGGAGAAACCTTTTCATCCATCCAAATCCATGGATCTATGATGCAAGGAATGAAGGCCCTCTCTTTGGGTGATTAGCTTTTGCTTATGCAAAGAGGAATCTACAAAGGTATTGATTTCTCAACTCACTTTCTTTTGAGTTGAGTCTTGGTTCACCTATCTACTAGGCTTTGAAGTTCATGGGTTAAGTTTGGTTTTTGAGTGCATATAAACATGATTCCGCCTTTTAATTGTTAATTGCATGTTGTTGATGTTGCTCAAATGAACTTGTTTTTCACAAATCTTCCTTCAGTATGCATCCTTAATAAACATACAAGAATAAGTTCTCTATAAAGCAGATAAGTAAATCGCATTCATGTTTTATGAAACGATACCTAGATGTAATCAATTTATATAAAACATATGATCATGGCTTCGAATTCACCTCTAGCTAAAAAGAAATTTAGTCACGCATGTTCAACATAACCGAAAAACAATCTAAAATAAACATTGAAACTTAAAACAAAGATAGAATGAACTCTAAAAATTCCAGCAACTTCAATGGATGAATGGTAGACATGGCATGCTCTAAATCTCTGCAAGAATTTCATATATATAGGGGGGAATGGCTAAATCCAAGGAGGAAAAGGTTTTGGGTGTTAGAATGGATTATGACTCCAAGAATCAAATGGGAAGTATTTAGAATGGGATAAGGACTCATTTTCCAGATGGAGATAATATGAGATAATGTTGGATAAAGTGAAATAATGTTTGGATAAGATAAGAGAAGTTTAACTGGATAAGATAAGATAAGTTTGGATAAGGTTGGATAAGATTATGTCTTTCTTTGTCTTCCAAGCTTCCACTTCGGATTGCTCCAAATCTTGGCACATGTCTTACACATGTTAAACACCTTCTAATCATTAGAAACGTCCAGCCCACTTGTTCTCCAAGCATGTTATCCATTCCAAGTCCAAAACTGCTACAAATTGCTCCGTTTGGCTTTTTATTGTCATCTCTACCAATTGCACCTACAATAATAAATAGAAACTAACTCACTAAATGCAAAGAAACAACCTAACAGAGTCCCATAAATATGCTCCTATCAATGAAAAGCTTATTGGGTGTCAAAACTACACAGTTTCCCTATTTGGAGTGCATTGGGACTATTTTCGGCATCAATAAACCAAACGACTGTGCGTTTGACACCCAATGGAACTTAAGAAACTAAAAACATATAATGTATTAGTAGGACCATAAGAACGAGTACTCAAAAGATGAAAAACTTTTAGGGTGTCAAAAGTATGTAGTTTTTCTATTTAGTGTGCATTTGGACTGTTTTTGACATTAATAAAAACAAATGACCATGCGTTTAACATCCTTTGAAACTTTAGACAAAACATATATGATGCACTTCTAGGACAATAGGAATGAATACTCAAAATATTAAAAGCTTATTAGGTGTCCAAATTACACAGTTTTTAGATTTGGAGTGCATTTCGACTGTTTTCAGCATTAATAAAAACACACCACCGTGTGTTTAACACCTGTTGATGCACAAAATTGGCGAGGACTTTGGTACAACAGAAAGTGTCAAGTTTGTGACCTTCGCTAGATTGCTCTGGTGATTAGTGTGGATAAGTATGTAAATGAATAGAGATAGGGAAGCAAACAACAGAAGATGTATGTGGTTCACCCAGATTGCCTACGTCCACAGAGTAGATGAGTTCTCATTAGTTGTGAAGGGTTTACACAAATACATAGGTTCAAGCTCTCTTTTAGTGAGTTCTAGTGAATAGTTTAGTACAAATGACATTAGGGATTATTGTGGGAGAATGACCCCTTTTATAGAAGAGAGTTTCTAGCTTTGTTTTGACATTGACACGTGTCGTGTTGTGATTGGCCTCTGATATCGACACGTGTTACACTGTGATTGGCCTCTGATACTGACACGTGTCGCGTTGTGATTGGCCTCCTGGTTGGAGGAAAAGTCTTGTGGGCCCTTGACGGTATACTGTTAACCGATGCTCAGTAGTTTCGGGATTGGTCAAGTATGGTACAAACAGTGCTCCCCTAAGTTCCCAAGTGAGGGAAGCTCATCGGTTAGGGGCTTGCAAGATCCAAGCTATTGACTAATCATGAAACTTCCAAGTATCGAAGTGTGGTGTCGCCTTCACTTGCCTTCTCTGTCTTGTAAGTAGATGTGGCATCTTCTTATGGAAGTACTTTTCCTTCATCCAGGAGTGGTATCTTTAGTTGGCGTTGACGCACAAGGTAATGTGTCATTTTCATTTGAAGCTTACTTGTAGTTTTGGGTTTGGTCAAGTGCTATACAAACCATATAGTAGGAGTCCCCTAAGTCTCTGACGTAAAAGATCTATCGAAGAAGGTGACAGACAAGGTAAGCAATAAGAGTTCCAAGCAATCAGTCTCAGATCGGTAGGTTGATCTTGGGTTCTGGCTGATTGTGCTCATTCTCCTTGTCTCTCATTCAGCAACAAGGATAAAGAGAAGAAACAGGGAGAAGAGATGATATGAGGTACTCTTGTTTTTGGAGAAGACGAACTAATCGGCACGTGCTTTGTTGTACTTGACTTTCCACAGGTGTATTCTTGAACTAGGCTGGAGGGTTTTCTAGTTTCCTCTAAAGGAGCAATCCGACTCCAGAATTTGAGGGTCAAAACATGTCCATCAAATTTGGAGTATGTTCGATCCTGATGATATGGGATACTTTTGCTGTTTGACAAAGTAGTGGATGTGGTATGGTAAGGCTTTGTTCTTCGATGACGGTGCTAGCAAAAGGCTATTAAGGCTTCTCGATCTCTTCAATTAGAGCAATGATGCCGAGCTTGGATTTGACTTAGACTTCTCCACCTGGATTGTGCGGTTCCATAGGAATGGCGTCGTGTTGTAGTGATCTGTTCTAGCTCATCGTTGAACCTTCTGCTTCAATCTTTTGTATAGCAGAAATGGTGCGCAACCTTTGCGTTTAAATGGTCCTTCAGAGCACTACTTCTCAGCAAATCATCCATGCTTGGCAGCTTCAGTGTAAAGAGCCAATATCGTTGTACCAACTATTCTGAGGTATTTGCCGAAGGAATTCGTGACCTTGACAACAGTTGAGGATGAGTACTCGAGAGCAATGTTAGGCAAGCAACTAAGCAAAGGTTCCGAGCAATCAGTTCTAGATCGGAAGTTTGATTTCAGGTTCCGACTGATTGCATTCTTTCTCCTTGTCCTGCAGGTAAGAGCAATGGCAAGGGAAAAAGCAGGGAAAAAGCATGATATGGGATACTCTTGCTTTCAACCCTGATGATATGAGATATTCTTGCTCTGATGTGGCTGGTTGGCAGGGGTATTATCGAGGGAGAAGAAAACAGAGTATTTCAAGAGGCTAGATTGGGAGTGCCTTTTCGGATGTGAGGAAAGGTTAAGCATTTTTTTTGGCAGGTTTGCCTGGCTGTGGAGGATAGAGGTCGACATATATAGGAATTGTCCCAACAACGATTAGTAATGCTGTTCCTTTACCCTTCTTGGTCAGAGCAACGTAATGGCCGCTGCAAGATTCACGTGTTTTAACTTTGTCAAAGCACTTTGAAAAAGTGGTATGTGGTATCCAAAAAGCTGATGTTGCGTGTGAGGATTGTGGACAAATTTTATCCAAGGAAATCTAGCTTGCGAAGTTCGGGGAGTGGTGCCTCTTCGATTTCTAAGCAGGCAATCTTGTTAGGGATCTGGTTCTTCGAGATTCTGAGAGCGGTGTCTCTTCGATTTCTAAGCAAGCAATCTTGTTGGGAGTGCTTTCTCGGATATGTCGAAAGGTTGGGCATTTTTGCAAGTCTGCTTTGCCACGGAGCAAGGAGGTTGACACACATAAGGATTTTCTAATTATCAAGCAGTGGTGCTATTCCTTTACCCTTGTGGGTAATAATAGGGTAGCTGGACTTTCAAAATTTACGCATCTTAACTTTGTCAGAGTTCTTTGGCAAAGTTATCGTTGGTATCCAAGGAACTGATGTCACATGTGAAGATTGCTAATAAATCTTACTCAGGGAAATCTGCTTCTCGAAATTCAGAGAGTGGTGCCTCTTCAATTTTTGAACAAACGGCCTTGTTGCCCTTTCTTTTATAGGGGCACCAATTGCGTTCAAGAAGTACGTTTAGAGAGTTACTACTTGTATGAATTTTTCCCTTATTTTCGTACTTCTGAGACTTACTGTACCTCATTTTTTTCTTCATCTTTTCTGAGAATGTCTGGCCCATTCGACCATCGTTTGGACTTGAACGTTGTGGAAGAGGTAGTCATGTCTCCTTAGGATAACATATGGCGCATATCCTTCTTATCTCCTACTAGTCCCCTTACTATTGGGGACTCTGTGATGAAGAATGATATGACCGCTGCGGTGGTGGCCAAGAATCTTCTCACTCCCAAAGACAATAGACTACTTTCCAAACGATCCAATGAGTTGGCTGTTAAGGATTCTCTGGCTTTTAGTGTTCAGTGTGCAGGTTCTGTGTCTAATATGGCCCAACGCCTATTTGCTCAAACCCGCCAAGTTGAATCGTTGGCAGCTGAAGTGATAAGTCTCAAACAGGAGATCCTCCAAAGGCATTTACTGCCTCCGTCCTCTGGGGCTGTACCACATACTAAAGCTCTAAATGATTAACCTCTGGTGCCTCCTCTTTCTGGGGTTCTGCCCAGTACTAAGGCTCCAAATAATCACCCTCCGGTGCCTCCTATTTCTGGGGCTTTGCCGAGTGTTGAGACTTCTCCTAAGCAACCTTTGTGAAAGTGCCCTCCTGTTTGTTTGTTTTGATTCACATGTATGCACGTATTTGTAATTTATCGAAGATATCAATAAATAAGCTTTACTTCATTCAACGTGTTGTGTTAAATACACTAAGACATCCTTCACTGAGTTCTTTGAATTTTTTATTCTGTTGAAGTTTGCATGTTAAAACTTCATGGGTGGACCCTATAGGTTGAAGTAGTGCTCCCTTAATTTCCCAAGTGAGGAAAACTTCTCGGTTGGAGAGTTGAAAAATCCAAGTCACTAAGTAGTCGCGCAACTTTCAAGTACCAAGGTATAGTGGTATGTGGTAGGAGTCCTCCAAGTCTCTAGGCGAGGATAGTTGCTGAGGGAGGTGTCTTGGTAGTGGCCACGTTATCAAAGTAACGAAGCTTTGTTTTTGTGTCACACCTTCCTTAAAAAAATAAGACCCAAGGTCTCATCCCTTTGCCCGTGTTTTCTTCCCCATTTCCCTTGCTTTTTCTCATTATTTCACTGTTCACTTTTTTTTTGTATTTTCTGCTACTTTTTCCTTCTTTTAGCTTTTCTTTTGTCTTGCTTTTCCCTTCTTTGGTGGAAATGCTTTTCATTTCCACTAACAACCTGATTGCTGCAGAGTCATGTTGAAGGAAATGTGGATGAGGACCTGCTCTGACGTGGTGTTGGAGTTGTGGAAGTCAAGGAGGGAGTCGACGTAGAGGGAGCGGTAGATTTTCAATATAACACCATCATCTGTAGCTCAAATCGCAAAGTTATCTTCATGAAAGTTGTTCCTTAACTCGTGAACTACAACATATCCAAATTTGAGATCCATCGGAGTAGTACAACTCCAGAAATTCAGGTATGATAATTGACTGTTCTTTTTTTTTTTCTGTCAACCCGTCAGACCCGTTGTGGGCTCAAAACTCCATTTTCTCTTGTTCAGATCAACATACTTTCTTCATCGAAGTTGTTTATTATCCTTTCTTCTATAACATATCAAAAATTCAGAACAAGCTAACCGTTAAATATTTCCAGATCTTCGAAACACTACGGCAGCTTTGAAGTCTGCAGAAATTCGACCGTCATGTTTGGAGTTTCAATACTCTAACTTCGGTCCTTAAACAGAAACAGTTCCTTCTTGAAAATTGTTCATCTGCTCAAGGAATTTAAGATATCCAAAATACAACTCCATTGAAGAAGAGCAGAAGTTGCAGAAATTTGATAGATAACAGGGGATGGAAGAGGGAGAGAGAGAGAAAGGCTGCTTGGGTTGGATTTCTAGTTTGGGGGAGATTCCAGTTTTTGTAGCACCTTTATTACTGGTGGATTTCTTGTACTTTTGTTCACCATTAAATGTGAAACTTTGACTTGTTATTTACTCTATTATAATATGTTTGGAAACATATATAAGTAAATAGGTAAGGTGTATTGGTTGTGGGTTTTCATTTGGGTATATAGCTTGAATGGTTGAAGCTATTTTAGGACACCAAACTTGATTTAGCTTCACACTATCTTGATCAAGAGTGTGTGAAGCTTTTGACATTTGTAGTTGGTCTCCAATTGGTGAAGCTTTGTAGGTGAAGCTTTGTGGTTGAAGCTTTGTAGTTGAAGGTTGAAGCTTTGTAGGTGAAGCTTTGTGATTGAAACTTTGTATTTGAAGCTTTTTGGTTGAGAGTTGAAGCTTTGTAGGTTAAGTTTTGTGGTTGAACCTTTGTAGGTGAAGCTTTATGGCTGAGAGTTGAAGCTTTGTAGGTGAAGCTTTGTGGCTGAGAGTTGAAGCTTTGTAGGTGAAGCTTTGTGTTGGTCACCATAACTTGGTTTTGCTTCACACTATCTTAATCAAGAGTGTATGAGGCTTTTGACATTTGTAGTTGCCCTTCATTTGTTGAAGCTTTTGTTGGCACCATAAATTGGTTTTGCTTCACACTATCTTAATCAAGAGTGTGTGAAGCTTTTGAGATTTATAGTTGTCTTCCATTGATGAAGTTGATGTGTTCCTTTTTTTATTTTTATTTTTTATTTTTATTTTTTAAAAGAACTAAATAATCTTACTCCTATAATATATATATATATATATATATATATATATATATATATATATATATATATATATATATTCCAAGTGTTACAAGGATTGAGCCAAAATTTTCAAAAGACTCTGATTCTATATGATCCTTATGGTGTATTTGAAGCACATCAAAATGCTCACCAGATTGAGACACAAAGCAATTGACGCAGTATTTCTTCATAGGGCTCTACAATAGCAGCCCTACAGTGGCCTCTAAGACTATTATCAAGCACGTATTGGCCTAAAAGTCACTTCTAGTGGAAGTTCAAATGCCAAAAATGTTCATACTTTTGGTGGGAAGTGTCATAAGTGTGGTGAACTTGGTCATATCCAGCAAATGTTGAAAATCTGATCGTTCAGGTAAAAACTATATTTGCTGAAAGTGAAGATAGAAATGAAGACTTTTATGATTTCTCACAATAAGCAATTTATGACTGTGATGAAAAAGAGAACCTTGTCGAGATATTATATAAGGACCAAGGGAGGCTCTGGTTGTTAAAAGAATATGTTTTACTCTGCATAATGAGGATGATCATTGGTTGCGTAACCACATTTTTCATTGAACCTGTACAATTGGAGATAGGGTTTGCAAGCTCTGTTGGCTTAAACGTGGCAATAAGGTTAAGGTTTCCAAACAATGTCTGGTTCATTTCTCTATTGCTAACAAGTACAGAGACAATGTTAGGTGTGATGCAATTAACATGGATATTTGGCATCTTCTTTTGGGGAGACCATTGCAACATGGTCGAAATATTTCCCATGATTGGCAGAGAAACACCTACACTGGGATAATAAGCGTATTGTGCTCGTTTCTCTAAGGAGTTTGCGCCTAAACCATCGCATGGGAACTTCTAATATCCTTACTATCATCAATTCTTAACTGGAATGAAATAAAGCGACGTGCTCTATGTGTTTGTTGCTAAAGAGAAAGGGCAGATTGATAGTCCAATTCCATAATTGGCTAAACCATTGTTAGAGGAATTTGCATACGTGCTTTCAGAAGATATTCCAGATGGTTAGCCTCTACTGTGAATCATTAAGCACTAAATTCACTTGGCACCTGGATCAAGCATTCCAAACAAACCACAATACCAAATGAACTTTATTGAACATGAGGAGTTGAGACGACAGGTGGGGGAGTTGCTCACAAAGAGTTTTATTCAAGAAAGTGATGCGAGAATTATACGCACACAAATTAAACCCTCTTTTCATCAATTGTAGTAAGTATGTAAGTAGGGATCGTTCTGGACCGGGGATTAGGAGGGATTGTTAATCACTTGGATTTGATTCAAAAACGTAAAAACACAAAATAAAATACTATACTAGACTCAAATATTGCAAAACTAAACTTTAAAACACTAAAACAAACCAAAAGACTCAAACAGTACCCAAAGCACTCGAAACTGCCTTAAAAACACTTTCTGGGCAGTTTTGAGCACCTTGAGTACTTTGGACGAATTTGGGAAACAAAATGAATCAAAACACTTATAAGCACAAACTAAATGTATTTCTAACTAATCTAACACTTTAAAATAAATGGGGGATTGGTTTTGGATGAATTTGAAAACAAAACAAAAACTTGGAAACAAAACAGATTGTAAAACGAAGAATGATGTGAAACTAGTTAGAGGGTTCCTTATCCACACATGAACATATACATATAATTTGATTCCCAGTTATGACTTCAACGAACGATGAATGACAATGCTCCAAGTTAATTAGGTTCGCTTAAACTAACTTTCAGATTTCCCTAGATTTATTGGATTGAATGGAATACGCATTACAACCAAATTATTCCTAATCAAAGTCCCTAACCATGGAATACGCATGATAGAGACATTCAACAAAGATCATTAAGTTCAACGGAAATCATAAACATCTACTAGACATTCATAACTATGGAATACGCATGTTAATCCAGCCTAGGGTTTACTAAACACAATCGTGACTAGCGATCTTTACTACTCATGAATATAAGTTCATAACGATTAGGTGAAATTCCCTTATATCCTAGCATCAAGTTTAGACATGCAAATTAAGTGTCGACCCTCAACCCACATACATAAACAAGTTCTTAATCAAAACAGAAAAGTAAACCACATCTAAAGTTCATGAATTCATAACTGGAGTAAATCAAATCAAATCAACATATATACATGGCTTCAAATTCGCCTCTAACTAAAAAGAAATTAGTTCCACATGTTTAACATAATTGAACAACAAGTTAAATTAAACATGAAAACAGAAACAAGAAAAGAAAGAACAAATTGATGGAATTGAATGGATGGGAAGTTAGCTACGGGGTTCATCTCCACATATGTTATACTTGCATAATAAAACGATTTCCAATTGCGTTTCAATAAACCATTAATTCTCAACACTCCAAGTTAATTAGATCCGCTTAAATTAACTTTCAAATCTTCCTAACGTTATTGAATTGGATGATTGCATACGACAACCCAAAACATTCCCCACAAGTCCCCTACATGATTGCATAATAGAGATACAAGCAAGAATCATTACGCTCTATGAACATTATAAGTGTTGACGAGGCATTCGTTACTATGGAATACGCATGAAACTTATGCCAAGAATTCGTTTAACGCGATTGTTTATAAGCAACCTCCACTACTTGTGAATATAAGTTTGTAACTATTAGGTGAAACTCACTTATATTCTAGCGTCATATTCATGCATGAAAATTAAGTGTGCACTCTCAATAAACATACATAAATAAGTTATCAATCAAACAGTTAAACGAATTGAATCCACAACTTATGAAACGCAATTAGAAGTAATCAAATCAAAATGCAAGCATAAACATATATTTCGAATTACCCCCTAGCCAAGGGGGTTTTAGTTCCTCATGGTACAAAACAAAGAGAATCAAAGAAACACCTAAACATTCCAACAACTCAAACTTGAATTGTATGAACGTTTAGGCCCTCTTCTCTTCCATTCCTCATTCGTACAAAACAAAGAGTATTGAAATTAAACATTGAAATCAAAGAAACACCTAAACATTCCAACAACTCAAACTTGAATTGTATGATCGTTTAGTCCCTCTTATCTTCCTCTTCGTTGTAGCACAAGGTCTAAGGATAGTTTGATGGTGTGAATGGTTTGGGGAGTGGTGAAAATGGAAGGATGGTGTTTGGATTGTAAGGGAGGGCACGGCACAAGGGAGTTTGATGGTCTACATTCTGAATATGGAAGAGTGAATGAGAATGAATGCAATGGATGCTTATTTATAGTTGAAATGGGGGGAACATGACAGCTAGGAGGGAATGTGGCTGCATGTTTGAATGATTAAAGGATGCATGTGGGTTGGAAATGCATGTGCAATGAATATGTGGCTGCATGTGCAAGGGGACAATCTGGAAATGAAGGTGAATGTGCACGACAATGGCTTCTTTGGTGCTGAAAATGCATGTGAAAGCATGTGTTGGCTGAATTAAAGAATGTGAGGGAATGATGAAAGGGGAAACATGACAGCTAGGTTATGATGATGAGTGCATGTGCAATGTTTTAAAGGATGGAATGCATGTGAATATGCTGGAAATCTGATGGGAACTCACGGCATTAAGTGGAGTGAAATGATTGAATGTTTAATGGTTGCATGTGGCTGAAATGAAGTGTGTATGCATGTGCACGGCAAGGATGATTTCTGGTGGTGAATGGGTGTATGTTTGAATGATTAAAGGGACATGTGGGTTGGAAATGATGAAGGAAATGCATGTGAGTGACAACTAGATATGTTGATGAATGCATGTGGAATGTTTGTGGTGAGTGAATGTGCACGGCAATGAGTGATTTCTGGTGGTGAATGGGTGATGCAATTACATGTGGATTAGGTTGTGAAAGCATGTGAATGCATGTGTTGATTTATGAAGATGCATGTGCAATGAAGTGGAATGACAGCTAGGTTGAATATGCATGTGGAATGGCTTCATTTCTGAAATGTTGAATGATTACTTGGTGAGGGGATGCACGGCATGGGTAGTGTTTGTGTGAATGATATGTTTAGGGTCTTGTAAGGGTGGAAATGCATGTGGAGTGCATGATTGTTTATGATGATGTGCACGGCAAGGTTGGAGAAATTTTTATGGATGCATGTGTTGAAGTGGTGATGAATGTGGATTAAAGGAATGCATGTGCAATGAATATAGGAAAGGTTTAAATGTCCTAGAACTAAAGAGAACAAGGTTCCAACACTTTGGTCTTCAATTTCGTCCAACACTTTGGCTCCAAGCATAAGCTATCCATCCTTAGCCCAAAAGTGCCCCAAAAGTCTCCAAAATGCATCTTTTTGCTCCTTTAGCCCTTTGGACCTACAAACACACGAAAATAGCTTAAAGTACTAAAATAACTAAAGAAACATAACGTAAATGCACGAGAACAAGTCATTTAAGTCGCATGAATATGCTCCTATCAGAAAGCGTAACCTTTGTGCAATGCCTACCTCGTTGATGCCAAAGACTAATCAAGCATGAAGGATGTTCACTAATAGTCAAAAGATCAACAGAATAAAAATTATCGATTTCTAATGCCAAGATTTGATGGTCTTCTTGACCAACTGTCTAATGTCATCATGTTTAGTCAAATTGATTTGAAAGTGGGTATCATCAAATTTGCATTAGAGAAGGCAATGAATGGAAAAAAAAAAAAAAAACTTTTAAAATTGGAAAGGCTTATATGAATAGTTAGTCATGCCATTCAGGCTGATTAATGCTCCAAGTACTTTCTTGAGAGTTATGATTCAGGTCCTTTGGCCTTCTATTGGAACTTGTGTGGCGGTATACTTTGACGACATTCTTGTCTACATCATAAGTCATGCCTTACACATTCAGTACTTGTTAGAGGTGTTTCTTGCATTACGAAAGAAGCAATTTTATGAAAATTTGAAGAAGTGTATGTCACATCCTGGACCCAGTCCGCATAACAAGATATTGTCCGCATTGGGCCACGCCCTTAAGGATTTGTTCTTGGGTTTCGGCACGAGAACTTCCGAGGGGGTCACTCATCCTAGGACTGTTCTCGCCCAAACTCACTTAACTTCAGAGTTCTTATGGGATCTGAAGCCAGTGAGTTCCCAAAACGCGTCTTTCAATGGGAGGTGAACATGTACATATAAGGTCAGGGACCAACCCTTACCCCGCTGATGTGGGATCTCACAATCTATCCCCCTTGGGAGCCCAACGTCCTCGTCGATACACTCGAACTGATGGTGAGTCTGGCTCTGATGCCAAATTGTCACATCCTGGACCTAGTTCGCATAGCAAGATATTTTCCGCTTTGGGCCACGCCCTCATGGATTTGTTCTTGGGTTTCGGCACTAGAACTTCCCAGGGGGTCACCCATCCTAGGACTGCTCTCGCCCAAACTCACTTAAGTTCAGAGTTCTTATGGGATCTGGAGCCAATGAGTTCCCAAAACGCATCTTTCAATGGGAGGTGAGCATGTGTATATAAAGCCAGGGACCAACCTTCACCTTGCCAATGTGGCATCTCATAGTGTACATTCATTCTATATGTTGTTCATTGGTTATGTTGTATCCAAAGATGAAATTATTGTGGATAAGTAAAAGGTTGAAGTAGTGATCACATGACCTATGCCACAATCCATACATGGTCTACGAATTTCTCATGGATTTCCCTCATTGTACAGGAGGTTTATTCTGCACTTTAACACCATCATGGTTTTGGTCACAAATTGTATGAAAGGTGGAAAGTTCTCTTGAAATAAAGAAGTAGCAATTGCATTCGAGCAAATCCAAAAAAAGTTAAGCTCAACTCCATTGCTCGTGCTACCCAACTTCTCAAATATTTTTTAGTTATCTTGCGATACGTCCAAGATTCGTATTTGGCCTGTTCTAAATCAAGAAGGGCTTATTGCCTATTTTAGTGAAAAATTAAGTAGTTCAAGGTTGAATTATTTCACATACACCTTGGAATTCTAAGCCATTATTCACGCCTTGAAGTATTGGAGGCACTATTTGATCTACAAAGAGTTTGTTATGTACTCCGATCATGACTTTTTGCAGCATATAAAGAGCCAGGAAAAATTGTTAGCAAGGCATTCTAAATGGGCAGCATACTTGAAAGAATTTACACTCACCTTGAATCGAAGATGCCTTAAGTCAGAGAAATTTTTGACTTGGATCGATGCGAATTTAGGCATTAGCCCTTTTACTTGAATCGTGACCCTTTGAAGCATATAAATAAAATATTTTCTATCAAAAAAAGGGTTGATTACTTAGATTGGTTCTCGCAGGCAAAATTGTCAGCAAGACATGCTAAGTAGGCAACATGGCATGCGAAATGGGCAACATACTTGCAAGAATTTCCAGTCACCTTAAAAAACAAAGCCAGCGTGCAAAATCAGGTTAGATGCCTTGAGTCAGAGAAAAATTGTATCCATGAGAGTTCAGGTATTGGGGATTGGTTCTTTTACTTTGATCATGACTTTTGAAGCATATAAACAGCCAAGAAAAATTTTCAACAAGGCATGCTAAATGGGCAGCATAACCGCAAGAATTTACATTCACCTTGAAGCATAAAGTTGGTGTGCAAAATCATGTTGCAAATGCCTTGAGGCGCAGAAAATTTTTACTTGGATTCATGAGAATTCAGGTATTGTGGTTTGACTCTTTTACTTGGATCATGACTCTTTGAAGCATATAACAGCCAGGGAAAATTGTTAGCAATGTATGCTAAATGGGTAGCATACTTGCAAGAATTGACATTCTCTTGAAAGCACAAAGATGGCGTGCAAAATCATGTTGCAAATGCCTTAATTTCGAGAAATTTTTACTTGGATAATGAGGATTCAGGTATTGGGGTTTGACTCTTTGAAGGATTTATTAAAAACTGATCCTTCTTCTTTACAATTCTTGAAGATGTTGAGCAAGGAACTAGAACATATTATGTATTACATGATGAAGAGAAATCTTTGCAGGGAATCAACTTTGTATTCTGGAGTCTAGCTTGAGACTGAAGATCATACAAGAGTTACATAATAAAGGCCACATTAGAAGGGACAAGACCTTTGAGCTTGTTTCTTCTCTTATTTTTGGCCTACCATGCTCAAAAAGGTATATCCTTGAACAATGTCGAATATGTCAAGTTTCCAAGAGCATGGCAATGAGCCCTAGCTTGTACATGCAATTACCTATTCCTTCACAACCATAGGTGAATATAAGCATGAAATTTGTTTTGAGTTTGCATCGCACTCAGCGTGGTATAGACTCAATTTTTGTTGAGATTGATTGATTTTCCAAAATGGCTCACTTCATTGTCTTCAAGAAGACAATAGATGCTTCAAAAGTTGCTGAGCTATTCTTTCGTGATGTGTATCGACTTCATAGGTTCCCCAACTCAATTGTTTCTGATTAGGACACCAAGTTTATAGTCATTTTTTGAGGAGCCTATGAAAATTAGTTAACACTAAATTGAATTTCAATAGCGCCTATCATCCTCAAATAGATGGGCAAACTGAAGTTGCAAGTCGCTCATTGGGAGATCTTTTGCATTTTTTAGTAGGTGACAATCTGAAGTTATGGGACCAGAAGTTATGTATTGCGAAATTTGCCAACAACAGTTCCATTAATCGCAGCACCAAAATGTGTCTTTTCTATATTGTCTATGGCTTAATTTAGTGAGCACCAATTGATCTTGCTCATGTCCCAAACACGAAAAGAATCGATGGTAAGGCTAAAAATTACGTTCATAATGTCAAGCAGGTCCATAGCATGACTCTCAAGGACCTTCAAGAAACAGGTCAAAAATACAAAACTCATGCAAATTCAGAAATGAGAATGGTCGATTTGATGTGGGAGAATGTTTGGGTAGTTTTGATGAAGGGTCACTTTTTAGCTAGAGATTACAACAAATTGTTTGCACGGAAGATTATGCCAAAAGAAATTCTTGAAAAGATTAACCCTAATGCTTATCGTTTGAAGTTACCAAGCCATACTCATACTTTTGGGGGACGTTTGTTTGCCCTCACTAAGTGTCACTGATCTGGACTGAACTAACAATTAATCCAATCTAGTGTTTGTTCTATACTGGGATTATGTTTAATGAGAGTAACAGGGACTTGCACAGACAAACTCCTTCGCTAGGAGTTTTTAGCGAGACCCCCGATACCTATGGGATTGCTAAGACCTCGTCTGCTCCATCTTCGTATGCACCGTCCTTATCGTGCTTTTATCTCTCTCTGTTCTTTGTTATCTTGAGCATCGACAACCACAATCACACCACAGCTCGCCAACTCCAGCGAGACCACACCACCAGCCCACCACCTCTCTCTCCCTCTCTCCTCACCCTGAACCCAGAATTTCGAACTGAGGAAGATCCCGCTCTTACCGTTGTCCATCCAACTCTAGCCGTCCTCCGATCCACCTTGTAGCTTTAAAAAGGGCAGCAAAGCCTTAACTCGCAGCTCCAACACCGACCCCCTTCTCTAGCCCCACCAGCTTGTTGATCAGGTTTGTGTTAATGGGTTTGATAAAATTACGTTAATTTGGATTAATTTTATTAACATTTGGTCAATTACTGTAGAAAATATGGAAGAGAATGCTTTGTGGAAAATATGGAAGAGAATGCTTTTTCTCGTTAATTTTTCTCTACAAGATTACAAGGATATATATACATGATACAAATGTGTAGGTAGGACAAGGTAGTCGTCCTAGTGTGTAGGTAGGACAAGGTAGGACGGCTGTAGAGGACAAGGTAGCCGTCCTAGTGTGTAGGTAGGACAAGGTAGGACGGCTGTAGGACGGCTTGACGGCTGTAGGACGGCTAGTGTGTAGGTAGGACGAGGTAGGACGGCTGTAGGACGGCTTGACGGCTGTAGGACGGCTTATTCTTCCAATAATAATATTATATACAATTACACAAGGACTCCAACCATATTCCTTATTTGTCTAACACTCCCCCTCAAGTTGGAGAGTGGATGTCAAGAACTCCCAACTTGCGTAACATACCCGAAAACTTTTCTTTCCCAAGAGGTTTGGTAAACAAGCCTGCCAACTGTTGTGCCGTACCCACATGCTTGGTCTCTATTGTGCCATCTACAATCTTATCTCGTATAAAGTGACAATCCATCTCAATGTGACGAGTTCGTTCATGAAAAACAGGATTGGCAGCTATATGTAATGCTGCTTGATTATCACAAAATAAAATGGAAGGACCATCCAAAGGAATGTTCAAATCCTTCAACAAAAAACGAAGCCAAACTATCTCGCAACAAGCACCTGCCATGGCCCTATATTCCGCCTCTGCTGAAGAGAGCGAAACGGTTTTCTGTCGTTTCGTCCGCCAAGAAATCAAAGAACCGCCCAAGAATACACAATACCCAGTAGTCGAACGGCGAGTGATAGGGCAACCTGCCCAATCAGAATCACAAAACGCAGTTAACTTGGTCTGGTTGTCAGAACGAAATAATAAACCTTGACCTGGAGTAGCCTTCAAATAACGAACAATACGAAGCACAACATCCATATGAGATATCCTTGGCTCGTGCATAAAACGGCTTAGAACATGCACAGAATAGGTGATATCCGGCCGAGTGATAGTGAGATATATTAACCGACCTACTAATCGTCGATACTTTTCAGGATCCTTGAGAAGTTCTCCTTTATCAGATAATTTTGTGTCATCCATAGGAAAAGCAATGGGTTGTGCTCCCAAAAAACCATAGTCCTTGAGAATCTCTAATGCATACTTGCGTTGAGAAATATAAATCCCTTGTTTGGAACAAGAAACCTCAATACCCAAAAAATATTTTAAATCACCAAGGTCTTTTATCCGAAAATGATCACGGAGAAAAGACTTCGGAGAATTAATGGCACTAGCATCATTGCCTGTAATCACAATATCATCCACATAAATAAGCAAAGCTGTGAAAGAAATACCAGACTTTTTAGTGAACAATGAATAGTCAGCTTTGGATTGTTGAAAACCGGCAGAAATGATGGCACTCGTGAATTTGGCAAACCATTGGCGAGAAGCCTGCTTAAGACCATAAAGTGACTTGTGAAGGCGACACACAAAATTCTCCCCCTGTCGCCGAAGACCAGGAGGAGGAGACATATAGATTTCTTCATGTAAGTCACCATGTAAGAAAGCATTATTAACATCAAGCTGATGAAGAGACCAAGACTGACTAGCAGCAAGAGCAAGAAGACAACGCACCGTAATCATCTTAGCAGTAGAAGAAAAAGTGTCATGATAATCAATACCTTCAGCCTGAGTGAAGCCTTTAGCAACCAAACGAGCTTTGTAGCGGTCAATAAAGCCGTCGGAATTGTGCTTGAGTTTGTACACCCACTTACAACCAATGGGAATTTTGCCAGGGGGCAAGGAAGTTAAAGTCCAAGTACCATTAGCATGTAAAGCTTGAAGCTCCTCAGTCATAGCACGTTGCCAATTGGGGTCAGTGGCAGCCTCGGCAAAGGAGGAAGGCTCCACAGTCCGACTGACAGAGTTAATGTAAGAAAAATGCATGGGAGAGTAACGGTGATAAGAGAGAAAATTACAAAGTGGATATCGCGTACCTTGTGTAGAACCGGGTTGCGAAGTCGAAGATGGGTGGGATGGCAGAATCACCTGCGAGCAAACGTAGTCTTTTAAATAGGATGGAGGTTTATGGGCACGGGAAGAGGTGCGGGGAAGGGGAGGATTGGTAGGTAATGGGGGGGTAGGGATGTCCGTGGGTAAAAGGGTGAAAGGTAAGGAAGTAGCGGGGGGGGGAAGGAGGGGATGCCAAGAGGGCAGGGGCATGGGGAGGAACGGGTAATGGGGCAACAAGGGAATATGTGGGAGGCGTGGAAGGGGAGGAAGGTGGAGGAGGGTGAGGCGTCGGGGCAGGAAGGGGTGGGTTATATGTAAAGTCCAGAGGGGGTGGGATGGGTAGGGTAGGCGAAGAGGATGGGATAGGAGGGTGAGAAACGGCATAAGGGAAAGTAGTTTCGTGAAAGATGACGTCTCGACTAGTGAAAATGCGGTGATTGTCGAGATCGTAAAGGGTATAGGCCTTTTGTCCATGAGGATAACCGAGAAAAATGCAATGATGAGCCCGAGGGGAAAATTTGGTGGTGGGAGTGACAGAGGTGGCATATGCTAGACAACCAAAGACGCGGAAGTGGTCATAAGATGGGGTTTTCGAAAAGAGAACCTCAAATGGGGATTTATGATGGAGAAGACGGGTAGGGAGACGATTGATGAGATAAGTAGCGGTAAGAACACATTCCCCCCAAAACTTGATAGGAAGATGGGATTGAAAACGAAGGGCGCGAGCGGTTTCAAGAAGATGACGATGTTTTCTTTCAACAACGCCATTTTGTTGGGGGGTATAAACACAAGAAGTTTGTAAAAGCACCCCATGATCAGAGAAAAAACTACGAAGAGATAAAAATTCACCACCATTGTCAGTACGAATGCATTGGATGGTAGTGCGGAATTGGGTAGTGACATAAGCAAAAAAATCCTTGATTAATTGTTGAGTGTCGGATTTATGTTTCATGAGGAAGACCCACGTAAAGCGAGAAAAATCATCCACAATGGTTAAGAAATAATGAGCACCAGAAAGAGAAGATTGACGATTCGGGCCCCAAATATCACAATGAATTAAAACAAAAGGGAAAGTTGATGAAATTGAACTCAAAAGAAAAGGTTGACGAGTTTGTTTTGCCAACGGACAAACATCACAAATATGACTAGAATCAAAAGTACAATTAAGAGAGCTAGATGCTAAAGCTTGCAAACGAGTGGAGGAGGGGTGACCAAGACGCCTATGCCAGAGGGAGGAGGGGATGGTAATGATGTTGCAGAGAGGTTGATAGGTGGGGAGAGAAGAGGTAAGGGCCACAAGGTAATACAGATCGCCACGTCGCTTACCCACACCAATCATCGCCTTCGAAACCAAGTCCTGCAAAACACACCAAGAAGGAAAGAAGGTTATGGAACACGATAATCCATCTATACGTTTACCAACCGATAAAAGGTCCACTCGGAAATTAGGGACACATAAAACATCCTTCAAAGTAACTGATGAATTTAAAGGAAGAGTGCCGGTAAAAGTAATGGGAGCGGAAGCACCACTAGGCAAAGAAACAGGCGGCAAATGTGAAGGAGAACGATGAACCAAACATGAAGCGGAAGAAGTAATATGATCCGTAGCACCACTGTCAAGAATCCATTGACCATGACGAGAGGTGACAGGTAACAAACCTTGGGCAAAATCAGTAGTGAGAACGGCATTGGCCTGAGGAGGGGTGGTGGTGTCACGTAGAGCAGCTAGAACACGTGAGTGCTGCTCGGCAGAGAGGTCAGGCATGGCAAGCTGCAAGTCATGCAAAGTGGGCTGGGCCCCGTGCACTTGGTGGGTCGCTGGAGTAGAAGAGGAGGCAGGGGCCTGGGTGCCTTGCACGTGATGGGCCTGGGTGAAATTATGGGGCCGGGAAGCAGAAAACCGTGGCTGCCGGGGAGGACTGGAAGGTGCATGGCTGCGGGAAGAACTGGAAGCAGTGGCACGGCGCGGTGGTCGCCACGGTTGGCCATGGAGGGGATGGCCAACGGGATAGCCATGAAGTTTATGGCAGGTGTCTCGGGTATGATAATCAAAATTGCAGTAGGTGCAGTGGAGGGGAGGACGAGCAGAGGAGCGACGGGACAGGCCACGAACAGCCATGGGAACGGCAGAGAAAGCTGCCGAAAAAAAAAATTAGGGCTAGGGTTATAAACCTGCTCTGTATACCATGTAGAAAATATGGAAGAGAATGTGTAGAAAATATGGAAGAGAATGCTTTTTCTCATTAATTTTTCTCTACAAGATTACAAGGATATATATACATGATACAAATGTGTAGGTAGGACAAGGTAGCCGTCCTAGTGTGTAGGTAGGACAAGGTAGGACGACTGTAGAGGACAAGGTAGCCATCCTAGTCTGTAGGTAGGACAAGGTAGGACGGCTGTAGGACGGCTAGTGTGTAGGTAGGACAAGGTAGGACGGCTGTAGGACGGCTTGACGGCTGTAGGACGGCTTATTCTTCCAATAATAATATTATATACAATTACACAAGGACTCCAACCATATTCCTTATTTGTCTAACAATTACTTGGCTTGATTTTTGTTTTTTGCTTTGTTTTTGCTACTTAGTTTCCTTGTCGTCACTTTTGAAAGAGGCTATGGTTTGATTTTGACCGTAATCCATCACCAACGCCCTACCTTTCTGGAAGTGGATAACCCCAATTAAAGTCCTTAAATAAGTTACTCGAACCACAGTATATCACTGGTCAATTAAAGCTCCTTAAATAAATTATTTGAGTATTGTGCAATCATACTTGTTCAAATTTGTCATGTGGAAACATTACAAATCTATGGTATCAATCTGCTTCTTGTGTTAAACTTTTGGTCTTTATTTGTTTTCCTTGTATGAATGAATCTGAAAATTCTTTTGAATGTAGCCAAGTTGGAATGTTTGGGGTTGTGATGTTGGTCTCCATATGTGGAGGAAATTGGTGTGTTTTGGCATTGGGTCTTCAATGGTCAAGTATTTTGGGATCAATTTTGTGGAGTAACTCAGACCGTGAAGATTTTTTTTTGAAAAGAAAAATGATGAATTGCAGCACTGCTGTTTTACATTCTTTTTTGTACTAGGAAAGCTATCTATTGTAGTTGATATGGTTCTGATAGCATGCCAAGCTTTCTTTGGATATGGGACATGTCACATACGCCATCTTGAACTCGCTGCTATCCTGGTGTAGAAATATCTTATTCGTGCAGCAGTTTGGGATCCTATGTGCACTCATCCTGTTGTTTGCACAAGAAGTTCTCGTTTGTACATGCGGACTCCTGGTGTTGCCTGCAGTGTGAGTATTCTGCCCTAACCACAATTTAGCATACTTGATCTAAAATGGAATTGAGTTGGAAGCTGTCTCCTCCTAAAAGATAAAGAGTCGTTTTGTTGCGCTTCTGTTGCAGTTCTTGAATTGAGTAAATACAGCTCAAGTGATTGAGGCAGTTGGCTATTTTCCAGAGTTTATTGTAAAAAATTGTAGAATGTACAATTAAGCAGTTTACCTTGCTCTGCTGTGTACTGTGTTAATGTAGTATTGGGATCTTTCATTTGTTCTAGTTGGAACATCCAACAGTTTGATTAAATTGGTGACCTTTCCTTCTCTCATTTGTTTTTCCTTTCATTGGATTAGCACTAGTGCACATGGAATTGACTAGCTGACTTGCTTTGTTGTGAGGGAAGACATTTTAATTGCTTAGTTTTATATACAAATGGAATGCATAAATTGTTCATGATCTCTTCCTTTTGCATATTGTTACTAGTTTTCTTCAAACTAGTTGAAGCAAGCCAATTTACGTGCTAGGAATCCAAATGTAGCAATGATCAATGCGCAGCTATCCATTTGTCATTGTGTCTCTCATCATTATGGTCTTGGGATTGAATGCAATTGTCATGGTATGGACTAAAATTGGCTTATACATACAAGAGCAATTCTAAGTAATTATTTCACAATTGAGTAAAAAACTGAACTTATTAGACATAGATTTTTGTTCTACTCAAATACAAGTATAAACCAACACCTTTAACTTTAATCTACAAGTTTAAACGAAAAGTGAATAATTAATAAAAGCATCCTGAACCTTGTCGATTGTTGGGAGAACACTTTGTTATATTGATGTTTGGAACAATGCTACTCTTGAATCATGTATGTTTCTTTCGTTGGCAAGAAAATTTGGTGTTTGTATTTTTATTGAGTCTCACCCTCATCCAATGTTATTAATTTTAATAATATCCTTAATAAATAAATAAAAAAGCAATCAAAATAGAACAATAATTTACTCCTAGTCTAAGCAAACATCAAATTGATGACAGTATTGTTTTCATTATCTTGCTTCTTAGTCCGACACTACAGCAAACGCTTCATTAAGCTAGTCCAACTTAGTCTAATCTAAGCCAGTCCAGCTTAGTCCTTGAAGCTAGTCTAGTCCGAGACAGTCCGATGCAACAAACGCACCCTTGATGTATTCAATTTGAAATACCTCATTCCATTCCAAGGGAACATCAATGATACTAGAAATTTAAATTCGAGGGCGAATTTTCTCTAACCTAGAGAGTATGATGCATATCTATTGGCCAATGCATTTATGGAGAGTTGGGATAAAAGTAATGCTCAACACCAATTAATAGCACTTAATAACAACCAAGCGTTTTTTGGTTGATCAAATTACTTTCTATATGTAATTTTCAATTTTCTATGATTTTAATTTCGTTGTTTTTCAATTTCTGAATGTAAGTTACAAGGGCTTATAAAAACAGGATAGGATCATCTCCGGAGCACACCCATCCGGATCCTCCAGATCCTTCTTCTTTACAGTCCGAGTCGGAGACCCTAGCTTCCCCGGAGTTGGCATGGTGGCTTCCCCGACGCTAGTAACGACAACATCATAGTCGTCTGGAACAACGAACTCCGCTCATTGTTCTGAAAAATAGGATGCGTGGAAGTTCCCCAAAAACAAGTAGAAAAATGAAGAAGTAGGATTGAAAAAGAAGAAGAAGAATTGAAGAACAAGAGGAAGCAGAAGCAAAACTGAAGAGATGAAAGAAGAAGAAGGATCTAGATGATCCGAATGGGTTAGATCCGAAGAGGATCCTATCCCTATAAAAACCACTTCTTCTAGGAAGGTGGGGAAATTTGGACATTTTGATTAACGAAAGATCATAGTTTTACTCAATAATTTTAGCGCCTTTCTTTTGTGAGATTGTTCAACTTTGTTTTCTAGTTCTCTGTGTTTGTAGAGTGTGTACTAGATTGGGCTCTTTTGGGAATTTCAGGTCTCTCCCTGCATCAAGATACTATTGCATTTTTTTCAACTCTTATTCTTCAGTAGATTATGATACTGCATGTACATAAATAAATACACAATTAATTCTATATAAATCTTTCAAATTATACCCACTTTATCTGTACACAGCTTACCCCTTATGTATACGTGGAACCAGAACAGGTATTGAATAATATATTCAGGATTTGAGATAGACAAATAGCTAATTTGGTATTGTTGTGCTTTTAAAAAAAAAAATTGTTTCTGCTATGTGATGAGAATAAACAATTGTAAAATAAAGTTGTTGAGTGTTTGGTAAATTTTTTTTTTTTTTATATGGGAAAGTTAATTTAAAAAAAAAAAAGGCAATATTTAAGTGTTTGATAAACTTTTATATAAGTTGCTTTAAATATGTTAAATGACTAAAAAAGATATAGTATTTAATGTAATATAATAATTGTCGAAGACAATAATGTAAGGGTAAAAATTGTAATTTTGTAAAACATGTGGGGATATACTTGCTATTTGAAAATTTCATTAAATGAGCATTGATTATTATGCTTTAAAAAATGAAAAAAAAAAACACTTATTTTAATAGACCCTGTTTGACACACCCCGACCGAAATCAAGGTGTGCTAGCCGTGCCTTGGCTAGCGCGTGGCGATGTGTGGGTAGTCAGGCATTTTCTTGATGTATTCCCTGATGATTTACCTAGATTGCCGCCAGACCACTTTAGGTGGTTTCGACTCGTGTGTAGGTATAGTTGTTGAGATGTGGATTTGAGCTCTAAATTCAGCCGTACAGGTCACGTTAGGTGACTCCGGCTGACATAACATTTGCATTGATTGATATCACCTGATTTTCATATTTATGCTGGGATATTTGACATGGAATATTTACGAATGTTGTTGTTCTGAGCATGATTTTGATATATATATATATATATATATATATTTTTTTTCTGGGAAATATTACAGGTTTTACGGAGAGGAGTTAGAACTTTTGAGAAATGAAATGATTTTGAAAAGCTTTGTTTTTGCCCACTCACACTTTTTGTTTTGCGCCCCTCCAGGTTTTAAGTAGAAGCGCCTTGGTAGGTCACGAGGACTTGACGGTGGTTTTGATAGAACAACACAAATATAGGATCACCTTTGGGTGTTGTATAATTAGTATTCGTCCTACTGGACTACACTTAGGTTAGTTATGCTCTGATATCAAACTGACACACCCCGACCTAAATCAAGGCGTGACGCCCAACACGCCTTGATTTAGGTCAAGATGTGTCACTGTTTCTGTTTTTCTATGCTTTTCTATGCTTTTTTACTTTCATTGACAACAGTTTTTTTATAAAAGAACTTTTTTTTTGTTTTACCAAACACATTTAATGTTCCAAGTTTTTTAATAAGCTGCTTTATTTGAAAGAACCACAATCCCAAACCAACCCAAAGTAAATGGAAGGGAATCACATTTTATTAGTAAGGAAAATATGCTTCATGTACACTTCTGCACCGCACATAAAGAAAAGTTCAAGTCAGAAGTTAGAGAGGCACGTCGGACGGGTAATCGCAGGGATGTCTTCGAATTGTGTCTCTGAGCAATTTCTCCTGCTCGTGGAGATCGGAAGAGGGAGAGTCATATACATCTGTGAAAATGTCAGCAACTGGAGGTTTATCAACTTTTTCTGCTTCTTGGATTGCATGTAATATCTGCATTGCAACAAAAACGCATAAAGAATAATTCAGAGAACACAATTCTTATATTTGGATCTTACACCTTCCATATCTGTTCAACATGTTTTGAAGGATAGATTAGGAGATTTCAAGTTAGAGAACAGAAATTTGCACGAACATTTTCCTCATACTATAAAAAGAAAGTTCCGGCTCTTGGGAAGCAACTTAGGAATATTGTTGAAAACAATCTCTCAAAAATTGATTTCCGTTATTTTAGAATCAAGTTCAACGAAAGTAGAAGTTAGGTGTTTTCTGGAAGTAGAGTTTAACGAGAAAATCAATTCCATGTCGATATTTTTCAAACCAACATATCTCATGGCAAGTTATTGCATAACAAGGTGCTCCAAAGTAAAGCATATCATTATACAACTATTAAAGATGAGTACTATGGAGTATTAGAGTGCTCACCGTTCACAGACGATGCATGTAGAATGGGACAACGTAACTTCTACTCCCAAAATTCCTTTGTCAATAAAACTTTAGGAAAAAAAAATCTATTTTTGTTTTCGAAAACATCTCTCTTAAAATTTAGCATAAAGCTAGTCATCCTAATCCTTGGTATCACTAGAAGTCATTAAACTGGGGAGAATATGACTAACAAAGACATGGAAGAAGAGTTTCTAATTTCTAATCGTTCGTCGTTATTTCCCTTCATAAAATAATAGTACGTCTTACCTGCTTCCTCGCATCGCTTCTGGCCTCTAACTCTTGCTTATCACTCCACCAACTATTGTTTTCCATCCACTTTCTAAATCGAGATATAGGGTCTCGCTCCAATTTCCACCATTCAATCTCTTCGACTGGACGATACTTCGTGGAATCATCTGAAGTGGAATGGTGTCCTACTCGATATGTTAATGCCTATCATTGGAAAAGGTCAAAACCAAACATTTAAATTTGAAGACACAATTGGCTCACAAGGCCAGGAAACCAAATAAGAATCCTTTTCATTACCTCAATTAAGATTGGTCTCTGTTCCTTGATTGCCATGTCGCGGGCAGCATGAACTGCACCATACACAGCAAGTGCATCATTACCGTCTACTCGGATGCTTCGAACTCCATAGGCCCGGCCTTTGACAACAACACCATCACCTGCCCAAAGAAGAGGAATAAATTATTACTTTGCTTCTATGCATCAGCAGACTTCAGTTGATAGAAATTGTAAAGATACAAGCAGAGAGATAGAATACTCCGAAACTGGTCTGATGTAGGTGTACTGATAGCCCATCCATTGTTCCGACAAAAGAATATAACCGGAGCATCCTTAACGGCCGCAAAATTCAAAGCAGCATGGAAATCACCCTAACATAAATTGATTAATCAGAAGGGGACTCCCCGCCACTGTTGATTGATTACACTTGATTTTGTTTTTGTCATGGCCACAGAAAGCCTTCATCATTATATTACTAGACTCTGACCGCGATTGTTCAAAAATAACATGGTGGTTATCGTAGGACTAACAAAAATATTGAAATGCTGGGCATCAATGGGATAAATGCATTTGAGGCTATAACCAGATTTTTGAATCAACAGAAACATGAGGGACTTAATAAACTTGTTCGCCGCTTTTAATTATATTCGCCAGAGGCTATTAAAAACGTTGGAGGCGTGAGCAGTTTTAGGATAAAATTCAGTGGTAGTTTACCTCACTTGTGCCGCCATCACCAACATACACGACCACACATGCATTTTTCCTGTCCATCTTTAAAGAATACGCAGCACCAACAGCATGCGGAAGTTGTGAGCTGGAAAGCAATATAAATTATTGGTGGTGTGACCTTAATCATTTTGGTGAAACAATTGAAAATGGTCAACATATCAGCCAAAAATGATTCCTGCATAAAATAGTTTATATCTTACGCCACGGTTGACGCTACAGTGACGTAATTGAGCTTGTTAGACCCATAATGGATTGGCATCTGCCTGCCTTTTCCATAATCAGATTTGTTACTGAAACACTGGTTTGCAAATTCTTGTAGAGTGAAACCGCGCCATAATAGCACTCCTGCCTCCCTGTACTGCATGCATGTCAAAGAAAACTTCTCTCAGCACCTCTCATGGTAAACCATTGAATCATCTGATAAGAAAAAGGGAATTGAAATCTTAATGAGTAGGAATGTAGGTGTGGCGTATTTAACAAGAAAGGATAGTAATAGTATAGAAAGTTCTCATATATATGTATATGTGGTGGAAACCTGAGGAAAGACAATGTCGTCAATGGTGAGTGCTGCCGCCGAGGCAATATTGATGGCCTCTTCACCGACTGTGGTCAAATAGAATGAAATCCTTCCTTGCCTTTGTGCTTCATAGAAAATGGTGTCCATGGTCTGAAGAGTAACCATGTTCGTATACATTTTCACAGCAACTTCCTCATTGACCTGTTTAAATTGGTAATCCATAAGTCACAAGTTACTTCCTTCGGCTTATCTTATATTCATGTTTGTGAAAAAGAAAATGGAAACTCATTATTGGAAGCGAGACAGAGAGAATTTCTAGTACCTCTACATGGTTGCTAGACAAAATGTGGTTCCCATTGTCGTCAAGGATGCGATAACAGCACTCACGCTCCTTAGCAGTCTCAGATATGAACCTCATTTTAGGAGTGAACTTGACCTTTCCTTCTGGAAACTCTAAGGCCTGTAATGAAAAAGCGATATTCTTCAGCGATTATATGTGCATTGTGCATTGTGCATTGTGCAATGTGCAAGCTCAGGGGGCGTCTGGGAAGCAAATTTATGAAATTATGCAACAATGTCTCATCTTGTAATTCATCCAAGATACTTAACACCACCTCAATCTAAACTCTTGCACGGCTATACATAACAGATCCCGCCGACCTCTTATGTGTATATGCTTGTTTTGTTAATCAAGTATCCTTTGACCGAAAAAATAAATAAAATAAAATAAAAAACAAAACAAAATGAATGCAAAACAGACAGACACAATCAAACTGGAAATTGAAGGTTAATAAGGTACCTGATCGTGAGTGCGATGAGTATTATCCAAATCCCGCATCTTTTCTGCTTTGACGGATTCAAACCGGCGAGAGCAGAAATTACTTAAATCTCCGGCCGCCGGGATTCGGAGAATTTGAGGAAATGAAGGAGGAGGAGTGAGTGGAGTGGGAGAGGTGAGAGCCAAGGATCCGATGATACTGGACGATGATGATTTGAAATGCTTGATAATGCTCCTACCTGATTTCCTCATCGTCGTCTTCTCCTTCTCTCTGTCTTTATATCTATCTGGTTCTGGTTCTGCCTAACAACACTCCTCTGATTTGCAGAATTAGAAGCCTTTGCACAATTGGCTTCTGGTCTCGATAAGGTTGCTCAGAATCAACTGGCAAGAGGTCAACGATTACGTAAGTTGCTTAAACAATCTCAATTATAAGAATAGATACTGACTATTTATGTTACTTCATTTTTTATTATTTTTCGCGAGAATTGGCAGAAGAATGAGAACTATTATGGGACATACAACATTGAGACGCATGATCATTACGCATATCAAGGTACTAAAAGACATTAGGTGATAGTCGGGCGACGAGATAGGGCCTAACATTTAGGCGGATTAGGAGGATTTTAGTAAATCTAAATATTTTGTGTAAATAAGTGTCTGTTTATATTTAAAATATATATAATTTCATCATAAACTACAAAATAGAATGACATATATGTTATGAACTATTGGAACATAATAAAAATATAGGGAACAAGCATATAACGTGTGTTCATTTACGTATTTAATAAGTCTCTTACAATTTATTGAAAAATAAATAAATTGCAAAATGAAAGTTATCTATTTTCCGTCTAAGTGAGTCGCAACTTAGCTGGGTGCCTAGGCAAGTACAGGCAAGCTAGGCGGGTCTGAGCAGGCTAGGTGTAAGATCCCACATTGCCCAGGGGAGTGATCCTTATATGTATATTCTCATATCTACCTAGCACGAGGCCCTTTGGGAGCTCACTGGCTTCGAGTTCCATCGGAACTCCGAAGTTAAGCGAGTAACGCGCGAGAGCAATCCCATGATGGGGGACCTATTGGGACGTTCTTGTCTGAGTTTCCAGAAACAAAAACTGTGAGGGTGTGGTCGGGGCCCAAAGCGGACAATATCGTGCTATGGTGATGGAGTGGGCCTAGGATGTGGTGGACCCTGGGCCGGGATGTGACAATTTGATATCAGAGCTTAACCCTGGTTGTGGTGTGCTGACAAGGACGTTGGGCCCCTAAGGGGGGTGGATTGTACTATCCCACATCGCCCAGGGGAGCGATCCTTTATGTATATTCTCATCTCTACCTAGCACGAGGCTTTTTGGGAGCTCACTGGCTTCGGGTTCCATCAGAACTCCGAAGTTAAGCGAGTAACGCGCGAGAGCAATCGCATGATGGGTGACCCACTAGGAAGTTCTTGTGTGAGTTCCCAGAAACAAAACCGTGAGGGCATGGTCGGGGCCCAAAGCGGACAATATCGTGCTACGATGGTGGAGCGGGCCCGGGATGTGGTGGACCTTGGGCTGGGATGTGACACTAGGCGGGTGCCTCGGCGATCGAGGCGAGGGCGTCAGCAGGTCCAGGCACCCTTTTTTAATTTTCAAATGCCTAGGCATTAATCGGGATGGTGGTCAGCCGATTAACGCCTAGGCAGAGCTTAGGCAGCGCTAGCTACGGATTTTAAGAACAGTGACGCATATACGTTCAAGTTGCTGACGATGTTTAACTTAGGGGAGAGTACACCTGACATTCGTGTCGTATTTTTCGTGTTGATGTCATTTTCGTGTTATACTCGATATCTTAATGGGTCGTGTCGTGTAACACTCTTAAAATGAACGGGTAATATGACCTGGCTCGAACTTGACCCGTTAATATTTAACGAGATAATATGACCTGACCCGTTACCCTTACATGTTAATATTAACAGTTCAAATGGTTGATATTACGTTCAGAGTTTTACCTTTAGTGAAATTAGTGCTCGAAGTTTATAAGGTCTCCATAAACTATATCACATCGGCTCATATTTCAGTTAACCGTAAATGTCATAACGTGATATCAACGATTTGAATTGTTCATTTTTCTATATCTTCTAAAATATCATATTTCAAAAAAGAAAATCTGAAAAACAAAATTCGGTGAGAGAATAAATGTCACATCCCTGCCCGGAGCCCCATCACATCTCGGGTTCGACTCCACCATAGCACGATATTGTCCGTTTTGGGGCCCAACCACGCCCTCATGATTTTGTTTCTGGGAACTCACACGAGAACTTCCCAGTGGGTCACCCATCATGAGAATGCTCTCGCCCCTTTCTCGCTTAACTTTGGAGTTCCTACGGAATTCAAAGCCAGTGAGCTCCCAAAAGGCCTCGTGCTAGGTAGAGATGAGAATATACATATAAGGCTTACAGGATCCACTCCCCTGTGCGGTGTAAGATGTAACAATACACACGAGTCAGAACCACCTCTAGTGGACATTCCGGGTCGAGGTGTGTTAATAAAACATAAACGACAAAAGACGGTTAAATATAAATCTAAAGTTTGTGGATTTTATGTCTGATTTAGAGTTGACCCCTTCACGAAAGTTGTAAAACTTGTCATTAAAAATGATTGAATTTTTATTTTTATTTATTTATTTTTTTTTACATTTACCACATTTCTACAACAATTATTATGAATTTTATTAATTTTTGCACTCAAATAAAAACACTATTCATAAGGCTATATGGGGCTTTAAAAATCTAAACGACGATATAACCATTTATGCGTAAAGGATGCAATCACGAGCGTTTGTATATTATTTCACATTTTTCACACTTGTATATTAATTATTATGATTTTTTATTTATTTTGAGCTCTCCTAAAAATACTAACATGCCCCGACCCGGTATGTCAACTAGGACTCCAAATTAAGCTATGTTGGCTGACATCTAGAAGGTGACGAAGCCATAAAGTGTAGTGATGTGGAAAATGTGAATAAATTTAAACCTAAAAGTGCCTAAATATAAGAGTGCACTGGTGAGTGGGAATGAACCCATTTCACACGTGGCGTTAGAGCATAAGTAAAGTATAGTAGAGTGGATAAGGATTATTCCCTCAGAGGTAGCCAGCTATACTGATATTTGCCAAGAATCCTCGTTGATACAAACGTTCAGCAGCTAAAACCTGGAGGGGCAAAAAATAAGGGTGAGTGGGCACAAAAAGTAAGAATTTAATAAAACCATTTGTTTTATGAACATACTAACCCCTTGCTGTAAAACAATTATAATTTCCCGAAAATCATACTATGTATAAGTATGAAATCAAATGCATGCTAACAATAAATTCAGAAATATGCCAGAGCAGAATATCTCAACGGTAATATGAATATAATCATGTGCTCAACAAGCTATATTAACACGCAAGTCGGAGTCACCTAATGTGACTTGTACGACTGCACCTATTGCTCATCCATCTATGCTAACACACGAGTTAGAGTCACCTTATGTGACCTGTACGACAAGGTTAGGTGTAATACTATATGCTCTAGTGCTATGATCACGTGAAGGCCAGCGCTATGCGCGTCACTTACAAGTCAGTTGCCTAATGCGACCTGTACGACAGTGCTAGCACATACTTGGATCCAAGATGAGCTTGCGGTGCGAGGTGAACATCACGTGAAGGACTGGCCCTGACCCAAGGCAGGAGCACTAACACCGAGTGTAGCAATGATGAGCCACTATATGAAAATGAGCATGCCATAACTCAAACATTCCAAACAACACATTAAACTCACCTGAACTTACCTGCGCATCCCTTAGCATTTTATAATAACATAGTATTTATGAGCAGGTAAAATGCATATGAATATGCCATGATCAAATATAAATTTCAACCACCACGACATTATCATAAAAGTAAGAAAAACGTGGCATAACATGCATAAGTCAACTTAAAAAAATTTGTGGGAAGTATACAATATAAATATATCTATATATATAAACAAAATGCCCACTCAGCTGGAGTCCACTCTACAGCTCTTTAGCACGAATATCAAGGCGTCACTAACGATCGGCGTTAAGAACAATTATCAAATCACGTCTCAGAATTCTTATCGATAAAACACATAACTTACATAAAACACATCCCCAAGGACGTTCTTGAATGATTTGAAACCCATTGACCAAAAGCCAACTAACGGTCAAAGGTCGACGGTAAGGTCCACAACCCTACGTAACTCAATCCAGAAGATCCGCACCTCGGATTTCCAATCCATAACTTCCCAAAAGTTTCAATAACCTTCTAGAACAACATCCTAAAGTTTCAAAACGATCCAACGGTTGGATCTTCGCCAATTGCTAAAATTAAGTGGCGGCCAATGTTTTATTTTACGAACTTACAAATCCAATTTGGGAAGATTCGTACATCGGATTCCTGATCCGTAAGTTTCTATTGTTCTCAAATATTACATACTATAACGTGTTAAAGTTTGGTGATGATCCAACGGTTGAATCATCGATTCATTCAATATCCAAATGGCAATCTCTATCAAAACTATGTTCAAACGATGAGATTTCATCAATTGGACTTCACCAATGGAATTAGGGTATTAGACATAGCCTAAGGAGGTCAGGGGTGCCTTGGCCCACGCACCGCCGCACACGGCAGTTGGCCACCTCGACACGCCTGAAAAATCAACTATTTTTAAAAAATCTCAAATTTCATAGAAGTGAAGATCTCAATGAGTAGAGCAAGTTTTATACCTTTGGCCAAGTCCAATTCGGTCAGGAAACGTTTCAAATCGCCACGAGCTAGCCGGAACCCTAGGATTGGGTGTGCTTCGATTCTCCTTCCTCGGTGTTCCAACGCCTCTACCATTAGTCGGGTCTTGTTCTTGGGTCTAAGGGGAGTTGATTAAGGGTAGTGCAACTCATTGAAACAAAGGAATCGCCGTCAAGCACCTGTTGTGCTTCAATGAAGTTTCTCATGGGTTAGGACCTAAAACCCTTCGATCTTGGGCGGAAATTGGCGGAGGGAAGGTTGGAGAAGAGGTTGCAGGTGATGGATGGTTGACTTTCGCTTGAAAAATGGATGAGATTGACCGAAATTCACACCGATTGGAAACCGTGTTGCTGCGCGTGGATAGGTCGACAGGAAAAGGTGGTTCTTTCTCACCCTTCCTGGTTGGTCCCTCTTTTCCCCTAATTTCTGATTGGTCCTAAAAAAATATGATTGGGCCAGTCCTCAACCTTGATTGGTTACAATTCCCACATGGTGGGAGTTTAATTAATTCAAAACCTATAGTTTAGTAAAACGATTTCAAACGTCTATAACTATACCGTTATAATCCGAACTCGCAAACGGCTTTTGCCTATGCATTCGTGGGTTCAAGATCTATTCGGAAACATTAATCGTGACTTCAAACGGTCAACGAAAGTCAAACATCCTCGCCTCTAAGGGCATTTTTGTAAAATCACTCTTTTAAAATTAATATAAAATTATAAATTTAGGGACAGGTTGTCACAAATACTATTCACAAGGTTTTTTAGGGTTTTAAAAGTTCAAATGATGATGTACCCATTTCAAAGTGTAGAAAATACAATCACAAGCGATTGCATATTTTTCACATTTTTGCAATTGTAAATTAATTATTATAATTCTTTTAATGTGTTTGATATTTTTAAATTAGGGTGAATTGTCAATTTAGTCCCTAAATTATCATCTGATTGAAAATTAGGTTCCTAAACTAATTATTTTGATATTTTTATTTTTTAATCTGTTTTGTAATGTTTTAATCTCACTTTTAAGAGGATATAACATTTATGAATATGACTAGATGAGAGAGTAAAAAACTTTGTTAGGTAAAATTGAAAGTCTGTCTTTTTGCCTATACTAATATTATTGTGACAGCCTATCCCGAAGGTGTATATTATTTTATCCTCAATGGCGTGAAATGACTAAATTGCCCTTGGACGTTAGTTGATGTTTTGGTGGTGGTCCAAATATGTTAAGTCCTAATGGTTTGGACCCAACTAGAACTTTGATTTTATTTGTTTTTGGTTGGCTGCAACCTGGACCACACACTCATACACACACATCAAATCGTTGACCTTTCTCTCTCCTTCCCTTTTGGATTTCTTTCCATTTTCGTACAATTGTACGGACAACTTCTCAAACCACTTGAGCATTCACGGATCAAGGTTTTGGAAGCCATCTTCGTGTTCCTTATGAGCTTAGGAACACATCTATACCATTTTTAGAACGTGAATCCTTCGAAAACCTGAGAACCCAGAAATCCCAGATTTGAGCACTGTTCATGTGATCGTGATCGTGGAATTTTCAATGAGTTTTAAGGTTCTACGAAGCTTTAGGACATCTTCATGAAGCTCGGGGAGTAATTTTGAAGTGTTTTGGACATCGGGAAGCTCGAGTTCATTGAGTTGCAGAGGTTGCTGGAGTGTTCGAGGTTTCTCCAGTGAGATTCCGTGGATTTCAAGGCTTGAAAGTGAAACCGGCAAAAATTCAAGTTGCAGACGGTAATGCTGATGGCGGCGATCAGCAAGGCTAGCCGGAGAAGGAGAAGAATATTCTGTCAAAGTTGACGGAATATACTAACGGCGTCAGGTAACGCCGTTAATTTCTGTTGGGGTTTTAACGGAATATTCCACGGCATATTCCAAATGGCAGTTAAGTTTCCGTCTGGGTTGGCTGCGCATGGGGGCGCGTCTGGCAGTGCCTTGGCCGGCGTGTGGGTGGTTGAATTTTTTTTCTAAAAATATGGGGATGTTCGTGGTGTTGAGTAGATCACGTTGGTACATTCAAACATCCCATTTGAGCAATGTATGAGAAGTTATTAGCTAGTTTCGTTTATGTGCTTGAAATTAACGTTTATATAGTTGCGTCGCATATAAGTGAGACCTATCCTCAGGACGAGTGTAGTTAATTGAGGCTTGGGGGCTACGACACTTCCACATACCAGTGAATGGGTTTTTGGTTTTCCGTATATACCTATATACTTGAGATTTTACCCAGAAAATTGATTTAAATGAAATTATGTTTAGAAATGCCATGCATATTGATTTATACATAGATCATTGAATTAATATGTTATGCATAAATGTGATTTGACGTTGTGGATGCTCAGGTAAGTACCAGGTGAGTTGTAGATTGTTTATGTAAATTGATGATTATGTGAGATGTGTTAAGAGCTCATGAACCTGCACCCCGGTGTTAATGCTCTCGCCCATGGTTAGGGCACAGTCTTTCACATGATGTTCACCTCCCGCACCATATACTTACCTTGGATCCAAGTTAGGTGCACATTCCTGTCGTACATATCACAATAGGTGGTTTCAACTCGTAGGTGACTCACGATTATTCGCACAGTCTTCACGTGATCGTAGCACTTGAGCGTATTTATTTACACCTAGTCCTGTCGTACAGACCACTTCAGGTGGTTCCGACTTGTGTGCAGGTATATTTATTGAGATGTGGATTTGAGCCATACAGGTCACGTTAGGTGACTCCGGCTAGATGGATGAGCTCTAGATTCAACCGTAAATGTCACGTTAGGTAACTCCGGCTGACATATCATTTGCATTGATTTATATCACCTGGCTTACATATTTTTATGCTGAGATATTCGACATGGCATATTTGTGAATTTTACTATTCTGCACGTGGTTGTGGTATAGATATGTATTCTATTTTCTGGGAAATTATATAGGTTTTACGGCGAGGGGTTACTATCTTTGACAACTGAAATGGTTTTGAAAAGTTTTGTTTTTGCCCACTCACACTTTCTGTTTTGTGCCCCTCCAAGGTTCTAGTTTGGAGTGCTTTTTGCTGGCTTGCGAAGAATTCACGACAGCTGTGACAAATTATCACCATTGTAGGATTACCTTTGGTGTTGTATAATTAGTATTCGTCCTGTTGGACTGCACTTAGGCTACTTATGCTCTGGTTGTGAATTTATACTTATTTCGTCTTGCACTTATTCTTATTTAGTGCTCTAGTTAGTTTGATTTTTATTTATTCGCATTTTAATATTATTATTGCTTCCGCACTGTGCACCTGGCTTCGTCACTCTCACGTGATGGCTAGCATGTCTTGATTTCGGTCGGGGTGTGTTAATTTGGTATCAGAGCCTAGGTTTGGCAGTCTGGCATATTTTGTGGATATTCTAATTATTTTGGTGTCTTCTGTCAGAACTATGCCACCTCGTAGAGAGCCACGTCGTTCAGCTGAGCTTAGTTTCTCCGATATAGCTCAGTTAGGGGAAGCTATAGCCCATGCAATTCAGTCTTTGCTTCGCCCTCCTCAGAGGACTCGCCTAGAGACTATGTATAACTTAAAGTTGGATAAGTTTAAGGGTCATGAAGGACATGAAGGGGCAGAGCGGTGGCTCAATCATCTTGAAAAGTCTTCCGAGGGATGCAAAGTCAATGGAATCTTCCTTCTAAAAGGTGGGTAGAGACGACTACATGGTTCTTAGGTAAAGAACCAGCATTCTAGTAGGAACATGAGGCTTATCATTTGACCCCAGAGGAAATTGTTGACTGGGAAGTGTTTAAACAGTTGTTTCAGAAAAGGTTTATTCCCCCTGAGTATATTGATCGCAAGAAGCAAGAATTTACTCAATTGAGACAGGGGAAGATGACGGCGAATGAGTATTATAAGAGATTCACTGACTTGTCTCGTTATCATCCAAATGTTGCTGCTAATCTAGTTGAGATGCTCCGTTGTTTCAGATTGGGTACTAAGAAGAACTGGCATTCTATGGCGACCATTACTCCTTGTGCTTCTTACCAGGAGTTCTATGAGGTATTGTTAAGGATTAAGGATTCAAAGAATATGCCTAGTGAGAGTGAAGAGGACGAAGAAAAGGACGGCAATCAGAAGAGAGATGATAAAGGTAAAGGTCAATCATCTCAAGGACCTCGCAAGACTCAAAGCTTTAATTGAAGTGGAGCTAGTTCCAGTTCTTCCAGCGGGGGTTTTAGTGCCACTAGTCAGAGAAGAGGTGGTAGATTTTCTGAGGGTCCTAGATTCCAGAGACAGGGGGATGCTAGTAGAGGAAAGGCTACGTTGTTCATAGGAGCATATTTATGCGACTTTGTTAGCTTGTTTTCTTGCATTTACATAGTTAGTTTCTATTTATTAGAGTGTTTTAAGCCATTTTCGTGTGTTTTCAGGTTCAAATGACTAAGTTGGCAAGAAAGTGCAATTTGGAGCATTTTAGAGCAGTTTTGGGTTTGGAATGGATAGCACAAGTATGGAGCAAGGTGGATAGACGAATTTGAAGTTCAATAAGGGCTAGGAATGTGCTTAACATCTGGAAGAATTAAATCAAAGACTCGGAAGATAAGGAATCAGTTATAAAGAAGGAAACATTATCCAAATTACCTTATCTTATCCAAACCTTATCTAACCTTATCTTATCCTATCCTAATCTTTGGCTACCTTAATTCCAGCTGCAAGGAAGACATCTAAATGACATTAGAACACCTAAATATCAGGTTTCTAGAAGCCCTATCCCTATCCCTAAAAGTATGCCCCATGTTTTCCTTCTAGAAGCCATGTTTTCTACAGCAAGGGCTATTCCTTGTCCTCCTTAGAATCTGAATGAGAGTATCCTTGTTCTTTGTTGGTTTGGAGTCCTAATCCACCTCCTTTTCAGCCCTTGCCGTGCCTTCCCTTCTCCCTATAAATACATAATGTCGTAGCCTTCATTCACCACCCATCTCTCACCACAATTCACACCATACAACCATCAATCAGAGAAATCATCCTTGTGCCACAACCTTGCAAGGAGAAAAGAGAGGAGACCCTTGGAACCATGCCCTACCATTCAAGCTTGGATTGCTGGAATGTTCTTAGGTGTATTCTATCTTTTGTTCTCAATGTTTAATTTAAGTTATCTTTGTTTTAAGTGCGAACATGAGGAACTAAACTTGTTTTAGCTAGAGGTGGATTCAAAGCCATGAACATATATGTGATATGAATTGATTTCCTCTAGTTATTGTTTCATAAAACATGAAAGCGATTTACTTATCTATTTGATTGATAACTTATTATTGTATGTTGATTAAGGATGCATACTTAGTTTGCATGCATGAATTTGATGCTAAAATATAAGGGAATTTCAGCTAATCGTTATGAACTTATATTTATAAGTAGTGGAAGTCACTAGTCATGATTGTGTTAAGTAAATCCATGGCAGGAGTATCATGCAGTTCATAGTTATGAATGCCTTGTCAATGCTTATGATTTTCACAAAGCTTAATGATCTTTGATTGTATCTCTATTATGTTGTTCATATAGGGAACTATTGAAGAATAATTTGGTTGCTGATGCGTTATCCATCCAATTCAATGAATTTAGGAAAATTTGAAAGTTAATTTGTGCTTCTCACGATTAATTTGGGGCATTGTCATTCATGGTTTAAAGCAATAATAACTGGAAATCGATTTGTGTTGCATATGTGTCATGTGTGGAGAAGGACCCTCTAGCTAGCCATTCACCCATTCATTCACCCAAATTCATACCCTTTTACTTTGTGTCTGCAAGTTTGTTAGTTTTAAGTTTAAAATTTGTCTAAATACCCCCTTAGTTCTTATTTGTGTTAGTTTAGTTTAAATTCGTCAGAATTTGTCCCCATTTAGTATTTTGAGTCTTTTCAGTTTAATTTTTGTCTAAATCACTTTCTATTACCTGTTTTGAGTCAATTTAACTTAGTTTGTGTGTTTTGAGTCTATTTAGCTTGTTTTGAGTTGTTAGAGTCTAGTTTTCTGTTTTTGTGTGTAGTTTAGTGTTTTAGAGTTTAAATTGTGTAGATTAGCATCCCTTCTAATCCCCAGGGTAAAACAATCCCTACTTACATATACTACAATTATAGGGTTTAATTTGTGTGTTATCTTTTATCACATTAGTTGTGTCGTAGATGTAACAATAGACATTTTGGGGAGCGTAGGAGAGGCAGCAGTGGATGTTTTACTTGTGATCAAATGGGGCGTAGAGCTATAAATTGTCCTCAGAATTAGCAGAGGCCCTAGCAACCTTCATTGCCACCATCAGCGCTGATCTAGCAAGTTCCAGGGTCTGGTAGTTATTGTTAGATGGGTCGTGGTGGTGCTTACTATTATCAGGGTGACGTCGTTCCTTATACTTCTGGGCAATATTAGTATTCCCTGGATCCTTATTATCAGAGTGGATATCCTCAGTATTCTGGAGTTTATACACTGTATCCTCCTGTTCCAATTGGTGGATCTCAGTGTTACCAGGGAGGACAGCCCCAGATAGTGAAGATTGGTTCCAGTAGTGTAGGATCTTCAAGGCAACCTGGTCAGCCAAATCAAGGTTGTGGTGTGCAAGGGCGAAATAATCAAGCTAGTGAAGGTCGTGGGGGACGACAACAAGCCCAGGGACGTATTAACAATATCTCTCAGCAAGATGCTTAGAATCATCCGGACTTGATCATGGGTACGTTAAAAATTCTTGGTCACTTTGCTAGAGTTTTAATTGATTATGGTGCTACGCATTCTGTCATTTCTCATACATTTGCTCAAGTGACGTAACCTCATCCTACACCTCTAGGGTATGATTTAGAGTTTGTTATGCCTAGATGGGAGAGATGTTATGTTGATTGTGTATATCCAGGATGTCCAGTGATGGTGGAGGATATAGTTATGCCAGCTAACCTTATCCCGTTAGATATTGTTGATTTTGATGTGATTTTGGGCACAGATTGGTTGCATTATAATCGTGCCAATATAGATTGTTACGGGAAAACGGTTACTTTTTATCGTCCTGGATTACCTATGGTTACTTTTGTGGGTGAGCAAAGTGGGGTGAGGCGTGGCGTTATTTCTGCTGTGAGATCAAAAAGGTTACTATCAAAATGTTGCCAGGGATATTTAGCTCATGTGGTGTTGAATGATGTTGCTCCTAGTAGTGTGGAGGACGTAAAAGTAGTTAGGCATTTTCCTAATGTATTCCCTGATGATTTACCTGGATTGTCACCAGACTGAGATGTGGATTTCACTATTGATTTGCTTCCAGGTACAGATCCTATATCTTTGACTCCTTATCGAATGGCTCCTGCTGAATTAAGGGAATTGAAGATTCAGTTGCAGGAATTAGTTGATAAAGGTTTTATTCGGCCTAGTACTTCATCTTGGGGAGCTCCAGTGTTATTTGTGAGGAAGAAAGACGGGACTTTGAGGCTATGCATTGATTATAGGCAATTAAATCGGGTAACAATTAAAAACCGTTATCCATTGCCGCGTATAGATGATTTATTTGATCAGCTTCGAGGCGCCTATGTATTTTTCTAATATTGATTTGAGGTCTGGTTACTATCAGTTGAAGATTAAAAGTGAGGGTGTTCCTAAGACGGTTTTTAGAACTCAATATGGTCATTATGAGTTTCTTGTGATGCCATTCGGATTAACTGATACACCTACAGCTTTTATGGATTTGATGAATCAAGTATTCCAGCCTTATTTAGATAGGTTTGTCATTGTTTTTATTAACGATATTCTGGTATAGTCTTAAGTCTAAATCAAAGTATGTTCGACATCTTACTTTGGTGTTGAAGAGATTGAGGGAACACCAATTGTATGCTAAGTTTAGCAAATGCCAATTTTGGTTGAATCAAGTGGCATTTTTGGGACATGTTATATCCGCCCAAGGTATTCTGGTGGATCCTTAAAAGGTACCAACCGTTGAGAATTGGGAGCAGCCACGAACCGTCATGGAGGTACGGAGTTTCCTTGGTTTAGCAGGTTATTATCGATGGTTTGTTAAAGATTTTTCAATTATTGCTTTACCACTGACGAGGCTAACTAAGAAGGATGTTAAATTTGAGTGGGATGATAATTGTGAGCAGAGCTTCCAGTAGTTGAAGTATTGTCTCACTCATGCACCTGTTTTGGCTCTCCCAGATGACAGTGGTAATTTCGAGATCTACAGTGACGCTTCCTTGAATGGTTTGCGATGTGTGTTGATGCAACATGGTAGGGTGATTGCTTATGCTTCACAACAATTAAAGCAGTATAAGATGAATTACTGATTTAGGTTTTCCTTCTTCGTGCTAGAATATGTTTAGTATAATGGCACAAGTAAGGGTGTCGAATCCACAGGGACTAATTGGACCTATATAATCACTTGTTTTGCAAGAACTTTTTACTAGAGAAATAAAACTAATCAATGTAGGCAGATTTGTTGTTATAACTTGAAAGCATAAGGAAATGAAGTAAATACAAATAAATGAATCAACAACTAATAAAATGAGATAGTACCAATGGAGATGAAGCTAGGGATTCGATTTTACCATTGCTAACCCAAGGCCATGTTTGTTAAATCAGTTTATACTCAGTCATCTACCTATTTCTTGAGTTTGTTTCACTTAGATATGATCAACCATATGATGTGTGGATTTGATCAAATGTCTCTAATCATGAGCCTAATTGTGATGTGCAACTTTGGTTCCTAATCAAGAATATGTAGTGCACAAGAAACTTTCACAAAACCAAAGGGAACACTCAGCAGGATGTTTGCAAAACATTCCCTTCATTCATTCACATATCCACCAAGATTATGCATGATGTGTGCTTTAATCTTGGCTAAACAACCTGTGGTTAATTCAAATGATGATCAAGCATTAAAATCAACACACTAAGTCACAATTAAATCGGAGAATGAAACAAGAAATAGATAAATTAAATGAGAATTCTGAATTAACTACATGGCAATCTTGCAAGGCTACATCGAATCCCTAGAGAGAGATTAGTTACACTTCATGTTTACAAAAGGTTTGACATAAAAATATATAACATGAGTGAACATAGGATTAAGAAGAAAGAACCCTTGAAGCAAAACTGATGTTGAAATCCCTTAAGAGTTGCCTTCGGTGTTGGTGCTCCAAGTGTGTTGTAAATGAAGGTGGAGCGGCTAAGGTTGAATGGTTTCTGCGAATGGGAGAGTGTATGGACAGTTTCTGCGAATGGGAGAGTGTATGGAATGGAATGAAGCCAAGAAGAGATTGTGTAGAAATGGAATGGGAGCTTGCGGCAAAGGGAAGATTGGATGTGTTTGTGGTGTCTTGTGTATGAAAATGAGATGTGTTTTTTGTGTATGAATGCATGGGTTTTTATAGGGGGAATGGGAGAATAAGTGGGTGATTGTTTAAGAGTGAATGTGGTTGTTATGATTGAGAGTGCATGTGGATGAAATAATGATGGAAAAAGAGCTAGGTTGTTGGTGTGTGAATGCATGTGTTGAATGATTAGAGTGCATGTGGGTGAATATGTGGTTGAAATGATGAAGTAGGAAGGTGGAAATGCATGTGTTGAATTGGTGGTGCAATGATGAAAGAGTAAGCGCATGTGTGTGTGAATGGTGGTGCAATGATGAAAGAGTAAGTGCATGTGTGTGTGAATGCATGTGGCTAAGGGTTGTTGATTGGGCTAGAGGTTTTGCATGGCTCAAAGGATTGTTTGATTGGGCTAGGCCCTTTGTTTTATGTCCAAAGTGCATACAAGGCTTTCAAATTCGTCCAACACTTTGGCTCCAAGCATATGCTATCCATTCCAAGCCCAATTTTGCTCCAAAATGCTCCAAAATGCATCTTTTTGCTTCCTTAGCCATATGAACCTAAAAACACACGAAAATGGCTTAAACTACTAAAACAACTATGAATTAACAACATAGATGCACGAAAACAAGCTAAGTAAGTCGCCTAAATATGCTCCTATCAATTACCCTACTCATGATCTGGAATTAGCAGCCATTATCTTTTCTTTGAAGATTTGGAGACATTATCTTTATGGTGAAAAATGTAAGATTTATACGGATCATAAAAGTCTTCAATATCTTTTTACTCAAAGGGATCTTAATTTTCGGCAGAGAAGGTGGATTGAGTTGCTAAGTGATTATGATTGCACGATTAAGTATCAACATGGTCGTGCAAATGTGGTGGCTGATGCACTTAGTAGGAAGACTCCAGTTAAACTTAATGCTTTATATGCTTGTCATATTCCTCTTCTTGCTGATTTGAGGTCCACTGGAGTGAAGCTAGGGTTGGAAGCTCGAGAAGAAGCTTTACTTGCTAATTTCCAAGTTAGACCAATATTAACTGATCATGTGCTCGAGGCTCAGATGAATAATGAAGAAATCCAGGAGTTAATTAAAGCAAGAAGTTAGGGGAAAAAGAAAGATCTTAGAGTTTGGGAGACTGATGGCATGTTTATGCAGGAGAACAGAATGTACGTGCTGAATAATGCAGAATTAAAGAAAGAAATTTTGGACGAAGCGCACTGTTCGGCTTATGAAAAGAGAAATTGCTGAGTATGTGAATTGTTGTGCCATTTGTCAGTAGGTTAAAGCTAAAAGGAAAAAGCCATTTGGGTTGATGTAGCCACTTCCCGTTCCATAGTGGAAATGGGAAAACATTACTATGGATTTTGTGTACAAGCTTCCTTGTATACATAATGGCTATGACGGCATTTGGGTGATAGTTGATCGGCTTACTAAGTCAGCACATTTTATTCTAGTGAGGGAGAAGTATTCTTTAAGCCGATTAGCTAAATTATTTATATCGAAGATTGTGAAGTATCATGGAGTTCCAGTTAGTATTGTCTCGGATCGTGATCCCACGTTTACTTCTAAGTTCTAGGTAGCATTCTAGGAAGCTCTTGGTTCGAGGTTACTTTACAGTACATCATATCATCCTCAGACAGATGGACAAGTAGAGAGACTATTCGGACATTAGAGGATATGCTGAGATCTTCAGTATTGCAATTTAGTGACTCTTGGCATAAGTGGTTGGATTTAATGGAAATTGCCTATAATAACAGTTTTCATTCAAGTATTGGTATGTCACCATTTGAGGCACTTTATGGCAAATCTTGTCGTACACCTTTATGTTGGTCAGAGGTTGGCGAAAGAGTTTTGGAGGGCCCTGAGATAGTGGAGGAGACTACTCAGAATATTTAGGTGATTAAGTCTAACCTGAAAGCTGCCCAGGATCGACAAAAGAGCTTAGCAGATAAACATGCCACTGACAGGGTGTATAAAGTGGGTGATTGGGTATTTTTAAAGCTTTCACCGTGGAGAGGTGTGGTACGGTTCGGGAAGAAAGGTAAGCTAAGTCCTAGGTACATCGGACCGTATGTGATCACTAAGAGAGTCGGTGAAGTTGCTTATAGGCTTGAGTTGCCTCCAGAGTTGTCTAAAGAGCATGATGTGTTCCATGTTTCCATGCTTCGTCATTATATTTCAGATCCGTTGCATGTGATACCTCATCAACCTTTGGAAATTAATCCATATTTGACTTATGATGATGCGAGATTTATACGCACACAAATTAAACCCTCTTTTTGTCAATTGTAGTATAAGTATAAGTAGGGATCGTTCTTAACCGGGGATTAGGAGGGATTGCAAATCACTTGGAAACTGACTCAAAAACGTAAAATAAAGTTTAAAACACTAAACTAAACTCAAGGAATGGTAGCTAAACGCTTAAAACACTAAAACAAACCAAAAGACTCAAACATCACCCAAAACACTCAAAACTGCCTTAAAAACACTTTCTGGGCAGTTTTGAGCACTTTGGTGAATTTGGACGAAATTGGGAAATAAATTTAATCAAAACTCTTAAAAACACAAACTAAGATACTTTCTAACTAAATTGGACAATAAAGTAAAGGGGGATTTAGATTTTTACGAAATTAAACTAAATGTACAGATTGTAAATTAAAGCAAAATGTAAATGTGAATGTGTGATAGAATTGAATGGAATGAAGGCTAGCTAAGGGGTTCATCTCCATACATGTTATACTTGCATAATAAAACGATTTCCAATTGCATTTCAACAAACCATGAATTCTCAATGCTCCAAGTTAATTAGATCCGCTTAAATTAACTTTCAAATCTTCCTAACGTTATTGAATTGGATGATTGCATACGACAACCCAAAACATTCCCCACAAGTCCCCTACATGATTGCATAATAGAGATACAAGCAAGAATCATTACGCTCTATGAAAATTATAAGTGTTGACGAGGCATTCGTTACTATGGAATACGCATGAAACTTATGCCAAGAATTCGTTTAACGCGATTGTTTATAAGCAACCTCCACTACTTGTGAATATAAGTTCATAACTATTAGGTGAAACTCACTTATATTCTAGCGTCATATTTATGCATGAAAATTAAGTGTGCACTCTCAATAAACATACATAAATAAGTTATCAATCAAACAGTTAAACGAATTGAATCCACAACTTATGAAACGCAATTAGAAGTAATCAAATCAAAATGCAAGCATAAACATATATTTCGAATCCCCCCCTAGCCAAAGGGGGGGTTTAGTTCCTCATACGTACAAAACAAAGAGAATTGAAATTAAACATTGAATTCAAAGGAAAAGAAACACCTAAACATTCCAACAACTCAAACTTGAATTGTATGAACGTTTAGGCCCGCTTCTCTTCCTCTTTGTTGTAGCACAAGGTCTAAGGATAGTTTGATGGTGTGAATGGTTTGGGGAGTGGTGAAAATGGAAGGGGGAGGCCACGGCCTTAAGGGATGGATTTGGTGTGTGAATGGAGATGGTGTTTGGATTAGTAGGGAAGGCACGGCACAAGGGAATGGTTGGTGTTTGTGACTGAAATGTGTATGGAAGAATTTCTGAAATGGAAGAGTCAATGAATTGTGGCTGCAATGGATGCTTATTTATAGGTGAAAAAGAGGGAACATGACAGCTAGGTTATGATGATGAATGCATGTGCAAGGTTTTGGTGTGAATGATTGAATGTGCATGTGGCTGATTTATGAAGAGTGAATGCATGTGGCTGCAAGGTGTGAATGATTATGGGCGCATGTGGCTGCAATGGATTAGGAATCCTTCAATTTCGTCCATTCCTTTTGCTCCAAACATAAGCTATCCATTCCAAGTCCAATTTTGCTCCAAAATGCTCCAAAATGCATCTTTTTGCTTCCTTAGCCATATGAACCTAAAAACACACGAAAATGGCTTAAACTACTAAAACAACTATGAATTAACAATATAAATGCACGAAAACAAGCTAAGTAAGTCGCCTAGATATGCTCCTATCACCAGTGACTATTCTGGATTGGAAAGATAAAGTTCTGAGGAATAAGACAGTGCGTTTGGTGAAAGTTTTGTGGAGAAATCACTCGGTGGAAGAGACTACTTGGGAGACAAAGGATCGGATGAAAGAGATGTATCCATGCTTGTTTTATGATTATTAGAGGCTTGTTTGTTGTTGTGTGAATTTTGGGGACAGAATTTTCTTAAGGGGGGTAGGTTATGACAGCCCGTCCTGAAGGTGTATATTATTTTATCCTTGATGGAGTGAAATGACTGAATTGCCCTTTGACGTTAGTTGGTGTCATGGGTGATATGTTTTGGTGGTGGTCCAAATATGTTAAGTCCTAATGGTTTGGACCCAATTAGAACTTGGATTTTATTTGTTTTTGGTTGGCTGTAACCTGGACCACACACTTATACACACACATCAAACCATTGACCTTTCTCTCTCCTTCCCTCTCGGATTTCTTTCCATTTCCGTACATACGGACAACTTCTCAAACCACTTGAGTATTCATGGATCAAGGTTTTGGAAGCCATCTTCGTGTTCCTTGTGAGATTAGGAACACATCCATACCATTTTTAGAATGTGTATCGTTCAAAAACCCGAGAAACCAGAAATCCCAGATTTTGAGCACTGTTCATGTGATTGTGATCGTGGAATTTTCAGTGAGTTTTAAGGTTCTACGAAGCTTTAGGACATCTTCATGAAGCTCAGGGAGTAATTTCGAAGTGTATAGGATGTCGGGAAGCTTGAGTTCATCTAGTTGCAGAGGTTGCCAGAGTGTTCGATGGAATATTCCAAACGGCAGTTAAGTTTCCGTCTGGGTTGGCCGCGCATGGGGGCGCGTCTGGCCATGCCTTGGCCGGCGCATGGGTGGTCGGAAATTTTTTCTAAAAATATAGGGATGTTCATGGTGTTAAGTAGATCACATTGGTATATTCAAACACCCCATTTGAGCAATGTATGAGAAGTTATTAGCTAGTTTCGTTTATGTGCTTTAAATTAACGTTTATATAGTTGTTTCGCATATAGGGGAGACCTATCCTCAGGACGAGCATAGTCAATCGAGGTTTGGGGGCTACAACCCTTCCGCATACTAGTGAGTGGGTTTTTGGTTTTCCGTATATACCTATATACTTGAGATTTTACCCAGAAAATCGATTTAAATGAAATTATGTTTAGAAATGCCATGCATATTGATTTATACGTAGATCATTGAATTAATATGGTATGCATAAATGTGATTTGATGCTGTGGACGCTCAGGTAAGTACCAGGTGAGTTGCAGATTGTTTATGTAAATTGATGATTATGTGAGATGTGTTGAGAGCTCATAAACATGTACCCCGGTGTTAGTGCTTCCACCTGTGGTTAGGGCACAATCCTTCACGTGATGTTCACCTCCCGTACCATACGCTCACCTTGGATCCAAGTTTGGTGCACAGTCCTGTCGTACAAACCACTATAGGTGGTTCTGACTCTTAGATGACCCGCGATTATTTGCACAGTCTTCACGTGATCGTAGCACTTGGGCGTGTTTAGTTACACCTAATCCTGTCGTACAGACCACTTTAGGTGGTTCCGACTCGTGTGCAGGTATATTTGTTGAGATGTGGATTTGAGCCGTACAGGTCACCTTAGGTGACTCCGGCTAGATGGATGAGCTCTAGATTCAGCCGTACAGGTCACGTTAGGTGATTCCGGCTGACATATCATTTGCATTGATTTATATCACCTAGCTTACATATTTTTATGCTGAGATATTCGACATGGCATATTTGTGAATTTTGCTATTCTGCACATGGTTGTGGATGTATTCTATTTTCTGGGAAATTATACAGGTTTTACGGCGAGGGGTTACTATCTTTGACAACTGAAATGATTTTGAAAAGCTTTATTTTTGCCCACTCACACTTTCTGTTTTGCGCCCCTCCAGGTTCTAGTTTGGAGTGTTTTTTGGTGGCTTGCGAGGAATCCACGACAACTCTGACAAATTATTACCATACTTTGGTGTTGTATAATTAGTATTCGTCCTACTGGACTGCACTTAGGCTACTTATGCTCTAGTTGTGAATTGACACTTATTTCGTCTTGCACTTATTCTTATTTAGTGCTCTAGTTAGTTTGGTTTTTATTTGTTCACATTTTTATATTATTATTGCTTCCACACTGTGCACCTGGCTACGTCACCCTCACGTGACGATCAGCACGCCTTGATTTCAGTTGGGGTGTGTCATTATACTAGTTGATTAAATTTCGAAAAGCAGCTAAAGTAATATTTATTCTAGCAATGATAATAAGAAACTCTCATGATACAAATTTTAAATAAATAAAACAGAATTTTTTTTCAACTTACATAGAATAATAATGCAATAATACATATTTAATATACAATATATACAATATGACTATCGTATTTTATAGTAAGATTTTTTTAATAGTTTAACTTGAAATCATCAAAATAATTTTTGTTAACGAACCGAAACAGGTTACTCATGGGTTACCCGCGTGTACACTCGTTAAGGACCCGTTATTAACAGGTTCTTAACAGGTGACCTGATAACGACCCAATTAGTTATCGTGTAAACTCGAAACTCATTATTTTCATGTCGTTGGAGAGAGAAGTTTGTTAGTTGTCAGTGCATGGAATACAATTGGGAAAGTAATTGTAGGAAACAGGTACAACGTTACAGTGTTATGTCGTGCCATAGTAGCACACTTGAGCTACAATATAAGATAGGGTAAATTACACAAAGCTACCTCAACTATAGGTTGCACCACAATCTCATACCTCATGTTTTAATGACACGTATCGATCCGGAATGTCCACCTGGACTCCAAATCGAGATGTGCTGGTGAACACCAGGAAGGTGACAAAGCCATAAAGTGTAGTGATGTGGAAAATGTGAGTAAACTTAAACCTATAAGTGACTAAATGCAAAAGTGCGCATGTGAACGGGATTGAACCCATTTCACACATGATTTCAGAGCATAAGCAAAGTACAATAAAAATAGAATGAGCATTATACCATTGAAGGTAATCTCCTGTACCAACGTTTGCCAAGAATCCTTGTCGACATGAAAGCTCTACCATTAAAACTTGGACGGGCAAAAAACAAAGGTGAGTGGGCCTAAAAATAAAGCTTTATAAAACCTTTTCGAAAACGTAATAACCCGTCGTCTTAAAACAAGTATAGTTTCCAAATGTAACATACTACGTATAATATGAAAATACTATCATAAACAGTAATATCTCGAAATGCAATCATTCACAATATTTTCGTATATAAAACACATAACATCCGGTAATCGCAATATCTCGCATAAACAAACAAATCATATTGAGTGCTCATCGATATAAAATGATAGATGAGTTCATGCAGAGATTTTTTAGACATGAACAGGACTGGGTGTAATAATGATTTACGCTCTAGTACTACAATCATGTGAAGACTGGCGCTATGTGCATCACATACAAGTCCTAATTGCCTTCGTAATCTAGGACAGGATTGGCACCTACAATGGATCCAAAGTGAGGGTACGGTGAGATGTGAACATCCACGTGAAGACTGGCCCTAACCTAGGTGAGTACTAACACCAATGTAGCACACGATGAGCAAATAACGTAAGCATGATCATGCAATGGTAAATCGATAATTCTAGTCAACATAATATTATTCATGGCCATAAATATAACTAAGGCATCTTGTAGGATTTACAATGATCTCATAATTCTCATCATTATGATATTTCTTATAAACGTTAATTTAATTATGGCATCACGTAGAAAATGCATTATTAATATGTATGAAAATTGAATAAATATATATACTATATAATAGAAGAGACCCAATCATAGATACTTGTGAAGTTGTAGCCGTTTGAACTAGTAAATACGGATCGCTGATGCTAATCGTACCTAAGCTTAATAGAGACAAATTAGTAAAACTCAATTTAATCGTTTGAATTTGGAAAAACAAACGGCGGATTCAGAATTAGCACGTCAAAATACCCTAAGAACGGTCCTCGACAAATTTTGTAAAAGGTTAATGGGGAAGTCAATAGTCAACTAAAAAGTCAACTGAGCCGCCCAGGCGGTCAACTACGTTAAAACTTTGAAATTTTAGTAAATGGATGCCAACAACAGACTCGGGCACCAAAATTAGCCTAGAAAGGTTTCAAAGCAAAATTTTGAAAAAGGCAACAAAAGTCAACTAATAGTTAACGGTTAACTTTAACGAAATATTCCATCCCCATACGGAATATTCTGTTAAAGTTAACGAAATATTCTCACCAGATTCCAAATGGGTCCAGGTCGGCTAGTTCGGATCCAGGTTTAGATCTTTTTGTTTTTTTTGTTTTTTTTTTGGTATTGGGTTGGGCAGATCCATTTGGGCTCGTGGGTTGCACCCGCCGGACCCAGCATAGAAGAAGGCTAGAATTTGTTGGGGGAAAGCCGAAAAACTTTCAAGAGCCATAACGGGTTCATTCCTCAACCAAAATCAAAGATTTAAAAACCAAAATGAAGCTAGGGAGATAACAATTCAAAATATACCTTAATGGGACTAAGCCGTGGCCAAAGCTGGCCGAAAAAAACCTGCAAAACTCTCGGAATCTTGCCGGAAAACTAGGGAAACCTTCCCCGAGTTATCTCTGTATCCAAACAACCACAAAATATCTCAAAAACATCCTAATCATACTCCTAAACATGATCATCGAAGATCTTGGGGGTTTTCGAGGCTTACCTATGCCGGGAACGGCGAGAAATCGCTAGAGAAAGTCTTGAACAGTGGTAGTGCCACTGTGTAGGGAAAGAGAACAAATGAGGGACCTCCGCCAGGTCTAGGTTCATGATAAGGGTCGTCCGGTGGTGCATGTGGTGGTTCTACATTTTGGGAGCTCACTAGAGTATGGCAAGTAAGGATGGTGGCCGATGTGCAGATGAGAAGGACATAAGAGATGAGAGAGTTTAAAAGTGTTGAGGGAAGAGATAGAGTTTGAGATAGTGGGGAAAGGGACACAGGGCAGGGATGGGAAGAGGGAGAAATTGACACACCCTGACCCGGAATGTCCACTAGGGCTCCAAATCGAGCTGTGCTGGCCGACACCTGGAAGGTGACGAAGCCATAAATTGTGATAATGTGTACAATGTGAATAAATTTAAACCTAAAAGTACCTATATACACGAGTGCGCGATGAGCGGGTATGGACCCAGTTCACATGTGATACAAAGCATAAGTAAAGTACAGTGAGGTAAGATAATTATATCATCATAAAGAGCCACTTGAACTGGGAAGTGCCACAAATCCTCGCTGATATGGAACTTTGCTACTAGAACTTGGAGGGGTGCAAAATAGAAAGTGTGAGTGGGCAAAACAAAGATTTTCAGAATCATTTCAATTATCAAAGGTAGTAAACCCTCGCCGTAAAACTTGTATAGTTCAAGAAAATCATACTACGTATAAGTATGTAATCAAATGTATACTAACTGTAAATCCAGAAGTATACCACTACACAACATCTCATTAGCAATATAAATAGTCATGTGCTTAATAACCCATACTAGCCCGCAAGTCGGAGTCACTTATGGTGACTTGTACGACTGCACTCATATCTCCTCAATCAATGCTAGCACATAAGTCAGAGTGACTTGTACGACTCATCCATATCTCATCAATCAGTGCTAGCACATAAGTCAGAGTGACCTGTACGACTCATCCATATCTCATCAATCAGTGCTAGCGCATAAGTCGGAGTCACCTATGGTGACCTGTACGACTTATCCATATCTCATCAATCAGTGATAGCGCATAACCTGTAACGCCCTACTCCTGAACTATTTTTTTTCGGGGATATTTGATAGGAGCATATTTATGCGACTTAGTTAGCTTGTTTTCTTGCATTTACATAGTTAGTTTCTATTTATTATAGTGATTTAAGCTATTTTCGTGTGTTTGTAGGTTTAAATGGCAAAAGAGGCAAGAAAGTTGATGTGAAAATTAACTTGACACACAAATTAAACCCTAATGTTAACAATTATAGTATATATGTAAGTAGGGATCGTTCTAGACCGGGGATTAACTAGGGATACTAATCAACACAAATAAGACTTAAAAACACTAAATTAGACACTATAGACTCAAAACTGACTCAAAACACTCAAAACAGCGATAAACAATAAAAAAGACTCAATTCTAGACCTAACAAGTGATTTTTACGAAAATAAGACTTAACTTGACTCAAGAGACTAAAAGAAAACAGATTTTGACTCAAATAACAAGACTCAATGGAAGGGGGATTGTTTTTGACGAATTTAAAACTTAAAACAGAAACTTTGCATAAAACACTTTATAAAAACGAATTTGGTGAATTGAAAAGGGTGAAAGGCTAGTTAGAGGGTCCTTCTCCACACATGACATATGCATACAAACCAATTTCCAATTATTATTCCTTTAGACTATGAATGACAACACCCCAAGTTAACCGTGATAGCTCAAATTAACCATCAGATTTTCCTTGACTCATTGAATTGGATGGAATACGCATCGCAACCAAATTTTCCTAATCAAGTTTCCTAACTATGAAAAGCATGATAGAAAGACATATCAAAGGTCATTAAGTTCTTTGAAAATCATAAGCATTGACGAGACATTCATAACTATGAAAAGCATGATACTTATGCCAAGAATTTACTTAACGCAGTCATGACTAGTGACTTCCACTACTTGTGAATATAAATTCATAACGATTAGGTGAAACTCCCTTATACTCTAGCATCAAATTCATGCATGCAAATTAAGTGTCGACCCTCAATCGACATATATAAACAAGTTTTGATAACTCAGATAAGCAAATCACATTCAAGACTCAAGAAACAATAACTGGACATAATCAATTCATATAAAACATATAATCATGGCTTCGAATTCACCTCCAACTATAAAGAAATTAGTTCTTCATGTTCATCATAATTGAAAATCAAATTAAAATAAACATCAAACTAAAACTAAGGATAGAAAGAACCCAGAAACACTCCACACTCCAATGGCAGGCACGGTTCCCTTTGGATAGCAGATTGCATGGCACAAGTCCTTCCCTCCTTCCTTGCTTGTTGCGGCACAAGGGTGATTTTTCTGTATATGGTGTGAATTATGGGATATGGTGATTAGGTGGTGCGGCTAATGTGTAATGAATGGCTGAATGAATGAATGGATGGTTCTATTTTGTGCAGCATAAACATGTATTTAAATGCTAGGGTTATGCATAATTTTTTAAGAGAAAAGGATTGCACAATCCTAGGGGGAAAAGGTTAGGGTTTTGGCCCCTCTAGAAATCAGAAACCAAAGAGAATTGGGATAGGGAATACACGGCTTCTAGAAGAAAAGCTAAAGGGACCATGCGACATAGATTTAGGACCAGATAAGGCCTTCTAGAATGGATATTATGGCAGGTTTCTAGAAGAACAAGGGCTAAAGGGTGAGACACCAATGTAGGAGAGGGATAGGGCTTCTAGAACCATATATTAGGTGAATTAATTTGAAATTAAGTCTTCTTTGCAGCTGGAATTAAGGTGGAACCAGATTAGGTTAGGATAAGGTTTGGATAAGATAAGGTTGTTTGGATAATGTTCCATGTTTCTTGCTCTTTCCTTATCTTCTTTGTCTTAAACTTGTTTCTCCAGATTTGTAGCATGTTCCTAGCCTTTTTTTTACTTCAAATTCGTCCATCCACCTTGCTCCATATGCAAGTTATCCATTCCAAGCCCAAAACTGCTCCAAATAGCTCCAAAATGCACTTTCTTGCCTCTTTTGCCATTTAAACCTACAAACACATGAAAATAGCTTAAATCACTATAATAAATAGAAACTAACTTACTAAATGCAAGAAAACAAGCTAACTAAGTCGCATAAATATGCTCCTATCAAAAGTGCATTTTGGTGCATTTTAGTGCAATTTTGGGCTAGAATGGATAGCTTGCATATGGAGGAAGGTGTATGATGTGAAAATTAACTTCACACACAAATTAAACCCTATTGATGACAATTGTAGTATATATGCAAGTAGGGATCGTTCTAGACTGGGGATTAACTAGGGATGCTAATCAACACAAATAAGACTCAAAAACACTAAACTAGACTTTATAGACTCAAAACTAACTTAAAACGCTCAAAACAGCAACAAACAATAAAAAAGACTCAATTTTAGACCTAACAAGTGATTTTGACGAAAATAAAACTTAACTTGACTCAAAAGACTAAAAGAAAACAGATTTTGACTCAAATAACAAGACTAAATGAAAGGGGGATTGTTTTTGACGAAATTAAAACTTAAAACAGAAACTTTGTATAAAACACTTTGTAAAAACGAATTTGGGTGAATTAAATGGGTGAAAGGCTAGTTAAAGGGTCCTTCTCCACACATGGCATATGCATATAAACCAATTTCCAATTATTATTCCTTTAAACTCTGAAAGACAACGCCCCAAGTTAATTGCATCGCACAACCAACCATCTGATTTTCCTTATTTCATTGAATTGAATGAATACGCATTACAATCAAATTATCTTTCTCAAGTTCTCTATATGAAACGCATAATAAAGATACATATCAAAAGTCATTAAGTTTTATGAAAATCATAAGCATTGACAAGGCATTCATCACTATGAAACGCATGAGACTCCTACCAAGGATTCACTTAACACGATTGTGACTAGCAACCTCCACTACTTGTGAATATAAACGAATAACTATTACGTGAAACTCCATTATACTCTAGCATCAAATTCATGCAAGCAAATTAAGTGTCGACCCTCAATCGACATACATAAACAAGTTTTGATAATTCAGATAAGCAAATCACATTCAAGACTTAAGAAACAATAACTGGATGTAATCAATTCATATAAAACATATAATCATGGCTTCGAATTCACCTCTAACTATAAAGAAATTAGTTCCACATGTTCATCATAATTGAAAACCAAATTAAAGTAAATATCAAACTAAAACTAAGGATAGAAAGAACCCAGAAACGCTCCACATTCCAATGGCATGCACGGCACTCCCTTGGATGGCAGATTGCAAAAGTCCTATTTTCCTTCCTTCCTTGCTTGCGGCACTAGGGTGATGTGGTGTGAATTATGGTGTTTGATGGCTGAATGTATGAATGAATGAATGAGTGAATGGATGATTAAAACCTGCAGCAAAGGCTTGTATTTATCGGCTAGGTTTTGCACAATTTCTGAAGGAAAAAGATTGCACAATCCTAAGGGAAAAAGGTTATGGTTTAGCAGAAACCAAGGGGGAAAGGGATAGGGAATACATGGCAGGGATTGGGGTTTCTAGAGGGAATAGGTGTGGCACCTTTTTAGGAGGAAGATAGGGCTTCTAGAAAGAATGTTTTAGAACATATTTCTAGACCTAAAGGGACAAGGACACATGGCATAGGTGTAGGATAGGGATTACAACTCTTAAACCTCCAAGGAATAGCATATATGTGGCACATAAGGGCTTAGGCTTCTAGAATCTGAGTTATGTGTTTAAATGTATAACTAATCCTTCTAAATAGCTAGAATTAAGGCATAAACTGATTTGGATAAGATAAGATAGGATAATGCTAGATTTAGGAAAGGATAAGGTTGGTTAGGATAGGATAAGATAAGGTTGGATAATGTTCCTTATTTCTTGCTCTTTCCGTATCTTCTTTGTATTTGAACTTGTTTCTCCAGATTTGTAGCATTTCCTAGCCTCTCTTGACTTCAATTTCGTCCATACACCCTGCTCCACTCATAAGCTATCCAATTGATGCCCAAAACTGCTCCAAATGGCTCCAAAATGTACTTTCTTGCTCCTTTTGCCATTAGGACCTACAAACATACGAAAGTAGCTTAAAAGACTATAATAAGTAGTAATTAACTAACTAAATGCAAGGAAACAACATAACTAAGTAGCATAAATATGCTCCTATCAGTGGATGGACGAATTTGAAGTCAAAAGAGGCTAGGAATTTGCTACAAATCTGGAGAAACAAGTTCAAGACAAAGAAGATAAGGAAGGAGCAAGAAACATGGAACATTATGCAAACAACCTTATCTTATCTTATCCTATCCTAATCTTTTACTACCTTAATTCCTATTGAAAGGAGGACATCCAAATGACATTAGAACACCTAAATATCAGGTTTCTAGAAGCCCTATCCTTCTCCTGCATTGATGTCGCACCTTTCATCCCTTTCCTTCTAGAAATCTACCCCAATACCCTTCTAGAAGGCCTATTCCCTGCTGTAGGTTTTGAATCCCTTTCCTCCTTGGTCTCTGTTGTGTAACCCTAGCCCTTTTCCCCTAGGATTGTGCAATCATTTTCCCTTCAGAAATTGTGCAAAACCCTAACCTATAAATACATGTCTTTGCCGCATATATCAGACCACCACATCCTATATATCCACACCATAATTCGCACCACACACAAGAGCCATAAACTCAGAAAATCCCCATTGTGGTGCAACTGTGCAAGGAAGGAGAAGAAGAAGCCACCTGGAGCCGTGCTTGCCATTTAAGACGTTGGATTGTTGGAGCATTTCTAGGTGTATTCTATCTTAGTTTTCAATGTTTAAATTTAATTGTCTTTGTTTAATTGCGAACATGAGGAACTAATTTCTTTTTAGTTAGAGGTGAATTCAAAACCCTGAACATATATGTGATACGAATTGATTTCCTCCAGTTATTGTTTTGTAAAACATGAATGTGATTTACTTATCTGTTTGATTGATAACTTATTCTTGTATGTTGATTAAGGATGCATACTTAGTTTGCATGCATGAATTTGATGCTAAAATACAAGGGAATTTCACCTAATCGTTATGAACTTATATTTATAAGTAGTGGAGGTTGCTAGTCACAATCGCGTTAAGTAAATTCATGGTAGGAGTATCATGCAGTTCATAGTTACGAATGCCTTGTCAATGCTTATGATTTTCACAAAGTTTAATGATCTTTGATTGTATCTCTATTATGCTGTTCTTGTAGGGAACTTGATAAGAATAATTTGGTTGCCGATGCGTATTCCATCAAATTCAATGAATTTAGGAAAATCTGAAAGTTAATTTTTGCTTTTCACGATTAATTTGGGGCATTGTCATTCATGGTTTAAAGGAATAATAACTGGAAATCGATTTATATGCATATGTGTCATGTGTGGAGATGAACCCTCTAGCTAACCTTTCATCCATTCATTCACCCTAGTTTCATACTATTTAGTTTAGTTTATGCAATATGTGTGTTTAAGTTTTAAATTCGTCATAACCAATTCCCCCTTAATATTTAGTGTTTGAACTTAGTTAGAATCTGTTTAAGTATATTTATATTAGTGTTTTGACTCAAGTTAAGTTTAAAATTCATCCAAATACCCCTTTAGTTCTTATTTGCGTTAGTTTAGTTTAAATTCGTCAGAATCTATCCCTATTGAGTATTTTGAGTCTTTTTAGTTCAATTTTCATCCAAATCACTTTCTATGACCTATTTTGAGTCAATTTAACTTAGTTTGTGTGTTTTGAGTCATTCTAGTCAGTTTTGAGTTATTAGAGTCTAGTTTTCCATTTTTGAGTCTAGTTTAGTATTTTAGAGTTTAAATTGTGTAGATTAGCATCCCTTCTAATCCCTACTTACACATACTACAATTATAGGGTTTAATTTGTGTGCTATTATATATCACATCAATAATCATCGGTGATAAGTCCAACTAGACACTAGTTGAATTAACTATCATTACTTACGTTTCCTTACTTTAATTTCTTGATTCTTCACACATTGATTTATAACCAACATTTAACCACCAACACATAAGGTTAAATCTCACATTTTACACCAATGTCCCTCACATTGTTCAATTCCCCAAACAAGGCTATTTTCTCAATTATTTAATCTCACTTCTTGTATGGCTGCATCTAGCTTCTCGCTAGACTGCCTACGTACCCTAAACAGAGATCAAGCCATTCGTAGTTCTCACATATACTTCTAAACATTCATAGTAATTATATGTAGGCAATATGCATAAATCAACTTAAAAATGTTTGTGGAATTATCAATCATGTATATATATACAGTAGAAAGGAAAAGACCCACTCACTTGAGGTCCGCACTACGACTCCCTAGCGCGAATATCAAGACATTATGAACCAACATTGCCTAGAACAATTATTAAATCATGTCTCAGAGTTCTTATTGATAGAATACATAATTTACATAAAACACATCCCTACGTAATTCAATCCAGAAGATCCACATCACGGATTTCTAATCCGTTACTTCCAAAGATCCACATTATGTTCCTAGAACAATGTCCTAATGTTTCATTACGATCCAACGGTCAGATCTCTGCCAATTGCCAAAACCAAGTGGCAGTCAACATTTTATTTTATGAACTTACAAATCCACTTTGAGAAGATCCGTACGTCAGATTCATGATCCATAAGTTTCTATGGTCCTCAAATATTACGTACTATAATGCATTAAAGTTTGGTGACGATTCAACGATTGGATTGTCAATTCACATTTTTACCAATTAACGTATCGTAGAGAATTTAGGTTCCAACCATCAACCTATGTCATACAATTACCAAAACTAAGCTCAAGGCATCCAATTTAGCCTAAGAGTGACATCAACGGCCCCCTAGCCACGTGCCGCAGTGGGTGGTGGTCGGTCATCCTGACTCGCCGAAAAAATCTACCTATTTCCAAAAATTACCAAAATTTACAAGAATGAAGATCTCAATGAGTAGAGTAACTTTCATACCTGTGACCAAGGCCAATTTGGCCTTGAAGAGCTCCAATTTTACTGAAATCCACCGGAAACCCTAGAATAGGTGTTCTTCAATTTGACATCCTCGGTGCTCCAACGTCTTCACCACTGCTTGGGCTTTGTTCTTGGGTTCTAGGGGAGTGTTCTAGTGGTGGTAATTGAAGGAAATGGTTTCATAATTGATGGATTTAGAACATGGTTCCCCGCGGCACCCACATGTGTTTTTCACCAAATTACAATCAAATCCCTTCCAAATTTGGGTGGAAATGGAAGAGGAAAGGACTAGGTAATGATTGGGAGTGGTGCCTTGATCCAATTCATGGGAAATCCCTTGGAAAACCACCAGAAAATATGGAGAGATGGGTGCAAAGGTCACGCGGGTTAGGGAACCCTGTTTCCTCTTTTCCCCCGTTTCTCCCCCTTCTCCTTTCCCTCCTTTCTTGCTTTCTGATTGGCCAGCCCTTCCTCTCTCCTCTCTTGATTCAGCTAACCTCTCTCTCTCTCGTCGGTTGGGCAGTTCTGCCCTTCCTCTTCCCCTACCGGTTTTTTTTTTTTTTTTCTTTCTATAATCTCATCATCCACAAAATAATAATAATAATAATAATAATAATAATAATAATTGACACACCCCGACCGAGATCGGAGCGTGCTGGCCGTCACACAAAGGTGACGTAGCCATGTGCACGTGCGGAAGCTAATAAGTAGTAATATAAAAGTACGAATAATTAAAAACTAGCATACAAGTACTAGAATGAGTGCTAGTTAGTGCGATACAAATTCAGAGCAGGTCTATAGCAGTCCAAATAAAACGACAACAGTAGTACGCCCGAAGGCGACCCTACAATGTGGAGTGTCTGTCAGAACGCCGAAAAGCTCACAAGGGAAACCACCGCAACGGCTAAGCAACTAGAACCTGGAGGGGCGCAAAACAAAAGCGTGAGTGGGCAAAAACAATTCTTTCTAAAACCATTTACAAAATACTTTCTAACCCCTCGCCGTAAAACCTGTATACTTCCCAGAAAATAAACATATATACGTATGTGTAAACATGCAAAACATGCTCAAGGGTATACCAATCATGCTCAAGATATGCCATGCCACAATCTCAAAGTGATATGCAAGTGCCCAGGTATAACCATATCAATATCATGTAATCTGGCAGCCGGAGTCACCTAACGTGACCTGTACGGCTGCATCTAGAGCTCAAATCTCAATCTCAATATCTAAACCTGCCCACGAGTCGGAACCACCTAAAGTGGTCTGTACGACAAGCCTGGGTGTAACATATATATACGCTCTAGTGCTACGATCACGTGAAGGCTGTGCGAATAATCGCGGGTCACCTACGAGTCGGAACCACCTATTGTGGTCTGTACGACAGGCCTATGCACCTAGCTTGGATCCAAGCTGAGCGTATGGTGCGGGAGGTGAACAACACGTGAAGGACTGTGCCCTACTCTGGGCGGGAGCACTAACACCGGGGGTGCAGGTTATGAGCTCTCTAGGCATCTCTAACCACTAATTAATGCAATCGTTAATTAACGCTTACCTGGCACTTACCTATGCCTCCACAGCACCCACATATAAATATGTATATGCATGCCACTACTAATAAATGTGATGATGCATAAACGATAATAATAACATGCATGGCATAAGGCAAATAACCCTTTTTAAATCAATTTCTGGGAATATAAATGTATATAGGTATATACGGAAAACAAAAGCCCACTCACTGGTATGTAGAAGGGTCGTAGCCCCCCTGCCTCGCGTGTGCACGCTCGTCCTCTGGGTACGTGTCACCTAAATGCGAAACAACTATAAAAACGTTAACTTTAAAGCACATAACCCGTTTCTCGTAATAACTTCTCATACATTGCTCAAAATGGACAAATGAATATACCAACGTGCTCTACACAACCTCAGGATCACAACCATATTTTTAAAATAATTTTTGGACCCCGCACGCGCCCCCACGCGCCAGCACAGGCACGGACCTACGCGCCCCCCACGCGCGGCCACGTGCCAGGCACACTGACGGTGTCAACAGACGCCGTCAGGAATATTCCGTTAAACTGACGGAATATTCCGTCAAATCTAACCGGATACCGTCACTGCCGTTAGGAATATTCCGTCAAACTTGACGGAATATTCCCCTTTCTTCTCCGGCCTACCCTCGCCGGACTCCGGTCGCCGGAAACTGGGAAAAACTTTAAACTTACTAATCTCCTTCGTTTCTCAACCATTTTCTATGATTCTTGGACCAAAAGAAAGCCCTAGACTAGAAGAATCACGTTGGACCACTTTTAAAGGCTAAAAATTACGAAATCTTACCTGTGCAAACAACCAAAACCGGCCAACTTCGAGTAGGACGATCCCGACGTCCAATTTCGTCCAACGAAGCACTCCGAGGCTCCTTGGGACACCACCAAGCTACCTATGAGCTTAGAAATCCCAAAAACTCAACGTATAAATTTTGCATGAACAGTACATAAATCGGGGCTTGTGAATTCGACGTGAAAACGTTGAGGTTCCTACCTGAAAATGGTATGGTTGTGCTCGCCTCGACCTCACGAGTTGAATGGTGTCCTTAGTTTCCTCGATCTGTCACGGTTTGAGGGGTATGTGTGTTGGTCCGTACGTTTTTAGGAAGAAGAAGAAGAATAGAGGACTCGGGAGAGAGAGAAGACAGAGGGAGAGAGAGAAGGATAGTGTCCGTGTGTGTGTGGGAGTGTGTGAGGTTCCAAACACATGCCACAACACAACAAACAACCAAAACGTGACGAAAGCACACTAGGGGTAAAATTGTAATTTCATACGTACATTTCGGTATTTCCGGGACGGGATGTCACAACCTTCCCACCTTAAAAGAATTTCGTCCCGAAATTCAAAACAACCAAATAACAACCCCTAGTGGTCAAAGAACAACCGGGGATACAAATCCCTCATCCGATCTTCTGTCTCCCACGTAGCTTCCTCAACTGAATGGTTCCTCCACAAAACCTTCACTAAATTCACTGTCTTGTTCCTCAAAACCTTCTCTTTCCAATCAATGATCGTCACCGGTTCCTCATCATACGTCAGATCTGGGTTAATCTCAAGCGGTTGAGGAGGTATCACGTGAGATGGATCAGCAACATAGTGTCGGAGCATAGACACGTGAAAAACATTATGCACTCTAGCCAACTCCGGAGGCAACTCCAACCTGTAAGCTACCTCACCAACTCGTTCGGTGACCATGTATGGTCCGATGTACCTAGGACTCAGTTTCCCCTTCTTTCCGAACCGCACAACACCTCTCCACGGTGAAAGCTTCAGAAATACCCAATCTCCGACCTCATATGTTCTGTCCGTAGCACGCCGATCCGCTAGACTCTTCTGCCTGTCCTGAGCTGCTTTCAGGTTAGACTTAATCACCTGAACATTCTGAGTAGTCTCCTCGACAATCTCTGGACCCACTAAAACTCTTTCTCCAACCTCTGACCAACATAACGGTGTGCGACAAGCTCTGCCATACAAGGCCTCAAATGGCGCCATGCCAATGCTCGAATGAAAACTGTTGTTGTAAGCAAATTCCATCAAATCCAATCTTTGGTGCCAAGCGTCACCAAACTGCAACACCGAAGCTCGCAGCATATCCTCCAAGGTCTGAATAGTTCTCTCTGACTGTCCGTCTGTCTGTGGATGATACGCCGTGCTGTAAAGTAATCTCGTGCCCAAAGCTTCCTGGAAAGCTACCCAAAACTTCGACGTAAATCGTGGATCTCGATCCGAACAATACTCACTGGGACACCGTGGTACTTCACAACCTTCGAAATGAACAACTCCGCTAAACGGCTCAGAGAATACTTCTCTCTCACAGGAATAAAATGAGCCGACTTAGTGAGTCGATCGACGATCACCCAAATGCCGTCAAAGCCATTATGTGTACGCGGGAGTTTGTACACAAAATCCATGGTGATATTTTCCCATTTCCACAATGGAACGGGAAGCGGCTGCAACAACCCAAACGGCTTCTTCCTTTCTGCTTTAACTTGCTGACAAACAGCACACCTGCTCACATACTCGGCTATCTCCCTCTTCATACCCGGCCAATAATAAAACGGTCGAATGGTATGATACATTTTAGTAGCTCCTGGGTGCATGGCATAAGCCGAGATATGTGCTTCATCGAGAATTTCTTTCTTCAACTCCACACTCTTAGGCACGAACATTCTACCTTCTAGCATCAACATGCCATCCGAATCCCGAACTCTGAGGTCTCGCCTCCTTCCTTGCTCTCGAGCTTGAATAAGTTCTTGAGTCTCCTGATCAGTTACTTGGGCTTCAAGCACCCGATCAACAAGTATCGGCCTAACTTGGAAATTAGCAAGTAATGCCACATCTCGATCTTCGGCTTCTAGCCTTACCCCCGTAGTACGTAAGTCCACCAAAAGAGGAGCACGACTAGCGTACAACGCATTAATACGGCCCTGTGACTTCCTGCTAAGTGCATCAGCCACTACGTTCGCACGACCAGGATGATAATCAATCGTGCAATCGTAATCGCTGAGCAACTCCAACCACCTCCGCTGACGAAGATTGAGTTCCTTCTGAGTAAAGAGATACTGGAGACTCTTGTGATCCGTAAAGATCCTGCACTTTTCTCCGTAAAGATAGTGCCTCCACAACTTTAACGCAAAAATGATAGCAGCCAACTCCAAATCATGTGTAGGGTAATTCCTCTCATGAGGTTTCAACTGCCGCGAAGCATAAGCAATCACCCTACCATGCTGCATCAATACACATCCCAAACCATTCAAGGAAGCATCGCTATAAACCTCGAAATCACCGCTATCGTCTGGGAGTGCCAAAACAGGTGCATGAGTGAGACAATGCTTCAACTGTTGGAAACTCCGCTCGCACCTATCATCCCACTCAAATTTGACATCCTTCCTCGTTAACCTCGTCAGTGGTAAGGCAATCACCGAAAAATCCTTAACGAATCTCCGATAATACCCTGCCAAACCAAGGAAACTTCTCACCTCGGTGACGGTTCTCGGTTGCTCCCAACTCTCTACCGCTGCAACCTTCTGAGGGTCAACCAAAATACCCTGAGCAGAAATGACGTGTCCCAAGAACGCAACTTGGTCTAACCAGAACTGGCACTTGCTAAACTTAGCATATAACTGGTGTTCCCTCAACCTTTTCAACACCAAAGTAAGATGTCGAACATGCTCCGCTTTCGACTTAGAATACACCAGAATATCGTCAATGAAGACAATGACGAATCTATCCAAGTAAGGCTGGAATACTCGGTTCATCAAATCCATAAAGGCGGCTGGTGCATTCGTCAACCCAAATGGCATAACCAGAAACTCGTAATGACCGTAACGAGTCCTGAACGCCGTCTTAGGGACATCATCCCTACTGATCTTCAGCTGATAGTAACCAGACCTCAAGTCTATCTTAGAGAACACGCAAGCACCTCTCAGCTGATCGAACAAATCATCGATACGAGGCAATGGATAACGGTTTTTAATCGTCACCCGATTGAGTTGCCTGTAGTCGATGCACAGTCTCAAAGTTCCATCCTTCTTCCTCACAAACAACACTGGAGCACCCCAAGGCGAAGTACTAGGCTGGATAAATCCCTTATCTACTAACTCTTGCAGCTGAACTTTCAATTCCCTTAACTCCGCAGGAGCCATACGATAAGGAGTTAAAGAAATAGGATTGGTACCTGGAATCAACTCAATGGTGAACTCTACGTCTCGATCTGGGGGTAACCCAGGTAAATCCTCAGGAAATACATCAGGGAAGTGTCTGACCACTCTCACATCCTCTATTCTGCTAGTAACAACCTCATCCAGCACCACATGAGCCAGATACCCCTGACAACCCTTAGTTAACAACTTTTTCGCTCGTAGCGCCGAAATAACGCCATATCTCACCCCACTCTGCTCACCCACGAAGGTAACCACAGGTAGTCCAGGTCGGTGAAACGTAACCACTTTTCCATAACAGTCAATGTTGGCACGATAGAAGTGCAACCAATCCGTGCCCAGAATCACATCAAAGTCCACAATATCTAACGGGATAAGATCGGCTGACAAAGCAACACCCTCTACGATCACTGGACACCCCGGGTACACACAATCTACAACGCAACTCTCTCCCCTAGGCATAACAAACTCTAAATCATACCCTAGGGGTGTGGGGCGAGGTTGCGTCGCTTGAGCAAATGTATGAGAAATTACGGAATGTGTAGCTCCACAATCAATTAAGACTCTAGCAAAACAACCAAGAATGTTCAACGTACCCATAATCAAGTCTGGGTTGTTCTGAGCGTCCTGCAGAGAAATATTGTGAAGACGCCCCTGTCCCTGCTGACGCCCACCGCGGCCTCGGCTCGCCTGAACACCGCGTCCCTGAGCACCACGCCCCTGACTGGGCTGGCCTGACTGTCTCGAAGATCCTGCACTGCTAGTGGCAATCTCCCCCTGCTGATACTGTCCTCCCTGATACCACTGTGAACCACCCGCTGGGGCTGGAGGATACGGCATATAGCCGCCCGAATACTGGGGATAGCCACCCTGGGAATAGGGATCCTGAGGGTACTGATACTGCCCCGGAGCATAAGGGACAGCATCACCCTGATAGTGGTAAGCACCACCTCGACCCGTCTGGCCGTAACTACTAGGACCCTGGATCTGCTGGAGTGGTGTAGGCGGTGGCATAAAGGTCTGCTGTGGTTTCTGCTGCTGCTGACCCTGGGGACAATTTGCCGCTCTATGTCCCACCTGTCCACATGTGAAACAACCGTTGCTACCACGTCTACACTCACCGAAATGTCGGTTGTTACACCTACGGCAAATAGGGGCTCTGCCTCGCCCACCATCGCCCTGCCTCTGGCCTCTAGCGCCACCAGAAAATCTACCTCCACGACCCTGCCCAGTGGCACTGAAGCCACCACTCGAAGAACTAGAACTAGCTCCACCTCTCTTGAAGCTCTGAGTCTGACGGGCCCCGAGCGATGCCTGGCCTTTGCCTTTGTCATCTTTCTTCTGGTTGCCGTCCTTCTCTTCATCAGTATCGCTCGACATATTCTCGGAGTCCTCGATCCTCAGTAGTATCTCATAGAAGTCCCGATAAGTCTCGCTGTGGACCGTAGACGCCATAGAACGCCACTTCTTCCTGGTGCCCAGACGGAAAAGACGGAGCATCTCCGCCGGATTACCAGCGACATCAGGGTGATAACGGGACAAGTCCGTAAACTTACGGTAGTACTCATTCGCTGACATCTTCCGCTGTTTCAGTTCGGAAAACTCCTGCTTCTTGCGGTCAATGTACTCAGGGGGTACATATCTTCTCCTAAACAACCCCGTAAACACGTTCCAATCGATCCTCTGATCCGGAGTCAACCTACGAAGCTCCTGCTCCCACCAAGCTGCCGACTCCGTGTCTAGAAACCAAGCGGTCGTCTCGACCCACCTCTCCATAGGCAAGTTCCCCTGATTATGCAGCACCCGGAAAGTCTTCTCTATGTGTTCTAGCCAGCGCTCTGCGCTCTCGGGTCCCTCACTGCCCTTAAACTTATCCAGCTTCATATTGTACATGGTCTCCAGAGGAGTCCTCTGGGGAGGGCGCATCACTGCCTGAAGGGCTGTAGCAAAAGCTTCCCCCAACTGAGTAATATCGGGGAACATAGGCTCAGAAGAGCGACGGGGTTCCCGACGAGGCGGCATAGTTCTGACAGAAGACACCAAAATTATTAGAATACTCACAAGGACACAGGACTGCCAAACCTAGGCTCTGATACCAAACTGACACACCCCGACCGAGATCGGAGCGTGCTGGCCGTCACACAAAGGTGACGTAGCCATGTGCACGTGCGGAAGCTAATAAGTAGTAATATAAAAGTACGAATAATTAAAAACTAGCATACAAGTACTAGAATGAGTGCTAGTTAGTGCGATACAAATTCAGAGCAGGTCTATAGCAGTCCAAATAAAACGACAACAGTAGTACGCCCGAAGGCGACCCTACAATGTGGAGTGTCTGTCAGAACGCCGAAAAGCTCACAAGGGAAACCACCGCAACGGCTAAGCAACTAGAACCTGGAGGGGCGCAAAACAAAAGCGTGAGTGGGCAAAAACAATTCTTTCTAAAACCATTTACAAAATACTTTCTAACCCCTCGCCGTAAAACCTGTATACTTCCCAGAAAATAAACATATATACGTATGTGTAAACATGCAAAACATGCTCAAGGGTATACCAATCATGCTCAAGATATGCCATGCCACAATCTCAAAGTGATATGCAAGTGCCCAGGTATAACCATATCAATATCATGTAATCTGGCAGCCGGAGTCACCTAACGTGACCTGTACGGCTGCATCTAGAGCTCAAATCTCAATCTCAATATCTAAACCTGCCCACGAGTCGGAACCACCTAAAGTGGTCTGTACGACAAGCCTGGGTGTAACATATATATACGCTCTAGTGCTACGATCACGTGAAGGCTGTGCGAATAATCGCGGGTCACCTACGAGTCGGAACCACCTATTGTGGTCTGTACGACAGGCCTATGCACCTAGCTTGGATCCAAGCTGAGCGTATGGTGCGGGAGGTGAACAACACGTGAAGGACTGTGCCCTACTCTGGGCGGGAGCACTAACACCGGGGGTGCAGGTTATGAGCTCTCTAGGCATCTCTAACCACTAATTAATGCAATCGTTAATTAACGCTTACCTGGCACTTACCTATGCCTCCACAGCACCCACATATAAATATGTATATGCATGCCACTACTAATAAATGTGATGATGCATAAACGATAATAATAACATGCATGGCATAAGGCAAATAACCCTTTTTAAATCAATTTCTGGGAATATAAATGTATATAGGTATATACGGAAAACAAAAGCCCACTCACTGGTATGTAGAAGGGTCGTAGCCCCCCTGCCTCGCGTGTGCACGCTCGTCCTCTGGGTACGTGTCACCTAAATGCGAAACAACTATAAAAACGTTAACTTTAAAGCACATAACCCGTTTCTCGTAATAACTTCTCATACATTGCTCAAAATGGACAAATGAATATACCAACGTGCTCTACACAACCTCAGGATCACAACCATATTTTTAAAATAATTTTTGGACCCCGCACGCGCCCCCACGCGCCAGCACAGGCACGGACCTACGCGCCCCCCACGCGCGGCCACGTGCCAGGCACACTGACGGTGTCAACAGACGCCGTCAGGAATATTCCGTTAAACTGACGGAATATTCCGTCAAATCTAACCGGATACCGTCACTGCCGTTAGGAATATTCCGTCAAACTTGACGGAATATTCCCCTTTCTTCTCTGGCCTACCCTCGCCGGACTCCGGTCGCCGGAAACTGGGAAAAACTTTAAACTTACTAATCTCCTTCGTTTCTCAACCATTTTCTATGATTCTTGGACCAAAAGAAAGCCCTAGACTAGAAGAATCACGTTGGACCACTTTTAAAGGCTAAAAATTACGAAATCTTACCTGTGCAAACAACCAAAACCGGCCAACTTCGAGTAGGACGATCCCGACGTCCAATTTCGTCCAACGAAGCACTCCGAGGCTCCTTGGGACACCACCAAGCTACCTATGAGCTTAGAAATCCCAAAAACTCAACGTATAAATTTTGCATGAACAGTACATAAATCGGGGCTTGTGAATTTGACGTGAAAACGTTGAGATTCCTACCTGAAAATGGTATGGTTGTGCTCGCCTCGACCTCACGAGTTGAATGGTGTCCTTAGTTTCCTCGATCTGTCACGGTTTGAGGGGTATGTGTGTTGGTCCGTACGTTTTTAGGAAGAAGAAGAAGAATAGAGGACTCGGGAGAGAGAGAAGACAGAGGGAGAGAGAGAAGGATAGTGTCCGTGTGTGTGTGGGAGTGTGTGAGGTTCCAAACACATGCCACAACACAACAAACAACCAAAACGTGACGAAAGCACACTAGGGGTAAAATTGTAATTTCATACGTACATTTCGGTATTTCCGGGACGGGATGTCACAATAATAATATCTTTTCATGCAAAGATATAAAATAGTAATATATATACAAAAATTTTATCGAGAACTTCAGGAATACACTATAGATTTCTTTCGTATGTCTCACTATACGTTGGTCCATGAAAGTCAATACCCTCGTCTCTAAGACCATTTTCGCAAAATCACGCTTTTAAAATTTGTAAAAACATAAAATTAGGGACGGGTCGTCACAGAAATGGGTGTGGGCTTCGCAGCCACAAAAATCCTACCTAAAAAATTAATATAATAATTAAATAATTAAAATAGTAATTTTACAAAAATATCTTTCAGATTCTTAGTTCCATAAAATCTTCGTCGTAACTCCGATTTCCATTTGATGTGAAATATTCTAATACTCAAATTAAAACCCTATGATTGTAGTATATGAAAGTAGGGATCGTTTTAGGTCGGGGATTAGAAGGGATGCTAATCTACTCGATTTAAACTCTAAATCACTAAACTAGACTCAATAACAGAACACTAGACTCTTATGACTCAAAACAAACTAAAAAGACTCAAAACAGCACAAAATAATCAGATAGACTCAAACTAGACACTAAAGGATGATTTGGACAAAAATTACTTTTAACTTGACTCAAAACACTTAAAAACACAAGTTTAGACAGATTCTAACTAAAAGACACAACCAAGTAAAGGGGGATTGGATTTTGGACGAAATTAACGAAAACTATGGGTGATAAGCTAGCTAGAGGGTCCTTCTCCACACATGACACACTTGCATACAAATTGATTTCCAGTTGTTTTCCAATAAACCATGAACCTCAACACCCCAAATTGATCGTGAACAACACTAATTAACCCTCAGATTTTCCTTTAGTCATTGAATTAGATGGAATACGCATCGGCAACCAAATTACTCTTCAATAGTTCTCTACATGAACAGCATAATAGAGATACAATCAAAGATCATTAAGCTTTGTGAAAATCATAAGCATTGACAAGACATTCGTAACTATGAAAAACATGATACTCCTGCCAGGAATTTACTTAACACGATTGTGACTAGCAACCTCCACTACTTATGAATATAAGTTCATAACGATTAAGTGAAACTTCCTTATATTCTAGCATCAAATTCATGTATGCAAACTAAGCGGGCCCTCTTAATCAACACACAAGAATAAGTTCTTAATCAAACAGTTAAGTAAATTGTATTCACAATTTATGAAATCACAACTGAAAACAATCAATTCATACTACAAATATAATCATGGTTTCAAAGTCTCCTCTAGCTAAAACAAGTTTAGCTCCTCATGTTTGCAAAACAAAGATAATTAAACTTACACATTGAAAACAAAGATAGAATACACCTAGAAACACTCTAGGTGGCTCCTCCTTCCTTCCTTGCTGCGGCACAATGGGGATTTTCTGAATTTAGGCTCTTGAGGTGTGGTGAATGGTGTGGTGTGAAATTGTGGTAGAGGGTGGTGCTTATGATTGCTGCGGCATTATGTATTTATAGGGTGAAGGGAAGGCACAGAATTGGGCTGAAAAGGAGAGGAATTAGGACTCCAAATCACCAAAGAACAAGGATACTTTCAATCAGATTCCAGGGAGGACAAGGAATGGTCCTTGCGGCAGATTCTAGAACTTCTAGAAGGGTTACATGTGGCATAAACTTAGGGCACGAAAATAGGGCTTCTAGAACTTGATATTTAGGTGATTTCCTCTTTGCAGCTGGAATTAAGGTAGGAAAAGATTAGGATAGGATAAGATAAGATAAGGTTGGATAAGGTTTGGATAAGATAAGGTTGTTTGGATAATGTTCCATGTTTCTTGCTATTTCCTTATCTTCTTTGTCTTGAATTTGTTTCTCCAGATTTGTAGCATGTTCCTAGCCTCTTTTGACTTCAAATTCGTCCATCCACCTTGCTCCATGCATATGCTATCCATTCCAAGCCCAAAACTGCTCCAAAATGCTCCAAATTGCACTTTCTTGCCTTTTTTGTCATTTAAACCTACAAAAACATGAAAATAGCTTAAAACACTATAATAAATGGAAATTAGTTAAGTAAATGCAAGGAAATAGGCTAACTAAGTCGCATAAATATGCTCCTATCACCATTCCACTTGCACCCCCGTGTTCGTAGCGACGAGTACTACGACAATATGCTAAGAGAATGGTCCATCTATGTTACAATATGATGGCCAACGAAAGTCAAAATCCTCGCCTCTATGGGTATTTTAGTCATTTCACACTTTTAATATTAAAATATCTTAAAAATCAAGGACGGGTCCTAACATTTAAACATTGCAATGTCACACCTTAATTTATGAATTCATTACAATGTCAAACCTTCGTTAATTAATCCGTCAAATTTACTATTAAGCGATGATGTGGCAATTGCAAGACCTATATTTTGCTGATGTGGTAGTCAACTTGTGCCAATACTCAAACAACTAATAAAATACTTAATTATTTAAATTATTTAAATATTATTTTTTTAAATTAAAAAAAAAAACAAACAAAAACAAAAACCCCAGCCTAGCCCCATCCATCCCTTTCTTCCCCTCACCTTCTCTCTCTCGCTATGTCTGAACCCAGAACCACCATCACGTCCCTCTCTCTCCTTTCCATTCCGTATTGTCTCTCACTTTCTCCCTTTCACATTGCAACAACAGCCTCGTCAACTCCGCCATCATCTGCAAGCTCCAAGCTCCAAGCCCTAGGCTTCACGAACTTCGTCCTCCACACCCACGTCGAGTTTGACCTCACTTGCCAAGCCAAAGTCGAGTCCTTCTTCGCCGCCAAGAAACCTCAACTCGTGATCTCCGCAGCCGCCCAAGTCAACGACATTCACGCCAATAACACGTATGCGGCGGATTTCATCGCTGTCAATCTTCAAATCCAAACAATCATCATTAACGGTGCCTACCGATTCAGAGTCAACAAGCCCTTTTTCCTAGGCTCCTCCTGCATTGACCCCAAATTCGCCTCTCAGCCCATTCTTGCTTGTTTGCTTAATTTGGTTTCCTTTTCTTCCTCTAAAGTGTAAATTACATAGCTTTCTTTGATTTTCTTGGCTGAATTTGGTTTTTGCTATGTTTTTTGTGTTGCCATTTACAATTGAGAAAATGGATCTGATTACTTTTGCAGAAATGGTTTTGCAGCTGTGAAGTTGGGTCTTAAATATTTGAGGAATTTGTTATTTAATTTCTGCCTTTTGCTCTATGAGTTTGCATATCTTGTCCTAAAGCGGAGCTAATGAGGCCGTTGTTGCAGTGTGAAAGGGAGAAAGATAGAGAGAATACGGGAGGAAATGGGAGATAGAGAAGGGTGAGATGGTGGTTCTGGATTCAGGCGTGGCAAGAGAGAAGTGGGGAAGGAAGGAGATGGTGGGGTGAGGCTGGGTTTTTATTTATTTTTAAAATAATATTTTATACTAAATGTTTTTATTAGTTGTTCGACCATTGGTAAAGTTGAGTCAGCAAAATATGGTCCTGCATTTGCTACGTCATCACTTAACGGTCAATTTGACAGATTAATTAACAGAGGTATGAGATTGTGATGTGACCAATAATTATGGTAATTTTATGTAATTTACCTTAAAGGATATAAGAACATGTATAGTTTTTCTCAATGTCCCATTGTACGATTAATGTATAATATCATTATGGCTAAGTAAAACTTATATGGAACAGAACAAATTTACCGTTGGATATCGTCTCAATTGAATAATATCATGTCATTTAAAGAAAAACTTAAATGTAATATATGACATTATTGAACTGAAATGATGCAGTGATGATAATGGTTTGTTCAATCTCGATGGTTGAAGATAAGAGTGCCAAATCAGTCGAACAGCCGTTGTAGGACCAAAACTTATTTGATTACTTTGTCCCCACTACCCACCTATGATGCTCTGCTTGAATCCAAAAAGGGATCAACACCCATCTTTGATAGGAGCATATTTATGCGACTTAATTGGCTTGTTCTCATGCATTTATGTTGTGTTTCCTTAGTTATTTTAGTGTTTTAAGTCACTTTTGTGTGTTTTCAGATTATAAAGCCAAAGTGTGCAAGAAGATGCAAATTAGCGTCTTTTGGAGCAAAAGAGGAATGAATGAGTTGAAGACTTGAAGAAATATGAATTCCTAATTGAAGATGGATTCCTAGAAGAACGAGGATTCCTAGAAGAACGAGGATTCCTGGAAGAACAAGGATTCCTACTCCAACAAGGATTCCTACTTGAAGTAGGAAAGTTAAGCCAAGGTTTCCCATTTTGGTAACCTTTCCTAATCTTAAAAGTCCTCATTTTCCAGCCACTTTGAAGGCCTTGTATGCACTTTAGGACACAAAACAAAGGCCCTAGACCCCTTAGGGACCTTTGCCGCACCTTTCCCTTTCTCCCCATCCCTTGCTGTGCAAGTGGGGTCCTCAATTCCTATTTTTCTGCACTTAAACACATTCCCCTTTCAAATTAAAACCCTAGCCGCATATTTTAGCCACTTTCCTTTTAATTTCTGATTTGATTTCCTAATTCTAGAAGCCTTTGACTTAATTTTAGTTAACCAAAATAAGCTAGGGTTTTAATTTCTGAAAACCCTTTATATATTTGGACTTTAGCCGAACCCTAGAGGATTTTATTCATCATTCCCTCTCTTTGCCGCAGCCACCATCACCCTTCCATCTCTCTGCCGCAGCTTTCCATCCATTCCAGCCACCATTCTACACCTCTATACACCTTCCATCCATTGCAGCCACCTTCCACAACCCTTGCCGCACCACCATACCATCCAAAATCCCTTCCAAAAACCAAAATCACATCCAAAATCACCCTTAAACATCTCTTCCGCAGCAAGGAGAAGAAGAAAGAGGAGCTTGAACGTGCAGAAATTCAAGGTGGAATCGTTGGGCGTTCTAGGTGTAATCAATCTTTCGTTCTCTATGTTTAATTTCAATTTTGTTTCTCTTTCTGTGAACATGAGAGGCTAAAACCCTAGTCAGCTAGGGGGTGATTCAAAACCATGTTTATGCTTGCAATATAAATTGATTACCTTCGGTTGGAATTTCATGAGTTGTGGATTCAATTTGTTTAACTGCTTGATTGATAACTTATTCGTGTATGTTTATTGAGAGTGCACACTTAGTTTTCATGCATGAATATGATGCTAGAATATAAGGGAGTTTCACCTAATAGTTACAAACTTATATTCACAAGTAGTGGAGGTCGCTTATAAACGATCGCGTTAAATGAATTCTTGGCACTAGTTTCATGCTCATCATAGTAACGAATGCCTCGTCAACACTTATAGTTTTCATGTTGCTTAATGATCTTTGATTGTATCTGATAGGAGCATATTTAGGCGACTTAGTTAGCTTGTTTTCGTGCATTCATATTGTTAATTCATAGTTGTTTTAGTAGTTTAAGCCATTTTCGTGTGTTTTTAGGTTCATATGGCTAAGGAAGCAAAAAGATGCATTTTGGAGCATTTTGGAGCAAAATTGGACTTGGAATGGATAGCTTATGTTTGGAGCAAAAGGAATGGACGAAATTGAAGGATTCCTAATCCATTGCAGCCACATGCACCCATAATCATTCACACCTTGCAGCCACATGCATTCACTCTTCATAAATCAGCCACATGCACATTCAATCATTCACACCAAAACCTTGCACATGCAATCCCTTTAATTAATTCAACCTAGCTGTCATTGCACATGCATTCACTCTTTAACCCACATGCATTTCCACCCACATGCACTCTCATTCTTTAATCCATTCAGCCACAAGACATTATCATTGCACCACATTCAGCCATTCCATCTCCCATTTCAGATTGCATTCCAATCATTCCAACCAAATCACATGCACTCCCACCCTTTAAATCACATGCATTCCCTTCATAAATCAGCCACATGCACTCATAATCATTCAACCAACCTAGCTGTCATGTTTCCCCTTTCATCATTCCCTCACATTCTTTAATTCAGCCAACACATGCTTACACATGCATTTCCAACCCACATGCATCCTTTAATCATTCAAACATGCAGCCACATTCCCTCCTAGCTGTCATGTTCCCCCCATTTCACCTATAAATAAGCATGCATTACACCTCAATTCATTAAATTCGTCCATATTCAGAAAATCATCCAAAACACCACCAGAAATCATCCCCTTGTGCCGTGAGTATCCCTACTAATCCAAACACCACTCCAACCACTCCCCATCCCTCCAAAACACTTCACACTATCCCAAAACACACCTTAGACCTTGTGATACAACAACGAGGAAGAGAAGAGTGCCTAAACGTTCATACAATTCAAGTTTGAGTTGTTGGAATGTTTAGGTGTTTCTTTGATCTCAATGTTTAAATTCAATTATCTTTGTTTTGTACGTATGAGGAATGGAAGAGAAGAGTGCCTAAACGTTCATACAATTCAAGTTTGAGTTGTTGGAATGTTTAGGTGTTTCTTTGATTTCAAAGTTATGAGGAACTAAACCCCCCCCCCTTGGCTAGGGGGGGATTCGAAATATATGTTTATGCTTGCATTTTGATTTGATTACTTCTAATTGCGTTTCATAAGTTGTGGATTCAATTTGTTTAACCGTTTGATTGATAACTTATTTATGTATGTTTATTGAGAATGCGCGCTTAATTTTCATGCATGAATATGACGCTAGAATATAAGTGAGTTTCACCTAATAGTTACGAACTTATATTCACAAGTAGTGGAGGTTGCTTATAAACAATCGCGTTAAATGAATTCTTGGCATAAGTTTCATGCGTATTCCATAGTAACGAATGCCTCGTCGATGTTTATGATTTCCGTTGAACTTAATGATCTTTGTTGAATGTCTCTATCATGCGTATTCCATAGTTAGGGACTTTGATTAGGAATAATTTGGTTGTAATGCGTATTCCATTCAATCCAATGAATCTAGGGAAATCTGAAAGTTAATTTAAGCGGACCTAATTAACTTGGAGCGTTGAGAAATCATGGTTTATTGAAATGCAATTGGAAATCATTTTATTATGCAAGTGTAACATGTATGGAGATGAACCCCTTAGCTATTCTATCATCCATTCATTCCATTTCATCAATTTCATATTTACATTCTGTTTTAATTAGAATCTGTGCATTTAATTTAATTTCGTATAAAACTCAATCCCCCTTTACTTTATTGTCCAATTTAGTTAGAAAGTGTCTTAGTTTATGTTTCTAAGTGTTTTGATTCAATTTATTACATAATTTCGTCCAAATTCACCAAAGTGCTCAAAACTGCCCAGAAAGTGTTTTTAAGGCAGTTTTGAGTGTTTTGGGTGATGTTTGAGTCTTTTGGTTTATTTTAGTGTTTTAAGCGTTTAGCTTCGCATTCCTTGAGTTTAGTTTAGTGTTTTAAACTTTATTTTACGTTTTTGAGTTAGTTTCCAAGTGATTTGCAATCCCTCCTAATCCCCGGTTAAGAACGATCCCTACTTATACTTATACTACAATTGACAAAAAGAGGGTTTAATTTGTGTGCGTATAAATCTCGCATCAGTATCTTTATTGTGCTTTTCACGTAAAGGACTTTTGGAGAATGTTTTGAATTGTTGTATGCGCTGTCCCATCCAATTCATTAACTTAAGGAGAACTTGAAGGTTAATTTAAGCGAACCTAATTAACCTGGGGTGTTGAGTTTCATGATTCATCGAAAGACCAACTGAAAATCATATTGTATGCAAGTGTGACATGTGTGGAGAAGAACCTTCTAGCTAGCATTCCATCCATATTTTCATCAAATTCGTTTTTACAATCTGTTTTCATTACAATCTGTTTTCTTTATTTTAATTTCGTCAAAACTAAATCCCCCTTTACTTTAGCGTTTCAATTTAGTTAGAAAGTGTCTTAGTTTGTGTTTCTAAGTGTCTTGATTCAAGTTATAACCCAAATTCGTCCAAATTAGTGTTAGGTGTTCAAAACTGCCCAAATTGTGTTTTTAAGGCAATTTTGAGTGTTTTGCTGCTGTTTTGAGTCTTTTGGTTTGTTTTAGTGTTTTAGTGGTTAGTTTTGCATTCTTTGAGTCTAGTTTAGTGTTTTAACCTTTGTTTTACGTTTTTGAGTCAGTTTTCAAGTGATTTAGCAATCCCTCCTAATCCCCGGTTTAGAACGATCCCTACTTATACATATACTACAATTGTCAAAAGAGGGTTTTAATTTGTGTGCTTAATTATTTCGCATCAATCTTACAACTCATATCCGATGTGTCTCTCTTTCATCATGTATGATGTCTCTTTCCCCACTACTCACCTATACGTGTTACTTAAAGCCAATTAATATTACGGTTTATTAGTATTTTTTTTATTTTTAAGTGAGAAGTCTTAAATTCGAATCTCGTTAATAGCCAGTTTAAAATCAATTTACTTCCCGTATTTAGTGTAAATATATTGTTGTATATAAAAAAAATAATAATTTTTTATTTTATTTTTAATAAACGATATTATTTACATTAAGAGGATGTGGAAGTGGGCTAAGCCTCATAATAGACCAGCAATAATATAGCTCAAATTCGCATTTCGTGAAAATTGTACCTAAGGCCTCTCACTTACAAATGAAGAAGAATATCATTAGACCGTAATATTAAGTGGCATAAAAAAAATTAGAATTAGCAACTAAATAATTATGTAATAAAACATTGGTGCATGTTTAATACCTTGGGTGGAGAATTTTTTTTCTAATTGGGAGACATGTAAAACGTGTACTGTATGTTTCATCTTTACCATTGAGTGATATGAACTTGTGTACTTGCCACAATAGTTCCATGATAATTCACGTGACGCTTCATGAACAGTTATTTTTCCCGAATGACGAGAAGTTTGCGTTGTTAGAATAATTTCGATTAGTATGATATTGTATGTATCACCTCTATTCGATTCAATAGGCGATCGGTACAACAGTGTAGTCTAATGTTCCATTACAAACAAAAGGTATTGGATTAAGTGGGATATAGTGTGGCCCCTACACATAATTGACCTACAATTTCACATGAAACCAGGTAAGAATATGAGATCTTCTTCACAAGGAATGTATTTGTTTCACCCTCTGAATTGCCTGCCTAACCCTGGTTGATGGCTCTTCATGCAAGAAGGCGGGGTTGTCAAACTCGGACGCCAAACTCGGTTCTCCAAGAAAGGCTCGGAATGAATCAGCCACTGAATATGAAAGCGACTCGAGGTTGTACCCTCCTTCCAAGAAAAACACGCATCGACCCCCACATAGATCTTTTGCAAGTTGTTGAATATTGGACGCCAACATGTAGTATGTTCCCGTCGTGAACTGCAGACTAGCTAGTGGATCCAATACATGAGCATCGTACCTAAAACAATTCCAGACACGATATGCATGTAATGAGATGTCCATTCTAGAGTTTTTTAGAGTAATAAAAATGAATTCAATTGTGAAATCAATTGAGGCTTTGGGCATAACTTGATTTTCATGGAACGTAAACTCACCCGGCAGAGACAAGAATGATATCTGGCTTAAACCTCTGAGTACATGGTACAATTATTTCATCAAAGATAGCTCTCATGGCAGCATCACCTGAGCCTCCAGGTAGAGGAAGATTTAGTGATGTTCCTTCCCCATCGCCATGACCTACCTCGTCAAACTTACCAGTTCCAGGGTAACTTCCATCCTGAATCAACAAATAAACAAAGGAATAAATCTGTATTTCTCCAATGAACATCTAAAATTCACATTAATTCCAAGTGGCAATAAATAAATTCAAGGAAAAAGATCTAATATTAGAAGACCAAAAACGGTTGGCTCACATCCTAAGTTTCTAACAGCTTAAACTTTTCAGAGTAATGGTAAACCAGCAAACTCTACATGGTATCGGAGCAGGAGACCATTGAACTTCACATGTTAGAGGCTACTTGTGAAGAAGGACCAAGTGTGAGTGTTGACGTAAACAATTTCTGGCCGCAACCTAACAGCAATGACTTGGTCTTCCAATATCAACAATTTCAGATTTTTTTTTTTTTTTTTTTTCCTACTAATAAGTGTACACGGTGGCTTCTTGTAAGAAAGTTTTTGGTTCTTCTTCCTGATTCTAACTTCCATAGCATTTAAGCTGTAATTAAGTTGCTGCTGCAATATGGTCTTTGGTTCTGGTTCTGTAATTATTGCCACTGGTCATTCTTTTTATGCTTATGTTGTCGTTCTACGTGGTACGCCTGAGTACTTTATTTTCTTTTCTGGCGAATAAAGATTCTGATTCAATACAAGAACACAATGTCAAGCCGCATCATGCGGTCTCAGGGTAACTACTCTATAATTCGCAAAACATGTGTATGAGATTCGCACCAAACAAATTGACATTTAATTTTCAGATTTATGCTATAAGCTCACATCAGCATGCAGTGACAGTCTCGCTATAGAGGATAAAATTTACTAATTGGAGACCAAAAATATGGTACTTGGATGAGCATAACAAGTATGACCCAAAAAAGAGATGAACATAACAAGAATACATGACTAGATATGAAGACAAAAATGCATCAAAGTAGTACAAACCGAATCCTTACTTGGTGAGTTGACAGGAAAAAAATATCTGGATCCTCATAGAAAGCATCATTTGTCCCATTCCCATGATGGACATCAAAATCGATGATAAACACACGCTTTAAGCCATGCACTCGCTGAGCATAGCGAGCTGCAATTGCAATATTTCCAAAAACACAAAACCCCATTGGACCCTTTGGAATAGCATGGTGTCCGGGAGGTCTTATCAAAGCAAAACCTATAGGTGGACTCTTGCTGATCTTTGATTGTGCGACCTGAGATATGAAATAGGATGTAGTGTAAGACGGTACTAATAAAAACTTTTATTTTCTCTCAAAGAAGGGGATAATCAATTGAATGTGAATGCAAATGTATCGCCTATACACTTCAGCACACATACTTAACATATATTACCAAGACAATGATTGAGGAATCACCACTGAATCAATTAAGGAAATTCCTGCTCCAGCTGCAACAAGGGACTCCTGGAACGTCTACAATATTAACAGGACAGTTGGATAAGCAAAATGGTAAACAGATGGCTTGCTTGGTATTCAACCGATAAATACAGTTTGTTAAATTTCCACGAGCTTGGTGAGAAATGAAATGTCCAACGCAACACTTACATCAACAGTTGCGTATGTTGGTCCAGAACCTTCAATAAAAATAATTCCCTGTTGTGAGGCTTCATCCATAGCCTGTAAGTTGGCAGAAGGAAGAGGTCAAGTTCGGGTTAGAGAAAGAGAACAATAAGATAACAAATAAAAAAGGGGTACCATCAGAGTTGTCCATTCTAAGAAAATCCTCAACAACTAAAGCCCCTAGTCAATGTTAAAAAGGCAAAGGCAAAGCCAAGGCGTTTATGCATAGCCACAAGGCATGAAGCGATAGCCTCACAGTGCCTAAAATATATATATATATATATATATATAAAATATAATATAATATAATACTTTGTAAAACAATCAAGCAAGCATGCCAAGCAATCAAATATTTGACCATTACTATTACTATTATTATTATTATTATTTTTCTATTTCATATCATAAAGTAACAATAAACTAATAAAAACCAAGTAAGAAACATAAAATTAGCATGACTTTTATAAAAACCCTGCCCAAAACAACGAATAAAATATCAAACGCCCAGGTGGTGCCTCGACGATGCCTCAAGCACCTAGGAGCGCCTCCAAAAACCTAGGCTAGTCTATAGCCCACTCCCACTTGGCAGATGCTGTTTTCTTGATAGCCCCGCAATGCTAATTTTTTTAATACATTGCACCTAGTAGACAAAAGTTCTTTGTAACCCTCCATAATATTACGATGGAAAAAGCCCTATATTATTAGCAAGCGAGCGTAGCCCTGTTTTTTTTTTTTTTAAACCAAGTCAAGTTTCTCGCTTGTTTGTCTTGCCCCTACCTGTATTTATGGGATATTTGATGAAGCGCAGGTTTGGAACCCTATACAAGGGCTTTTCTCCAACCTCTACAGGTGGGGACATCAGCAAACAAAGAAAAAAGTAAGTTCCAGTGCCAATAGATTTCCAGTACCGTCAATGTGGTATATTCACTTATAGAAAAGAAAGAGAAAACACCATATGCAAGGAAAGGTTGAGATAAGCAAAGACCTAAAATAAGGGATGCAATCCAGCCTCCACAAAATTTTCTAGTACAACTGAATAAGGAGTCTCTTTTGCAATGTAAGGCAGCAGGCAAGGGATTATTTTGCATGATTTTAGCAATACTAAGTTCTATCCACTAACTTAGAAGAATATAAGTTTTTACTGCTCCTTGATCATCTGATTGCATTCACTCAACACGCAAGCATGGTATTTAACAAAAAGAATGTCAAGTACAGCGCACTTCAACTTCAAGGACAAAACGAGCAATTACATAATAGAACAAGAAACATCTCCGTCAATTGCAAAATGTCAAGGAGCATGTTGGTGAATTAAATTCTTAAAATTTCTAGATGAAACATGAAATTAATCTTTTCATTAACCCCGTTCCCCTCCTCAAAGAAACACTAGCAACAGTAAAAAAAAAAAATTCTATCCATAATTCGGTCAGATTTCAGGCACATAATACAATCCAAGAGAGGGACAAGTAAGGTAGGGTGGTGAAAAGCAGGGGGCAAAAAAATAGTGTAATAGAAAAATAAAACTGCAATGGGTAATTTAAAGATACCTTCTCCAGGCCTGATACATAAGCTCTTGTATGAACACTTGCTATGTCATCCAATGACGCTGACTTGAAAGTTTCAAGTTCAATAACATCTGAGCCACGAAACTGAGGTATGAAACAATAAAGGATTTAAAAGATTGGAATTTTAAATGCTTTATTTTTAATTAAGAAAATAGAACTTGAATCATAGGCATAAGGAACTCATTCATAGAGATACGCATATGGCCTAAGCCAATTCCTTCTTTATCTATCCATTGTGATAGTCAAGCAACTCTATCAAGAACTTAATTCCAAATCTACAATAAAAGTCAAGGAATATTGAACTGGCAAATAGCTATGTGAGGCAAATGATTATTGGTGGGTATTATTACCAAATGATATCATGAGTCATGTCAAAAAGTAGTAGATATGTTAACCAAAGGACTTGCAAGGGATTTGGTGTTGGAAATCAAAGGGGATAAGACTAAAGCCATTTCCAATGATAACCAATGGTGGCACTTATCAGTTGAAACATCAATCGAATCCAGAGTAAAGCACATCATATGTATTGATTGGAAGAAGTATAAAAGGTCATTATTATCTCCATCCTAAGGTAAAAGTTCTTGGTACCCATAATTAACCGAGGAGGCTGAGTTATGGCTGTTAATAGGCATGTTTATAGGGGTAGTTCATGCCACCTATATGAGTTTAGAGAAGTAATGCCACTCCCAATCATCTGGGCTTGTCTTCTTTTCAGCATCTAGAAAATATGATACAGACGCAAGGCCCATGAACTGTCGGCTACTTGAACACCCATAAAAGAAAACGCTGGTCTATGACTATATTTGATTAGTTATCTAGGGCCACAAGATCAAGGCATAGCTATTTCTCCAAGTTTTCAACTCAAACCCTGGTTTATTAGTTTAAGGTATACAGTCCCTGTTTTGAGCTTAGGCATTAGAGGTAATCCCTATTGTACTTTTTACACATTTTTTATTCTAGTCTGAGCAGGGTTCCTTTGATTAGTAAAGAAAACTATCGACCGAGGCTTACGGTTTAAGGTCTAGCTTGTGAGCAGACTGATTGACGTTGAAAAATAAACAAGCAACTGCTCGAGTGGCTGCTCAATCAGCTCAAGTGCATTGATGTCTGCACTTCTGAACCTTATGGGAAATTCAATTAGAATGATAAGGAGATGGCCACCAAGCATTAGTACCATAGTTTAACAAACTTTCTTATAGAGAACTGTAAGATATTCCCTGATTCGGCTTGCCAAACTAATGTTGATAAATAAACAGTCAATTATTCAAGTCACAGTGAAAAATGGCACAAAAATTGAGGGTCCGTCAGTTGATGACATATAAAAATAGTGTATAGCGACTCGTACCTTAGGCGAGAGCTCCAATATTTCAAGAGCATTCACTATTGCAGGAACTCGAAAATGAGATTCTGGATGAGCCTCCTGTTACGGTAATAAATTCAAAAAACAATTGGAGTTGCCGAGGAATATAACAGTGACATGAAAGAAAGATATGAGCATAGAAACGTTACAACCATCAATGAAAGAGAAAAATATCAAGGAAAACTTTTTTATAACTTGGAGAGCTAATCAACCAACGGACTAATGGTTGGGATGGGAACAAAAAAATTTTGATGAGAGAATCTACTTCCGCTAAACAGTTAAAAGTATCCAAATGTGGAAATACTAATGCAACACGAGACTAGTAGAAGTCTAGGGTCTCCATACAGTTTATCACCATCTAACATCATTCTAATGCGAATCTGTAGGGAAAAAAAGGGCATCCTCTTTAGAAGTTCTCTATATATGTAGGTAGGTATTAATGAATGTATCTCTTTATAGACATATAAATGTATGAAACATGCTGCCATGTGCAACTAAACTAAAGGCTTTAGATTGAGTTGAACTCCATCTACAAGCGTCGTTGTGTGCCCCCAAAATATAACTTGGAAGGAACATAATGCAATGCTAGCAAGTGTAAGAAAAACAAGAAGAGTTCTAAAGAAATGAACTAAAACAGCAAAACTGACCAGCTGAGTGGTACCTTATTATGGCCCATGGCAGGAGCTACAGCATAAATCACACGTGCATCACTTAATTTCTTATTAACAGGTATAAAGGGATCCTCCCCCGTACCATTCGAACAAGAAATAGGAGTTTCTGCTTTTTCAGAGAAACATCTCCTTCCTCGCCAACTCTTATTCAAAATTCTGTCTCTCACAAATTTTGCATCCAAGTCAAATCTACTATGGCTCTTCCACTTGCACAAATGCTTTCGTACGAAAAACAACGCTTTCCCTAAGACAGGCACAATAGCAATCACAACTATCAGACTAAATACCACACAATACACATTTTGTGTAAGACAGCACAAGAGTGGCGTTCCCATGATTTAGAAGAATAATATATAATATGCAAGGAAATTTAGGGGCCTATTGGTCGAACAGATACAAGCTCTTATTTAGCTTGTTATAAACTAGCTGGCCAGGCTCAAGCTCAAGTCTTGCACAAACTGTTTCATAAGCCCAACCGAACCATGATACACAATTCAATTGCCAGTTCAAAGCAAAACCTGGACAAATTTCACTCCATTCCAATTTAACACACAATATCAGTTCAAATTTATAAAACTTAATGAGATTTAGCAGTCCTGTGATTAACTATCATGTCCTGCACGTATCTCTTAACTACGACAGAGTGTAAAATGGTACAAAAGAGTTTCTGAAGCCTTCTTCCCATGAGAAAAATTATACCATTTGCCTCATTTGACATTACAAAAGCATGCCACGGTTTCATTTAGGTTAAATCCCCTAAATATCTCCATCGCCACTCGTCACCTTCTGTCGTGCCTTGTTTACATAGTTGATTATTATTCGTAGCATGGGTAATTCCGTTGGTTATTATTTCCTGTCATTTCCTATCATGCATCTTCTAGTTTCATGTATCTTGTATAAATATTGGGCTTTGCCCCTGTGAATAAACACTAAATTTCGATGAATTATTCCCGATTATAACTTAGCATCCGTAGAATTAATAATATAATCAATGTTCCAACACAAGAAATTGTTCTGTTCCCCATTTGGAACTCGACTTAAGAATTAATAATTCCACAAATATAACTTGAAGGTAGAAACACATGTAGTCAAGCTTTTCATTTGGTGTGGGAATTACAAACTAAACTAATGAAAAAATTGATACAACAACCCAATTTCGTTGCTACTCATTACAGAGAAATACACATCAATGCAACCAAACCAAAAATTAAGCAGCGTTAACCGTCGCAGATGACATCAATTAATTGAACACAGATTATCAGAAACCGACTGGAAAATGGTTACAAATTCAAAGAATTTAGAGTTATCTGAGCAGAGAAGCTATAGATTATGCTGCTGCCCGACTCTGTGTCTCTCTGTGTGTGGGCGCCTATGAGAGAGAGAGAGAGAGAGAGAGAGGAGTACTACCAGTGAGTGATGACGAAATAGGGAATGAAAGGAGTTCCATTGCGATTGGCAAAACTATGGTTGCCAGGAAAAACCGTATACTTAGAAATCTCTTCTATACAGCCAGAGCTCGGTGAAACAATGTTTTCGACAAATATAATTACACAAAATTGCCCGACACAAAAAAAGAAAAAAAAAAATTCTACTAAACCCATTAGAATTCTAATGTCTTATTCTACCATCCATTTTGAAATGATAATTTGATTGACAACTTTATCCTTGTGTAAATGATCTTCAAAGACCTAAAGACCAACCAATCATATCTTGCCACATCATTAGTTATTTTGACAAATAAAAAACCCAAAATATCATAAATGAGAAAAAGAAAAAGGAAAAAACCTAAAATCCGATCGCATTTGGTGTTTTGGAGCAACACCAGCCACATTTGGTGTTTTGGAGCAACACCAGCCAAGTTTCCTTTAAAAATTCACAAACCAATAATCCAAACAAACATCAGCAACATTTTTCAAATGAACAAAGAACACAAAACAAACAATAACGATTCCGAACCCAACCATTAAAAATAATATATATATATACATACATACATACATACATACATATATATATATATATATATATTAAACAACTTTACAAGATTGGGAAAAAATCAATGGAATTGATTCAATGACAACACCGTTTCGAACTTGAACTTATTGAATCAGGCATTGCAGCGATGATCCACCTGAAAATGATGAAGGTACTGTCACAAATTATGATCGTCTCTGAGATTTTAGGGACCCTATGCGATATTTGTAAAAGAGACCCTCCTTAAGATAGTTTTAAGTTTTTAAAAAAAGTATGACAATGTATTGATACTAGAAAACATTCACTTAAATCAAAACAAAACCACTTAGTATTACGGTCTAGTAGTATTCCTCTTCGTTTGTAAGTGAGAGTTCTTAGGTTCAATTCTCATCAAAGGCAAATTTGAACCACATTATTATTAGCTCATTGTAAGGCTTAGTCCACTCCCCCACCCCGTTAATGTAAATAATATCGTTTGTTAAAAATAAAAAAAAATTAAAACAAACTTTAGCACTTATTGATTGCATGTTTACAAATGACTTTAATGATAAATAAAAAGAGAAACAATTACAAACGTAACATTCACTAAATAATCAAAAGCAATTTTATCTTAAACAACCAAACATGAAAAAAAAAACTTCAAACCTCTAACTTTAAAGTTTCACTTGAATATATAACATTGTTATATAATAAAATTAAGAAACTATCGTTTTTTAGGATTTTATTATTGACACTCAAAATATCTCATTGTACTCCAAGATTATATATATATATATATATATATATATATAATTAAGTGTTTTGAGTTAGTTTTAAGTCTATAGAGTCTAAATTAATGTTTTAAGTCTTAATTGTGTTGATTAGCATCCCTAGTTAATCCCCGGTCTAGAACGATCCCTACTTGCATATATACTACAATTGTCACAAATAGGGTTTAATTTGTGTGTCAAGTTAATTTTCACATCACATGTGCTATCCATTCCAAACCCAAAATTGCTCCAAATTGCACTTTCTTGCTACTTTAGCCCTTTGGATCTACAAACACACGAAAATAACTTAAAATATTAAAATAACTAGGAACTAACAATATAAATGCAAGAAAACAAGCTAACTAAAATGCAAGAAAACAAGCTAATTAAGTCGCATAAATATGCTCCTATCAAAGTGAATTTGAATAAAAAGAATCATTATAGCGCATGTTTGAACCATGATTAATGTACATAGTCATCCAATTTTAAGTCAAATTAACAAATTTAAACTTAGAATAAAAATGACACACCCCGACCGAGATCGGAGCGTGCTGGCCGTCACACAAAGGTGACGTAGCCATGTGCACGTGCGGAAGCTAATAAGTAGTAATATAAAAGTACGAATAATTAAAAACTAGCATACAAGTACTAGAATGAGTGCTAGTTAGTGCGATACAAATTCAGAGCAGGTCTATAGCAGTCCAAATAAAACAACAACAGTAGTACGCCCGAAGGCGACCCTACAATGGGGAGTGTCTGTCAGAACGCCGAAAAGCTCTCAAGGGAAACCACCGCAACGGCTAAGCAACTAGAACCTGGAGGGGCGCAAAACAAAAGCGTGAGTGGGCAAAAACAATTCTTTCTAAAACCATTTATAAAATACTTTCTAACCCCTCGCCGTAAAACCTGTATACTTCCCAGAAAATAAACATATATACGTATGTGTAAACATGCAAAACATGCTCAAGGGTATACCAATCATGCTCAAGATATGCCATGCCAAAATCTCAAAGTGATATGCAAGTGCCCAGGTATAATCATAATCAATATCATGTAATCAGGCAGCCGGAGTCACCTACGTGACCTGTACGGCTACATCTAGAGCTCAAATCTCACTCTCGATATCTAAACCTGCCCACGAGTCGGAACCACCTAAAGTGGTCTGTACGACAAGCCTGGGTGTAACATATATATACGCTCTAGTGCTACGATCACGTGAAGGCTGTGCGAATAATCGCGGGTCACCTACGAGTCGGAACCACCTATTGTGGTCTGTACAACAGGCCTATGCACCTAGCTTGGATCCAAGCTGAGCGTATGGTGCGGGAGGTGAACAACACGTGAAGGACTGTGCCCTACTCTGGGCGGGAGCACTAACACCGGGGGTGCAGGTTATGAGCTCTCTAAGCATCTCTAACCACTATTTAATGCAATCGTTAAATAACGCTTACCTGGCACTTACCTATGCCTCCACAGCACCCACATATAAATATGTATATGCATGCCACTACTAATGAATGTGATGATGCATAAACGTTAATAATAACATGCATGGCATAAGGCAAATAACCCTTTTAAATCAATTTCTGGGAATATAAATGTATATAGGTATATACGGAAAACAAAAGCCCACTCACTGGTATGTAGAAGGGTCGTAGCCCCCCTGTCTCGCGTGTGCACGCTCGTCCTCTGGGTACGTGTCACCTAAATGCGAAACAACTATAAAAACGTTAACTTTAAAGCACATAACCCGTTTCTCGTAATAACTTCTCATACATTGCTCAAAATGGACAAATGAATATACCAACGTGCTCTACACAACCTCAGGATCACAACCATATATTTAGAAAAAATTTTGGACCCCGCACGCGCCCCCACGCGCCAGCACAGGCACGGACCTACGCGCCCCCCACGCGCGGCCACGTGCCAGGCACACTGACGGTGTCAACAGACGCCGTCAGGAATATTTCGTTAAACTGACGGAATATTCCGTCAAATCTAACCGGATTCCGTTACTGCCGTTAGGAATATTCCGTTAAACTTAACGGAATATTCTGGTTTCTTCTCCGGTCGACTCTCGCCGGACTCCGGTCGCCGGAAAACTGGGAAAAGTTTAAACTCACTATTCTCCTTCGTTTCTCAACCATTTTCTATGATTCTTGGACCAAAAGAAAGCCCTAAACTAGTAGAATCACGTTACACAACTTTTAAAAGCTAAAAACCACGCGATCATACCTGTCTCAAAACTCAAAACTCGGCCAACTTCGAACCAAGCTTTCCCGACGTCCAATTTTGTCCAACGAGCTACTCCGACGCTCCTTAGGACCTCACTAAGACACCTACGAGCTCAGAAATCCCAAAAACTCAATGTATAATTTTTGCATGAACAGTACTCAAATCGGCCATTGTTGAATCGACGTGAAAACGAAGTATTCCTCACCTGAAAATGGTATGGCTGAGCTCGCCTCGACCTCACGAGTTGAATGGTGTAATTGGTTCCTTCGATCTGTGATGGTTTGGGTGTTTTTGATGTTTGTCCGTACGTCGAAGGAAGAAGAAGAAGAAGAAAGGGAGGGAGAGAGACACGGGACAGAGGCAGAGGGAGAGGGAGAGTGTGGCAGTGTGTGTGTGAGTTGTCCAACACCTGCCACCCCACACAAACAACCCACAACGTGCCAAAAACGAACTAGGGGCAACATCGTAAATTCACACGTGCGTTTCGAAAGTTCCGGGACGGGGTGTCACAACCTTCCCACCTTAATAGAATTTCGTCCCGAAATTCAAAACAACCAAACAGCAGCCCCTAGTGGCCAAAGAACAAACGAGGGTACAAATCCCTCATTCGATCTTCTGTCTCCCACGTGGCTTCCTCAACGGAATGATTCCTCCACAAAACCTTCACTAAATTCACTGTCTTGTTCCTCAGGACCTTTTCTTTCCAATCTAGTATCGTCACCGGCTCCTCGTCGTACGTCAAATCTGGGTTAATCTCAAGCGGTTGAGGGGGTATCACATGAGATGGATCAGCAACATAGTGTCGGAGCATAGACACGTGAAAAACATTATGCACTCTAGCCAACTCCGGAGGCAACTCCAACCTGTAAGCTACCTCACCAACTCGTTCTGTGACCGCGTATGGTCCGGTGTACCTAGGACTCAGTTTCCCTTTCTTTCCGAACCGCACAACACCTCTCCACGGTGAAAGCTTCAGAAATACCCAATCTCCGACCTCATACGTTCTGTCCGTAGCACGCCGATCCGCTAGACTCTTCTGCCTGTCCTGAGCTGCTTTCAGGTTAGACTTAATCACCTGAACATTCTGAGTAGTCTCCTCGACAATCTCTGGACCCACTAAAACTCTTTCGCCAACCTCTGACCAACACAACGGTGTGCGACAAGCTCTGCCATACAAGGCCTCAAATGGCGCCATGCCAATGCTCGAATGAAAACTGTTGTTGTAAGCAAATTCCATCAAATCCAACCTTTGGTGCCAAGCGTCACCAAACTGCAACACCGAAGCTCGCAGCATATCCTCCAAGGTCTGAATAGTTCTCTCTGACTGTCCGTCTGTCTGTGGATGATACGCCGTGCTGTAAAGTAATCTCGTGCCCAAAGCTTCCTGGAAAGCTACCCAAAACTTCGATGTAAATCGTGGATCTCGATCCGAAATAATACTCACAGGGACACCGTGGTACTTCACAACCTTCGAGATGAACAACTCCGCTAAACGGCTCAGAGAATACTTCTCTCTTACCGGAATAAAATGAGCCGACTTAGTGAGTCGATCGACGATCACCCAAATGCCGTCAAAGCCATTATGTGTACGCGGGAGCTTGTACACAAAATCCATGGTGATATTTTCCCATTTCCACTCTGGGATGGGAAGCGGCTGCAACAACCCAAACGGCTTCTTCCTCTCTGCTTTAACTTGCTGACAAACAGCACACCTGCTCACATACTCGGCTATCTCCCTCTTCATACCCGGCCAATAATAAAACGGTCGAATGGTATGATACATTTTAGTAGCTCCTGGATGCATGGCATAAGCCGAGATATGTGCTTCATCGAGAATTTCTTTCTTCAACTCCACACTCTTAGGCACAAACATTCTACCTTCTAGCATCAACATGCCATCCGAATCACGAACTCTGAGGTCTCGCCTCCTACCTTGCTCTCGAGCTTGAATAAGTTCTTGAGTCTCCTGATCAGCTACTTGGGCTTCAAGCACCCGATCAACAAGTATCGGCCTAACTTGGAAATTAGCAAGTAATGCCACATCTCGATCTTCGGCTTCTAGCCTTACCCCCGTAGTACGCAAGTCCACCAAAAGAGGAGCACGACTAGCGTACAACGCATTAATACGGCCCTGTGACTTCCTGCTAAGTGCATCAGCCACTACGTTCGCACGACCAGGATGATAATCAATCGTGCAATCGTAATCGCTGAGCAACTCCAACCACCTCCGCTGACGAAGATTGAGTTCCTTCTGAGTAAAGAGATACTGGAGACTCTTGTGATCCGTAAAGATCCTGCACTTTTCTCCGTAAAGATAGTGCCTCCACAACTTTAACGCAAAAATGATAGCAGCCAACTCCAAATCATGTGTAGGGTAATTCCTCTCATGAGGTTTCAACTGCCGCGAAGCATAAGCAATCACCCTACCATGCTGCATCAATACACATCCCAAACCATTCAAGGAAGCATCGCTATAAACCTCGAAATCACCGCTATCGTCTGGGAGTGCCAAAACAGGTGCATGAGTGAGACAATGCTTCAACCGTTGGAAACTCTGCTCACACCTATCATCCCACTCAAATTTAACATCCTTCCTCGTTAACCTCGTCAACGGCAAGGCAATCACCGAAAAATCCTTAACGAACCTCCGATAATACCCTGCCAAACCAAGGAAACTTCTCACTTCGGTGACGGTTCGCGGTTGCTCCCAACTCTCTACCGCTGCAACCTTCTGAGGGTCAACCAAAATACCCTGAGCAGAAATGACGTGTCCCAAGAATGCAACTTGGTCTAACCAGAACTGGCACTTGCTAAACTTAGCATATAACTGGTGTTCCCTCAACCTTTTCAACACCAAAGTAAGATGTCGAACATGCTCCGCTTTCGACTTAGAATACACCAGAATATCGTCAATGAAGACAATGACGAATCTATCCAAGTAAGGCTGGAATACTCGGTTCATCAAATCCATAAAGGCGGCTGGTGCATTCGTCAACCCAAATGGCATAACCAGAAACTCGTAATGACCGTAACGAGTCCTGAACGCCGTCTTAGGGACATCATCCCTACTGATCTTCAGCTGATAGTAACCAGACCTCAGGTCAATCTTAGAGAACACACAAGCACCTCTCAGCTGATCGAACAAATCATCGATACGAGGCAATGGATAACGGTTTTTAATCGTCACCCGATTGAGTTGCCTGTAGTCGATGCACAACCTCAAGGTTCCATCCTTCTTCCTCACAAACAACACTGGAGCACCCCAAGGCGAAGTACTAGGCTGGATAAATCCCTTATCTACTAACTCTTGCAGCTGAACTTTCAATTCCCTTAACTCCGCAGGAGCCATACGATAAGGAGTTAAAGAAATAGGATTGGTACCTGGAATCAACTCAATGGTGAACTCTACGTCTCGATCTGGGGGTAACCCAGGTAAATCCTCAGGAAATACATCAGGGAAGTGTCTGACCACTCTCACATCCTCTACTCTGTTAGAAACAGCTTCATCTAGCACTACGTGAGCCAGATACCCCTGACAGCCTTTAGATAACAACTTTTTCGCTCGCAGCGCCGAAATAACGCCATGTCTCACCCCACTCTGCTCACCCACGAAAGTAACCACAGGTAGTCCAGGTCGGTGAAACGTAACTACTTTCCCGTAACAGTCAATGTTGGCACGATAGAAGTGCAACCAGTCCGTGCCCAGAATCACATCAAAGTCCACAATATCTAACGGGATAAGATCAGCTGACAAAGCGACTCCCTCTACGATCACTGGACATCCTGGGTACACACAATCTACGACACAACTTTCTCCTCTAGGCATAACAAACTCTAAATCATACCCTAGAGGTGTGGGGCGGGGTTGCGTCACTTGAGCAAACGTATGAGAAATTACGGAATGTGTAGCTCCACAATCAATTAAGACTCTAGCAAAACAACCAAGAATGTTTAACGTACCCATAATCAAGTCTGGGTTGTTCTGAGCGTCCTGCAGAGAAATATTGTGAAGACGCCCCTGTCCCTGCTGACGCCCACCGCGGCCTCGGCTCGCCTGAACGCCGCGTCCCTGAGCACCACGCCCCTGACTGGGCTGGCCTGACTATCTCGAAGACCCTGCACTGCTAGTGGCAATCTCCCCCTGCTGATACTGTCCTCCTTGATACCACTGTGAACCACCCGCTGGAGCTGGAGGATACGGCATATAGCCGCCTGAATACTGGGGATAGCCACCCTGGGAATAGGGATCCTGGGGATACTGATACTGCCCCGGAGCATAAGGGACAGCATCACCCTGATAGTGGTAAGCACCACCTCGACTCGTCTGGCCGTAGTTACTAGTACCCTGAATCTGCTGGAGCGGTGCAGGTGGTGGCATAAAGGTCTGCGGCGGTTTCTGCTGCTGCTGACCCTGGGGACAATTTGCCGCTCTATGTCCCACCTGTCCACATGTGAAACAACCATTGCTACCACGTCTACACTCGCCGAAATGTCGGTTGTTACACCTGCGGCAAATAGGGGCTCTGCCTCGCCCACCATCGCCCTGCCTCTGGCCTCTAGCGCCACCAGAAAATCTACCTCCACGACCCTGTCCAGTGGCACTGAAGCCACCACTCGAAGAACTAGAACTAGCTCCACCTCTCTTGAAGTTCTGAGTCTGTCGGGGCCCGAGCGATGCCTGACCTTTGCCTTTGTCATCTTTCTTCTGGTTGCCGTCCTTCTCTTCATCCGTATCGCTCGACATATTCTCGGAGTCCTCGATCCTCAACAGTATCTCATAGAAGTCCCGATAAGTCTCGCTGTGGACCGTAGACGCCATAGAACGCCACTTCTTCCTGGTGCCCAGACGGAAAAGACGGAGCATCTCCGCCGGATTACCAGCGACATCAGGGTGATAACGGGACAAGTCCGTAAACTTACGGTAGTACTCATTCGCTGACATCTTCCGCTGTTTCAGTTCGGAAAACTCCTGCTTCTTACGGTCAATGTACTCAGGGGGTACATATCTTCTCCTAAACAACCCCGTAAACACGTTCCAATCAATCCTCTGATCCGGAGTCAACCTACGAAGCTCCTGCTCCCACCAAGCTGCCGACTCCGTATCCAGAAACCAAGCGGTCGTCTCAACCCACCTCTCCATAGGCAAGTTCCCCTGATTATGTAGCACCCGGAAAGTCTTCTCTATGTGTTCTAGCCAGCGCTCTGCGCTCTCGGGTCCCTCACTGCCCTTAAACTTATCCAGCTTCAAATTGTACATAGTCTCCAGAGGAGTCCTCTGGGGAGGGCGCATCACTGCCTGAAGGGCTGTAGCAAAAGCTTCCCCCAACTGAGTAATATCGGGGAACATAGGCTCAGAAGAGCGACGGGGTTCCCGACGAGGCGGCATAGTTCTGACAGAAGACACCAAAATTATTAGAATACTCACAAGGACACAGGACTGCCAAACCTAGGCTCTGATACCAAACTGACACACCCCGACCGAGATCGGAGCGTGCTGGCCGTCACACAAAGGTGACGTAGCCATGTGCACGTGCGGAAGCTAATAAGTAGTAATATAAAAGTACGAATAATTAAAAACTAGCATACAAGTACTAGAATGAGTGCTAGTTAGTGCGATACAAATTCAGAGCAGGTCTATAGCAGTCCAAATAAAACAACAACAGTAGTACGCCCGAAGGCGACCCTACAATGGGGAGTGTCTGTCAGAACGCCGAAAAGCTCTCAAGGGAAACCACCGCAACGGCTAAGCAACTAGAACCTGGAGGGGCGCAAAACAAAAGCGTGAGTGGGCAAAAACAATTCTTTCTAAAACCATTTATAAAATACTTTCTAACCCCTCGCCGTAAAACCTGTATACTTCCCAGAAAATAAACATATATACGTATGTGTAAACATGCAAAACATGCTCAAGGGTATACCAATCATGCTCAAGATATGCCATGCCAAAATCTCAAAGTGATATGCAAGTGCCCAGGTATAATCATAATCAATATCATGTAATCAGGCAGCCGGAGTCACCTACGTGACCTGTACGGCTACATCTAGAGCTCAAATCTCACTCTCGATATCTAAACCTGCCCACGAGTCGGAACCACCTAAAGTGGTCTGTACGACAAGCCTGGGTGTAACATATATATACGCTCTAGTGCTACGATCACGTGAAGGCTGTGCGAATAATCGCGGGTCACCTACGAGTCGGAACCACCTATTGTGGTCTGTACGACAGGCCTATGCACCTAGCTTGGATCCAAGCTGAGCGTATGGTGCGGGAGGTGAACAACACGTGAAGGACTGTGCCCTACTCTGGGCGGGAGCACTAACACCGGGGGTGCAGGTTATGAGCTCTCTAAGCATCTCTAACCACTATTTAATGCAATCGTTAAATAACGCTTACCTGGCACTTACCTATGCCTCCACAGCACCCACATATAAATATGTATATGCATGCCACTACTAATGAATGTGATGATGCATAAACGTTAATAATAACATGCATGGCATAAGGCAAATAACCCTTTTAAATCAATTTCTGGGAATATAAATGTATATAGGTATATACGGAAAACAAAAGCCCACTCACTGGTATGTAGAAGGGTCGTAGCCCCCCTGTCTCGCGTGTGCACGCTCGTCCTCTGGGTACGTGTCACCTAAATGCGAAACAACTATAAAAACGTTAACTTTAAAGCACATAACCCGTTTCTCGTAATAACTTCTCATACATTGCTCAAAATGGACAAATGAATATACCAACGTGCTCTACACAACCTCAGGATCACAACCATATTTTTAGAAAAAATTTGGACTCCGCACGCGCCCCCACGCGCCAGCACAGGCACGGACCTACGCGCCCCCCACGCGCGGCCACGTGCCAGGCACACTGACGGTGTCAACAGACGCCGTCAGGAATATTCCGTTAAACTGACGGAATATTCCGTCAAATCTAACCGGATTCCGTTACTGCCGTTAGGAATATTCCGTTAAACTTAACGGAATATTCTGGTTTCTTCTCCAGTCGACTCTCGCCGGACTCCGGTCGCCGGAAAACTGGGAAAAGTTTAAACTCACTATTCTCCTTCGTTTCTCAACCATTTTCTATGATTCTTGGACCAAAAGAAAGCCCTAAACTAGTAGAATCACGTTACACAACTTTTAAAAGCTAAAAACCACGCGATCATACCTGTCTCAAAACTCAAAACTCGGCCAACTTCGAACCAAGCTTTCCCGACGTCCAATTTTGTCCAACGAGCTACTCCGACGCTCCTTAGGACCTCACTAAGACACCTACGAGCTCAGAAATCCCAAAAACTCAATGTATAATTTTTGCATGAACAGTACTCAAATCGGCCATTGTTGAATCGACGTGAAAACGAAGTATTCCTCACCTGAAAATGGTATGGCTGAGCTCGCCTCGACCTCACGAGTTGAATGGTGTAATTGGTTCCTTCGATCTGTGATGGTTTGGGTGCTTTTGATGTTTGTCCGTACGTCGAAGGAAGAAGAAGAAGAAGAAAGGGAGGGAGAGAGACACGGGACAGAGGCAGAGGGAGAGGGAGAGTGTGGCAGTGTGTGTGTGAGTTGTCCAACACCTGCCACCCCACACAAACAACCCACAACGTGCCAAAAACGAACTAGGGGCAACATCGTAAATTCACACGTGCGTTTCGAAAGTTCCGGGACGGGGTGTCACAAAAAAACCCAAACAAGAACTCGAAAACAAAATCATTATGTACTCAAACTATCTCAAAGAACCAAATCATTCATGACAATTATACACCTTAAAAAAACAAACCTACACATATTGATTGTGTTTTACTGATCTTATGTAATTTTCAGTTGAGTTTCTCAAAGAGGTGCATTCAATTAGTAGTTTAAATCTCCAGCACATATCTAGATTTTGGTTGGAAAATCGAGACCTCCCGCGTAGAAAAAAACTCTACTACAAAATCCCATTACCAGTACCAAGTTGAGAGAGAGAGAGAGAGAGAGAGAGAGAGAGAGAGAGAGAGAGAGTCATAGATCGGATGATTTGGAAGAAAAAGTTTGAAAAGGTTAGAAAAATATAGATCTGATGATTCGGAAGAAAAAGTTTGAAAAGGTTAGAAATTTTTTACTGTTTTTTCAGACTTTCAGAGAGAGTGGACATTAAAATATTTAGTAAAAAAAAATTTGAAGCTATTGTCAAATTTGACAACAAGCTTCTTTGCTGCCATTTCATGTCATGCCACATAAAATTTAGCATTTCGGTGGGAAACAATAGTAGTTATCTTTTTTTACTGTTATAACTTATGTGGACAATTTAACATCTCCTTTGAAGATACTCTTAGTCATTATTCATAATTTCATCAGATTAGGAAATACACCCACTGTCACACTTGGACAATTCCAACTGGAGGGAAAAAGATATTTGACTTTTTTTTTTGTCCTTTTTAATTGTTAGGGGAAAAAGCAAATGAACCATCTTTATATTCAACTAATGTGACTACCCTAATAATGTAAAATTGCATTAATAAAACACATCATGACATCGCAATGTAAAGCAAACATAACTCTTAAAATTTGGATTTAACTAAGTTGGATAGAGTAGTGTGTTCTACTTTTTGCATTGGAATTTAAATTTCTCTCTCCATAAATTATAATTACGTAAATTTAGCATCTTTGTGCTCAGTTTCAAGTGCGAGTCAAACTCCTCTTATATTGCATGCATGCGTGACAAGGAAAAAAAACATTCAATGTCTTTGTATGGACTTATAATAAAGAATAAAAACATCATGGAATAAATTGAATGTAATATCCAATCCCAAATTTTCTAGTTATTTCATTCTAGAAGTATTTCAGAGATTTAATTGAATATAGTTCGTTAAATTCTCCAGTTTTGAGAAAAACCCAATAAAAGGTTTTTTTTTGTCATTTCCAATTTTTACTTGAGCTTTTTGGTCAACTCTTCAGTTGGTTAGATAAAGCTCGATTCCATGAGCACATAGCCTCAAACGGTCCCAATTCCGAGTTAGAATGAAGAAGTTAGAAGCTTTTAAAGTGGGGAGCATTTTGGTCATTTTGATCTTACTATAAATAGCGGGTTTCCACAAGTGGGAACCAAGATTTTGGAAAGTTTCCATTTTGGGAAACTGACCAGAACCCAAAAAACTTACAAACCCAAATTCAACCCCACTGGCCCACACGACTGCTTATTTTTCAACATCGATTCTGGCCAATTCCGACAAAAATTTTCAACGCCGCCACCACTATCTTGAAGCTCTCACTCTCCTCAACAAAACCCACTCAAGAACCGACCAATTTAACCATTGTATGTGGCAGTGCAAGGCCATGAAACCTAACGTTTTCGTGACAAGTCCGGCGACGTTTTCCCTTTTTCCTTTTGTCTGGTGAATCAACAAAGTGACGATTGACGCCACAATCTACCTTTTGTAGGTTATCATGCTAGGAGTAAATCCTGACCAACCCCGACCGCGTTGGACCACCGTAGGTGGCGAATCGACACCGGGAAGTTTTGAACACCCACTATCTTTACAGTAGAAATTGACCGTCTTCCGTCCATTTTTAGACTTCGTGGCAGGTATAAAAGCTGTTCCTCTTGTTGAGATTTACATTCTTGTAAATTTTGGTAGAATTTGGAGCTAGGGAAAAAATTAGGTCTGCGGTCGCCGGAAACCACCACCCGTGGCGGCACATGAGGAAAAAAAAAATTTCATAGATTTTGGATAACAAAATGTTCTCAATGACCTTAGCCCATATCCAAGGCCCGTTTGTTGAAATTTGATACGATACTTCGATTATTCACTTTTTAGGATAATCGTTCAGCTGTACAATTTTTGTAATAGACGAAGATTCGATCGTAGGATCATCATAAATTTTTAGTATGTTGTTCTGGAAGCATATTGAGACCCTTACTTACAAATTAAAAATCCAATTTGTGGATCTTCCGCTTAGAATTACTATTGTTGTTGGCCCTACCATTGATATTTGACCGACAGTCGACATTTTATTCAACGTGTCCCAAATTATTCTAATGTGTCATTTATTTATAAAATGTTGTTGAGGCTTGATAGAGCTTAGTTGGCATTGAACCCCATTTAGCAAAGCTAACTAAATCTCATCTTTGTGTTTTATATTTTTGGTTTTTTGTTGTTCAAATCCTCTTGGTAGTGTTCGTTTTTGTTAAGGTGACAAACAAAAAATCCCCCTCTACAGGAGGAGAAATTTTTTTATGTACCTGGAATATATGCTGACTTGGAGTTCCACAAATAAAAATTTGACATGTGTATATTTTATTCTTTTTAATTAAAGATACCAATTATTTTAGAAATTCACACTACAATAATCAGAAGCACACGAGCATCAATCTGAGATGCCGATTAACCATCCAATGCACCAACCTTCATCACAAGTTGGTGATTTAACTATCCATGCTCTCTGTACTTTCTCTTTCTTTTCTTTCCTCTCTTTCTCTCCCACTCTTGCTTCTACTACATGGAACCCAGGGATTGTTGGTGAGACTCCAACTCAGATCCGTTATCGCCAATCCCGATTTATCAGCCGTTGAGGTCATTAACGTCTTCTTATTCTGGTGCAAGAAAGAGAAGAAATAAAAAAGGGAAAAGAGACGGAGAAAGAAAGAGAAAGGGAGAGAGAGGTAAGGGGGAATGGCAAAATCGGTGGGGGATGAGGGGATGGGCCGTGACGGCGGAGATGGTATTTAAAGAGGTGAGGGGGAATGGCAGAATCGGTGGGGGATGAGGGGTTGGGCCGTAATGGTAGGGATGGTGTTTTACCTTCTTCTTTCTTTTTAAATTTTTTTGTTATTTTTATTATTTTCTGAAAATGAATATACAAGGATAAAATAGGTATTTCAATGAAGTTCATTAATCATAGTTAGTGCCATTTTAAAGAGTGATAAAAAAGGTGTCAAACAATTATTAGTGGGGAATTCTAGGTCACCATATGTGACCGGTTCCTAAAAAAATTTCTTCCACGGGAGAGGGAATCAAAGTTTTTGAACTATCTTTAAAACCATTATTTAACACACTCACACACTCTCTCTCTAGAAATCTCTCTCTCATTACTATCTTAGACTTGTTCATATTTATGTCGCATTGAAAAAGAGTATATATTGATTATATGACAACCACTTCGGTTTAGTTTTGATATGGTTTTGTACCCAATAAGCCAGCAAGCTTCCATTTGGATCATTTTCCTTGCATTGATCGTGATGTAATACGCCACCAAACATCCATAAATTAGTCCATAAATTCATCTAGGATTTGGAAAAGCATTGACGATTATCATGAGTCCCATAACTTAAGCACTATGTTGAGTAAACCCCAAACGTCAATAAATATACTTTTCACATATCAATTCAATACAAGCGCTTCATAGATCTCAAGTAAGCATTCATGATATTCAAGGTAAAATTGACAGTTAACTTAATTGTCCATTTAAATTTATACTTTATACGCATATTTCATGATATTCTAAATTTTAATAACGCATTGTCACGTGCCACTTAGTACTAGGATCTAGTGGTATTCCTCTTTACTTATAAGTGAGAGGTCTTATGTTCGATTCTTGCACACATACAAATTTGAACCAACTTATTACTAACCCATTGTGAGGTTAAACTATTCTCTCTCCCTCAATGTATAAAATGATATTAATTGTTCAAAGAAAAAAAAAAAACGCATTGTCACATGTATGCGTAGAAGACTCAAGAATGGTACAACTATCTCTTACCGCAGATTGCTGGAGGCAGCTTCCAAGGAAACACCATGCCAAGCCATAAGTGTGCATCACATCCTACTAAAACAAACACTAATCTAAGTAATGCGTCACCATTCATGGTTTTGGTCATTCCGTTAAAAACGATTTTGGGTAATTTTTAAAGTTTTGTAACTCAATCGTTTCTTAACCAAATTCGACCTATAATATATCAAAATAAAGATAGAAAAATGTAGAATAATATTATACCTATTTAGAAGCCTAATGCTTGGCAAAGATGGTTGGAAATTAACCTGAAATTTTCGAATTTAGAAAGAGAGTCCTCTCTCCTCTATCATTCATTCTTTCTTTCTCTCTCTCTCGTGGAGTGGAGTTGTTTGGTATTAAATGTCTTCCGCGTCCTCTATCTCTGCCAAATCCTTGTGCTTTTCTTTTTTTTCTTTCTTTTCTTTCGTTTTCTCATTGGAGATTGCTGATTGGAGATTATTGAAGGTCGGATAATGGAGGAATAACCCTCAACAACACCACATATCAGATCTTCCCAAACACACAATCAAACAAACAAGGTACTTACTTACCTCCCTTCCAAAAGATTTGATCTGCTCTCCAAATTATTTGAATTTACAGTTCCGTCTGTGTTAGTTTGTTTGATATTATTAACCAAGATTAGGTTATTTTTGTTGGGTCAATTGGGATTCCTGCTGCTGTTTTTAGTAATCTGTTTCCCATATTTTCCATTTTTCAGACCTTCATTGCTTTATATCCTTTTCCTTTCCTGTTACTTGGATCCATTGCCGGATCTGTTAATTGCTACAGATCTGGGCTACCATCATTACTTCATTTCGTCCTAGTAATTCGCTTTTCGTCTTGTTTCAATTTTCAGGTGCTGGGTCAAACATGGCCATAGGTAAATATACTAGAGTAGATAGTAGGAGGCCCTCCTCCAATGGCTACTGCTCCACCGTCACCATTGTGGTGTTTGTGGCCTTGTGCTTGGTCGCCGTTTGGATGATGACCTCCTCCTCTGTAGTTCCCGTTCAAAATGTTGATTTGCCCCAGGAGAATAAGAGTGACCTCAACGAGCAGGACAGCAATGACATTGGCGTCAAGGAACAAGTGAGTGACACCAAAAACAGGCAATTTGAAGATAACCCCGGTGACTTACCTGATGACGCAACCAAAGGAGACAGTGACGGTGCTGCTCAGGGCGAAGACAAGGTGGAAGAGAAGTCTGAAGACTCTACTGCGGAGAGATTTGTGGAAAAGACTCAAGAGACGCCTGAGGAGAAGACTGAAGACAAGATTGAGGACAAGACCGAAGACAAGATTGAGGAGAAGACTGAAGACAAGAGTGAGGAGAAAACTGAAGATGGTGACTCTAAGGCGGAAAATGGAGAATTGAATTCTGAAGATGCAGAAAAAAAAAGCGATGGTGGTGAAAACGAGAAGAAGTCTGATTCCAGTGATAATGATAAGAAGTTGGATGATGACAGTGATAAAAAATTAGACAGCTCTGAAGAAATAAATGATACAGAAAAGGTGAATGGTCAGATAGAGGAGAAACTGGAGGTAACTGATACCAAGGAGGCAGATGGGGAGAAAAAGGAAAATGAGCAGGCCAAAAACGAAAGTTCAAATGAGGTATTCCCTTCTGTTGCTCAGTCAGAGCTGTTGAACGAGACTACAACTCAAAATGGTTCGTGGTCAACTCAATCGGCAGAGTCAAAGAACGAGAAGGAGGCTCAGCGTACTTCTAATCAGAAGACCAGTTACAACTGGAAAGTCTGCAATTCCACTGCTGGGCCTGATTTCATCCCCTGCCTTGACAATTTGCAAGCCATCAAGAGTCTTCGAAGTACCAAGCATTACGAGCACCGGGAGAGGCACTGTCCCGAAGAGGCTCCCACCTGCCTTCTTCCTCTCCCAGAAGGATATAGACGCTCAATTGAGTGGCCAACAAGCAGGGAAAAGGTATATAACTTAATCAATGTATACATTTTTTTCCACATTGTCCTCTTTCCTTTGTGAGATAGATTGATAAGATGCATTCTTGTAGATATGGTACTACAATGTTCCGCATGCCAAGCTTGCTCAAGTTAAGGGGCATCAGAATTGGGTCAAAGTTACTGGTGAATACCTTACTTTTCCGGGCGGTGGAACACAATTCAAGCGTGGTGCTCTTCATTATATAGATTTCGTACTAGAGGTGAATACTTTTATGCATTTGTTATTTTTCAAATACATTCCACTTGTATTACTTTGCATGCCGGTTTATTCTCTCTGTAAATATGTATGTACATTTCTTCAGATGTGTCAATGTGTGCATTCAATCCTTGTCTTCTCCCCTTCCCTAATATTTTTAATCAGCTCATGCTTTGGAGAATATGTCAGTCTTTGCTACGTCTATATCGTATTAATGCCTATGCATTTATGATGTAGTATATGCATTTCTGTGATTCTTGTTACAGTATAATTGACGCTCTGGTTAGATATGCAGAGTCCTAAGGAATATCTTTTTAAGACCTAGGCAGGAATTTCATCTATAGAGTGACATGTCTTGGCAGCCTATGAATTTCACAAGTTTTGGATGTGATTCACCAGTAGAAAACAACTAGATAAGATATATCTTTCATGTTACTGCTCATCAAAATTATGCTAACCTTGGTTCTCTTCTGTTGTAGTCTGTTCCTGATATTGCCTGGGGAAAACGTTCACGTGTTGTATTAGATGTTGGATGTGGAGTTGCAAGCTTTGGAGGCTTTCTCTTTGACAGAGATGTCCTTGCAATGTCATTGGCCCCAAAAGATGAGCATGAAGCTCAAGTTCAGTTTGCACTTGAAAGAGGAATTCCAGCCATATCTGCTGTGATGGGCACAAAGAGACTTCCCTTCCCAAGCAAAGTTTTTGATGTTGTTCACTGTGCCCGCTGCAGGGTTCCTTGGCATATAGAAGGTAGTTCTTGTGATCAAGCTTAGATTGTTGTTTAAAAATGCAGTTTCCAATGTGTGAAATCCGGGGTTGTTTGGCTGAGTTTTCGATAACTGTCACACCTAGTTTAGGGTTTAGGTTGATAACTTGAAAACAATAATTTTCAGTTTTCTATTTTGTAACTTCTAAGTTGATAGCTGGAAACAGATTTTTAGTTTATTTCCTTGAGCAGTTTTCAAATTGTGCTGCAAAATTTGCACTGCTTTTCATGATTTATATGATAGAACGCTGTTTCTGAACTGACACCAAAGAAGCCCTAGATGTTTGAGTCAGTTTTTTCTGACATAGGAGACTTACTTGGTTATTTCTTTTCATTTGGACTTTCACCAATAAACATGGTGCAGGTGGTAAGCTTCTATTGGAGCTGAATCGTGTGTTGAGACCTGGTGGTTTCTTTGTGTGGTCTGCTACTCCAATATATCAGAAGCTGGCTGAAGATGTTGAAATATGGAAATGTACATAAGTTTAAACCTTGTATATTTGAAACTTTTGAATTGGAGTTGGTTGTTTACTACTAACAAGTCTAAAATTTGTGGGAATCTTCTGCAGCCATGAAGGAACTAACAAAAGCAATATGCTGGGAACTGTTGTCAATTAGTAAGGATACAATAAATGGAGTTGGTATTGCTATATACAAAAAGCCTACTTCGAATGAGTGCTATGAGAAAAGATCACAGAACGAGCCTCCTATCTGCACTACGTCTGATGAGCCAAATGCTGCCTGGTACACATTATATTCAGCTGATCCTTATCTTTCATCTTTAATTTAATGTTTTCACGGAAACAAATTTTTCTCCAGACTTTTGATTTAGTTGCCTAAGCATTCATGGTTGAATTACTGAGTTCTGTTTCTGGCTTAATGAGATTGCTGAACTTGGAGGAAAATGGACATTCTCTATATACTGTAGTTCTAAAACCACGTGGAAAAAAAAAATATTATGATGCTTTGGAAAAGCAAAACCAAACCCCCTCACAATTGGCAATGGTGTTACTCTTGCCAAAATTTGTCTGATGCGAACCCTGAGATAACTATAATCTAAGCTCTATAACTACCCTAATCTTAATTATGTGCGTGCAGGAATGTGCCATTACAAGCATGCATGCACAAAGTGCCTGTAGATGCAACAGAACGTGGGTCTGAATGGCCTGAACAATGGCCATCGAGGTTGGACAAGACACCTTACTGGTTGTTAAATTCCCAAGTTGGTGTTTATGGAAAACCTGCTCCTGAGGATTTCACTGCAGACAATGAGCACTGGAAACGTGTGGTGACAAAGTCATACCTGAATGGAATGGGGATTAACTGGACATCTGTCCGGAATGTTATGGACATGAGAGCTGTGTATGGAGGGTAAGAAAAATCGTTCCTTGGTTATGTTGAATAGTTTGTTTTGATGGATTCGTTTGATGCATGGAAAAATCGACCATCTTCAGTATAATTGTGCTTTGTCATTTATCTTTGTTATTGTTCTTGATATCGCCAAAGAATATGTTGTCTTAGAGGTGGTTCTTGCATAACTTTTTTTTTTTTTTTTATCTTTGAGGTGGCTTATTGCTCTATTTCTGACTTCTGGTTGTGCTTGCAGATTTGCTGCCGCTGTGAAAGATTTGAAAATTTGGGTCATGAATGTGGTCTCAGTAGACTCTCCAGATACACTACCCATAATTTACGAGCGTGGTTTGTTTGGTATGTATCATGATTGGTGCGAATCATTTAGCACATATCCAAGGTCTTATGATCTTATCCATTCCGACCATCTGTTTTCCAAGCTTAAAAAGAGGTGCACACTATTCCATTTCTTGTTTTCTCCACTGCAAAGCATTCATTATGTGATACACCAATTTTTTTCACTGTCCGACTTTGGAATGGCTTGTGAATGGCAGGTGCAATTTAGTGGCTGTAGTTGCGGAGGTTGATCGAATTCTTCGACCTGAGGGAACCCTTATCGTGCGAGATGAGGTTGAGACTATTAATGAGCTGGAGAACATGGTGAGATCGATGCAGTGGGAGGTTCGCATGACCTATTCAAGGGACAAGGAGGGATTGCTCTGTGTGAAGAAGTCCATGTGGCGGCCCAAAGAGTTGGAGACACTCAAGTATGCCATCGCTTAAGCGTGGTGGCCGGAAGTGGCTGCTGGCATTGCCGAGGATATAATAGTTACACATTCTTTTTTTGTTTTGGTTGCTATCGAAATTCATGGTAACTGTACTTTATGTTATATTAGCCGTTTGTATCATTTTAGTTAGGGCTTGTAGTGTCTGTAATTCGTTTGTTACAATATTTTGTTTTCGTTTTTGAGAGGTCGGTGTTTGGAATTTCACTGTAACATTACCTTACAGGTTATTGATGGAAGAAAATGAGCACATTGTTACAATTGCATGCAAAACTAAACTATTGGTTTATAGGATAGGGTGAAATGTTGATTTACTGAAAATTAGGTTTCTGAGCTATATATATTTTTTTTTCTGAAAAATCACAGGGATGTACAAAAAAGTAAAGTTTCATGACTAATGCTACTTACATACACTTAGGGCGTCAAACTAATGCTGTAATTTCATAAATAATCAAGGGAATTGTTATTGGTACTCTAAAAATCTCATTCTACACTCCAAACTTTCTATATTTGGAAACAAAAATACACTTGTGAGGAGTGTAGAATGAGATGTTTGGAGTGCCAATAATACTTCTCAAAATCAAACTAATAAAATTTGTTAATTACATTTCTAATATTAGATTCGAAGTTATTCTATTCAATTTTTCGTTAATTTAAGTCACGTGACTTGCATGTGATATACTTTAGAGAGTAGATTGGTAGCTTTTCATAGTTTAAGGACTTATTCTCTTCGAAAAAATAGTGTATGGAGTTAACTTTGAATGATAAATTAAATGTTAGATGCGCGACCTATATGCAACGTTAAGGCTTGTAGGTAAGAAAATGACGGCAATATCCTCTAAAATGTGTTATGTGACTTAAGTTGATGAAAAATTGGATAAAATACCTTTGAGTATAATATTAGGGATGAAATTTGCAATTTCTAATGAATTTAGTGACTTATTTTACCGAAAAATAATTTAGAAACATAATTTTCACTGAGATGATAATATAGGGACTAAATCGGCAGTTCATCATATATAATACTTGAGGATTTCGATTCTATTGTTGTGAAATGCTTTTGCTAGACTTGGTACTCGGCATTATTCGGATCATTTTTCCTATTATTGGGTCACAATTTGTTTTATGGAAACAAAAGTTGGAGGCTCAAAACTCGACTTTCCATTTTGGTTTTACTGTAAAATACGAGAGCATGTCGTGCTAGGAGCTAGTATTGTAAGTTTGATATACATTGTAATTGAATTAGAGTCTTATTTGCAAGCCAAAACTAGATGGTAGTCGAGTTGACGTGAGTCATTTTACAACGTTGAATAAAATCAGAGGTAAGACCTTGTAGTAATGAGGCATGCCAAAATATAAATGTTCTTTTGTCATCTGAACATCAAAAATTGAATAGTCAGTTATTTTTGGATTTGATATCAAGAGTGAAGGTTAAATAGATGTGCTTTTTAAGGTTTTGACCTCGATCTTTGATATCAAATTTAATTAAATTCAAAGTTGGATGATTATGAATCTTTAATCACTAAGTGACCGAGAGAACGAAATTGTGCTACGTAATAGGGGCACAATCTCTCTCTCTCTCTCTCTCTCTCTCTCTCTCATCACAGACACACCCCAATCAAAATCAATAATATGGAAGTAGAAATGGAAGATGAGATCTTTGATATCAAATTTAATTAAATTCAAAGTCGGATGATTATGAATCTTTAATCACTAAGAGCAATTCTACCCTTATCCACTTTGCGCCAGCACCCAGCCCATTTATCCACTTAATTGAACAGTAATAGACCCAATGAACAGTAATAGGCCAAAGCATCTCCACCAAAAAAAAAATGTGCTGGCACAAACGATCTCCACCCCTACAAAATGCGCTGACACCCAGTCCATTTAAATTATTAAATAATTTTTTTATAAAATAATAAAAAAAAAATAGTTTTAATTTCGGATAGGATTTTTAACCAATCTCGTCACGCCACGTGTCATTATCCGAACGTACTATTTTTTGAATAGATTTCCGCTAAGATTTTCAACCAATCCCGACAACCCATGTGTCACGTCCTATTTACAATAATTTAGGCAAGATTTTGATAAGATATTTAACCAATCTCGTCACGCCACGTGTCATTATCCGAACGTACTATTTTTTGAATAGATTTCCGCTAAGATTTTCAACCAATCCCGACACGCCACATGTCACTTCCTATTTACAATAATTTAGCCAAGATTTCGATAACATTTTCAACCAATCACGTAGTGCCACGTGGCATTGTCCAGAACCTCATCTTCTTCTTTTTGGTCCATATAACCCCTACATCCCTACATCCATTCTACTAGAGACTTGTTCATAGTGTCACGATCTGTTTGAGCCATCCTTTCTTCTCTAAGCATCTCATTCTCTCGATGAAGTGCTTCTCTAATCATCTCGTTCTCTCGATTAACTATTTCTCTTTGTATCTCAGCCGCCGCATCACGAGCCTCAGTAGCTGCAATAATTGCTGCCATAGCAGTAGCTTTTTCCTCATCTCTAGCCTTTTCCCATGCCATGTTCAGTTCACCTTGACGAGTAAGTTCCTCCATATATTTAGTGTAGTCATTTTTGGAAGAACTACCTTTTTTCTTTGATGCCTTTTTACCTTGAGGCCTGAGGGACTGACGAGTCGGTTGGGTCTCTGGCACTTGTTCAGGCGTCCCTTCCGTGTCTTCAAATGTGTTGGCTTCTTGTTCGGCTGTGTCTGCTTCTGGCAAACTGTGTAGACCCATACCGTGCATGACAACTTCTGGACCGGTTGCCACAATTTTGTATCTAGGGCAATCTTTGACAATTTGCCAACATTCCCATTTGTTGAATGATTTGTTATGGTTCTTTGCATTGTAGAATGCTTGTGCTTGTAGTGTCTATAAAAATGTGGGATAAGATAGTATTAAAACGGGTGTAACACTAACAAATAAATTAAAATATTGATGGACGTGGAATGCATATAAATTACATAAGAAATTACATAGAAATTACATAAAATATTGATGGGCGTGGAATGCATATTACATAAAAATTACATAAGAAATTAAATAAATTAAAATATTGATGTGGGTGGAATGCATATAAATAAATAAAAATATTGTTACCTCATCCGCTAAACTTGTCCCACTACGCAGATTACCAGAAGCATGAGAGATGGCGTTTTTCCAACAAGTAAAGGATGTGTTGAGTTTTTTCCAACGACCTTGAAGACCTTGACTAGATCTGGCATCTTTTCCATGTACATCGCAAAACGATTTCGTAATTTTACTCCACATTTCTCGCTTATCCATCTCATTACCCGTAATCGGGTCATGAGTAGCGCAAACCCAACATTCACACAACGTAACATCTTCACTGAGCTTCCACGAAGTCATTTTTTTCTCTCAAAGTGTACAAAATATTCAAATGTAGAAAGTGTAGAAAGTGTAGAAAATATTGAAATGTGGTGTAAGGTGGAAGATGAGGGTTAGGTATTTATAGAAAAAAAAAAAATAATTTTTTAAAATTTTTCTGTTTTTTTTTTAAAAAATTTGACAATTTTTAATTAATTTTTAATAAATTTTAATGTTGTAATTAATCTGGACCGTTGGATTTGAAAAATAATCAAATCCAACAGCCAACATGCTGCCACGTGACCGTTGGGCCTTTTTTTATTTTTTATTTTTTAATTTTTGGTGAAAAAAACGTGGACCGTTGATCTGTGATCAGACGGTCCAATTTAAAAGTGAAATTTAAATTTTTTTTACCGTTGGAAATCCAACGGCCTACAAAAACTAGCCGTTGGAAATCCAACGGCTCTGAGGAGGGCCACGTAGCCCTTTGACAATCGGACGCAACTTGCCCTGCACGCGGGTCCCACCGCCTGCAATTGTTGTCGGCTACTCGCGCCAGGAGTGCGTGTTGTGCACGCGCCAGGGAAATGGACCGGCCTCTGGGTCTGTCCATTTTGGGCTGGGCTCCTGCCTGGCTTGGGCTGGGTGCCAGCCTGTTTTGCAGGCTGGAGGTGATGGACAGAGTCCCGGTCCATTTTCTTCACTTGGTGCCAGTCCATTTTCCTTGGGCTGGAACTGCTCTAAGTGACTAAGAGAACGAGATTGTGCTACGTAATAGGGGCACTCTCTCTCTCTCTCTCTCTCTCTCTCTCTCTCTCTCTCTCTCTCTCTCTCTCTCTCTCTCTCTCTCTCTCTCTCTCTCTCTCTCTCTCTCTCATCACAGACACACCCCAATCAAAATCAATAATTTGGAAATAGAAATGGAAGATGAGATACTACAGTTTAGAAGCAGTACTACTGCTACTGCATGTGCACAACAACAAAGAACAAGATAGGTTCTTCCCCATCGCCAATGTCGCATTATGAAAAATGTGATTCCGGGCAACGGAAAAATCTCACAAGATGCAAACGAAACGTCCGAGAAAGCGTCTCCGAGTTCATCAGCTTCGTTACAGGAGAAGCATCCGACAAATGCCAAAGAGAAAAGCGCAAGGCCATAAACGAGGAGGACATCATTCAAGGATTATGTAAATCCAATAAAATCGTACCTCCATAAATGTAGAGATCCTGAAGAAGAAATGCTAAACGTTCCAAACCAACAAAAGATTAGAACAAAGGCTACACCAGCTACAAACAACAACAGGATCACCGCCTAACTTTACTACCTTACAATAAGAATAACACTCGCACATGCAAAAGGCCTTTTTATTTTAATCACAAGGGCTACGCACCCGTAAAGATCTTTTACATATGTTTGGTAAATGATTGAACGAAAATAATGCTAATGCAAAAGTATAGGACGTGGGATAGAATTTTTGGAGGTGCTATGACGAAATGATGATATGTTTTGATACATTGTCATTGAATGAAAAAAAAAAAAAAAAAAAAACTCAGAATGAAGAATTTACATTCATAAGACATTACAAAAACAAAAGAAGGCGATCATGATGTGACATTCATAGATTAATCCTAGTAGTGTATTAAATATGTTTATTTGCTTAAAATCCAAGGGGTGACAAACACATGCTCGTTTGATCACATGAACGTCGAAAATAATCCAAATACACTCCATAAGGAAAAACCGTGTACTTTTGACACCCAATAAAATTTTTCTCTTTTGAGTACTCATTCTTATGGTCCTAGTGGCATATTATATGTGTTTATTTTCTTAAGTTCCAAAGGGTATCAAATGCACGCTCGTTTGACCACATGAATGCTGAAACAATCCAAATACAGCCCATAAGGAAAAACTGTGACTTTTTGACACCCAATATGCTTTTGATCTTCTGAGTACTCATTCTTATGGAACTAGTAGCGTATTATACATTTTTATTTGCTTAAGTTCCAAAGGGTGTCAAATGCACGCTCCTTTGTTTCCATGAATGCTTCAGTCCAAATACACTCCATATGGAAAAACTGCGTACTTTTAAGACCCAATAAAGTTTCGATCCTTTGAGTACTCATTGTTATGGTCCTAGTAGTGTATTGTATGTGTTTATTTTCTTAAGTTTCAAAGGGTGTCAAACGCACGCTCGTTTGCTTCCATGAATGCCGAAAACTGTCCAAATACACTCCATATGGAAAAACTGTCTCTTTTTGACACCCAATAAGGTATTATGCGCTTATTTTCTTAAGTTCCAAAGGGTGTCAAACGCACCCTGGTTTGATCACATGAATGTTGAAAACAATCCAAATAAACGCTGTGTACTTTTGACACCCAATAAGGTTTTGATCTTTTGAGTACTCATTTTTATGGTCTTAGTAGCATATTATATGAGTTTATTTTTTTTAGTTCCACATGGTATCAAACACATGCTTGTTTGACCACATGAATGCAGAAAACAGTCCAAATACGCTCCAAAGAGAAAAATTGTGTACTTTCAACACCCAATAATGTTTCGATCTTTTGAATACCCATTCTTATTGTCCTAGTAGCATATTATATGTGTTTATTTTCTTAAGTTACAAAGGGTATCAAACGGACGCTTGTTTGTTTCCATGAATACCGAAAATAGTCCAAATACACTCCATATGGGAAAACTATGTACTTTCAACACCCGATACGCTTTTGATCTTTTGAGTACTCATTGTTATCGTCCTAGCAGTGTATTTTAAGTGTTTATTTGCTTAAGTTTCAAATGGTATCAATAGCATGCTCGTTTGTCTCCATGAATGTCGCAAGCAATCCAAATAAACTCCATAAGGACAAAATGTGTACTTTTGACACGCAATAAGCTTTTGATCTTTTGAGTACTCATTGTTATGGTCATCATAGCATATAATGTGTTCATTTTCGTAAGTTCCAAAGGGTGTTAAACGCACCCTCGTTTGATCACTTGAAGGTCGAAGATAGTCCAAATACACTCCCAAGAAAAAATTGTGTGCTTTTGACAGCCAATAAAATTTTGATCTTTTGACCACTCATTCCTATGGTCCTAGTAGCGTATTATATGTGTTTATGTTCTAAAGTTCCAAAAAAGTGTTAAAACGCGCACTCGTTCGACCACATTAATGCTGAAAATAGTCCAAATATGCTCCATAGAGAAAAACTATGCACTTTTGACACCCAATAGGGTTTTGATCTTTTGGAAACTGATGTGAAAATTAACTTGACACACAAATTAAACCCTAATGTTAACAATTATAGTATATATGTAAGTAGGGATTGTTCTAGACCGGGGATTAACTAGGGATGCTAATCAACACAAATAAGACTTAAAAACACTAAATTAGACTCTATAGACTCAAAACTGACTCAAAACACTCAAAACAGCAACCAACATTAAAAAAGACTCAATTCTAGACCTAACAAGTGATTTTTATGAAAATAAGACTTAACTTGACTCAAAAGACTAAAACAAACCAGATTTTGACTCAAAAGACAAGACTCAATGAAAAGGGGATTGTTTTTGACGAATTTAAAACTTAAAACAGAAACTTTGCATAGAACACTTTATAAAAACGAATTTGGTGAATTAAAAAGGGTGAAATGCTAGTTAAAGGGTCCTTCTCCACACATGGACATATGCATACAAACCAATATCTAGTTATTATTCCTTTAGACTGTGAATGACAATGCCCCAAATTAACCGTGAAAAGCACAAATTAACTTTCAGATTTTCCTTAACTCATTGAATTGGATGGAATATGCATCGCAACCAAATTATCCTTATCAAGTTCCCTAACTATGAAAAGCATGATAGAAAGACATATCAAAGGTCATTAAGTTCTTTGAAAACCATAAGCATTGACGAGGCATTCGTAACTATGAAAAGCATGATACTCATACCAAGGATTTACTTAACACAATCATGACTAGTGACTTCCACTACTTGTGAATATAAGTTCTTAACGATTAGGTGAAACTCCCTCAATCAACATACATAAATAGTTTTTATAACTCAGATAAGCAAATCACATTCAAGACTCAAGAAACAATAATTGGACGTAATCAATTCATATAAAACATATAATCAAGGCTTCGAATTCACCTCCAACTACAAAGAAATTAGTTCCTCATGTTCATCATAATTGAAAACCAAATTAAAATAAACATCAAACTAAAACTAAGGATAGAAATAACCCAGAAACACTCCACACTCCAATGGAAAGCTTGTGGAACTCCCTTGGATGGTAGATTGCATGGCACTTTTCTTCTCCTTCCTTCCTTGCTGCGGCACTAGGGTGCTTTAGGTGTTTGTGGTGTGAATTATGGTGTCTGATGGCTAAATGAATGAATGAATGAATGAATGAATGAATGAGTGAGTGGATGGATGGGATCTTTTGCGGCATAAACATGTATATATATGTATGATGCATGGCACAAATACTAGGGAAATTAGATTAGGGTTTGGTAGAAATCAGGTGGGAAAAGGACTAGGGTGCACCAAAATCCGAAGGGAAAATGATAGGAGCATATTTATGCAACTTAGTTAGCTTGTTCTTGAGCATTTGTGTTGTTATTTCTTAGTTAATGTAGTATTTCAAGCTATTTTCGTGTGTTTGTAGGTCCAAAGGGTTAAAGTAGCAAGAAAGCGCATTTTGGTGCATTTTGGAGTAGTTTTGGGCACTAAATAGATAGCACATGTATGGGCCAAGATGGATGGACGAATTTGGAGTTCAAAAGGCTAGGAATCTGATAAGAAGATGAAGAAATTAAATTCAAGACAAAGAAGATAAGGAATCAGCTCAAAAGAGGAAACATTATCCAAAACCTTATCTAACCTTATCTTATCTTATCCTATCCTAATCTTATCATGCCTTAATCTTAGCTGCAAGGGGACCAAAGTATATATTTCTAGAACCTATTTCTAGAAGGATTCTCTTCTAGAAGTCCCAAATCAGCCACAAAACACATTGTTTCTAGAAACCCTACAAAGGTGGCGCCTATTCCCTTCTAGAAAGCCTTGCCTTGCCTTGCAATCCACTCTCCTTTCCCTCCAATATCTGCTGCACCCCTCTATCCTTTTTCCCTTGGGGATTCTGATTTATTAGGCCTTATTCCTTGTGGATTTGTGTTATACAAATCCTTTTCTGAAATTAATTGGGCCAAACCCTCTCCTTAGTGGATTTAATTAATTGTGCCGAACCCTAGGGCACTAATCCTTAAAATGTGCTAAGTTGTAACCCTAATCTGATTAACCCTAGGGTTGGCCGAACCTATATATACATATTTTCAGCCACAATTTCAGGGGGAACCCTCATGCCATTCAGAAAGACCTTTGTCGCAACCCTAGACACCATTCTACATCATTCATTCAATGCATTCACTTCCATATACAATCTGCCACAACTTTTCACCCTCATCAGCCATCATTCATCATCCTAAGCAAGAATACACTATTCATCGCCCCCCAAAACCACCCACCACACCTTGTGCCGCAACAAGGAAGAAGGAGGAGAGCCTTTACGTGCCTGCCATTCGAAGTGGAGCTGCTGGAACGTTTTAGGTGTAATCTTTCTTGTGTTTTCAATGTTTAAATTCAATAATCTTTGTTTTGTGAGTATGAGGAACTAATCCCCTCTTAGCTAGGGGGAATTTCGAAACCATGGCTATATTTGCAATATGATTTGATTACTTCTAGTTGTGATTTCATGAATTGTGAATTCAATTTACTTATCTATTTGAATTAAAACTTGTTTGTGTATTTGGATTGAGAGTGCACACTTAATTTGCATGCATAAATCTGATGCTAGGATATAAGGGAGTTTCACCTAATCGTTGTGAACTTATATTCATAAGTAGTAAAGGTTGTTAGTCACAATCATGTTAAGTAAATTCCTGGCATAAGTATAATGCGCTTTCATAGTTACGAACGCCTTGTCAACACTTATGATTTTCATAGAATTTAATGATCTTTGATTGTTTCTCTATTATGCGCTTTCATGTAGGGAACTTTTGAGGAATAATTTGATTGCGATGCGCTAATTCCATTCAATTCAATGACTTAAGAAAAATCTGAGGGTTAATTTAAGCGTACCTAATTAACCTGGGGTGTTGAGGTTCATGGTTCATTGAAAAAGCAACTGGAGATTGTTTTGTATGCAAGTATGTCATGTGTGGAGAAAGACCTCCTAGCTAGCCCATCATCCATCTATTTCCACCAAATTTGTGCAAATCTGCCTAATTTTAGTTCTTGTTTTGTTTACTTTATTTTCGTCCAAAACCAAATCCCCCTTTATTTTAGAGTGTCTAACTAGTTAGGATCTGTTTTAGATTGTGTTTTCAAGTGTTTTGAGTCAAGTTAAAACTAAAATTCGTCCAAAATTGTGTTTAGAGTCAGAATTTGCCCAGTTTGTGTTTTTAGGCAGTTTTGAGTGTTTTTAGCTTATTTTGAGTCTTGTGAACTTGTTTTGAGTCTTTTAAGTTTAGTTAAGTGTTTTAAAGCTTAGTTTTAGCTATTTGAGTCAGTTTAAAGTGTTTTAGCAAACCCTCCTAATTCCCGGTTTAAGAACGATCCCTACTTACATATATACTACAATTGTCAAATGAGGGTTTAATTTGTGTGTTAAGTTAATTTTCGCATCAAATTTTGACGCCGTTGCCGGGGATTAGCAACTTTGCTAATCCCTTGTTATTTCTTTTTGTTTATTTTCGTGTGTTTTTTGTTTTAGTTGCTGACCTTGTGTTGTTTTCTTGTTTTTTGGTACTAGTTTATGACTCAGAGTTCTCAACCGGTTCGTGTGCATATCTTAGACTTCGACGACGATTTTGAGCGAACTTTGAGAAGGAAGAGGAATCAACAAGAGCCCCAACCACCTCAACCTGCACCAGATCTTGAAGAAGACGAAGTACAAGTGGAAGAGGAGACCACAACTCAGATTTTTGAGGAAGAACAAGCTATGGCAGCAGACAATCGAACAATCAAAGAGCTTTCCGCTTCGGGATTGGACAATGCCATGCCTCTATGCATTTAATATCCAAGGGCAGCCCCAGACAAGATCGACGAGTTTGAATTAAAGTCTAGCTTATTCCACCATATGCCTAAGTTCCATAGGTTGTCCATGGAAGATCCTAATAGACACTTGAAGGAGTTTGAGGTTGTTTGCTCAAGCATGACCCCGGTGAATGTTGATGGGAGCATTTTGAAGATGAAGGCTTTTCCCTTTTCCCTCTTAGAAAAGGCTAAAGATTGGTTGTATGAACTAGCCCCCGGAATTGTCACATCATGGGAGAGTATGAAACGGGCGTTTTTGGAGAAGTTTTTCCCAACTTCTCGAGTCATTCTTTTACGCAAAATGACTAGTGGCATTCAGCAAAACCAAGGTGAATCATTTCCAACTTATTATGAACATTTTAAAACTCTTGTTGCTTTATGTCCACAACACCAAATGAAGGAGGAGCTTCTTCTTCAATATTTCTACGAATGGCTTCTACCAATTGAACGCCAAATGCTAGACGCCTCAGCGGGAGGAGCTTTCGTGGACAAAACGCCCATGGCTGCCAAGACTCTCATTGCCAACCGAGCTTTAAATGCTCAACAATATGAAGGCGTTGGTCAAAGAGACATACCATGGCAGCAACAAGTTATTGAGGTAAGTGCTATTTCCGAACTTCAAAATCAAATCGCTAATCTTACTTCTCTTCTTTCGTAGGTGGTTGAAATACCAAAGGTACAAGGTGTGGCTGTTTGTGGCGTGTGCTCAATGAATGGACATCTCACTGATAAGTGCCCTCAATTGATCGAGAATGGAGGGTGGGAATCTGCCAATGTCGTGGGTTATGGGAGCCAAAACCAACCAAGGAGTGATCCTTTCTCTAATACATACAATCCCGGTTGGAAAGATCATCCAAATTTCAAATGGAGGGAGCCCTAACAACCCCAACAACAAAGCCCATTTAGGCAGCAACCTCCGGGATTCTACCAAAGGTCGTATGCACACACACAACCCCAAGCACAACCTGCCCAATCCAAATCAGGTTCGTCTATAGATAATGATCAAATTTTCAATTACTAACTTCTATGGCACAGGGAATGCAAAATAGGGACAAAAAGGTTGATGAATTAGAGAAGCAAGTAGGGCAGATTGCGGAGTTCGTGGGCCAATTCAGAGAACAAGGCAAGTTGCCTAGTTTAACCGTTGTCAACCCAAAAGGAGGATTCGAATATGCCAAAGCAATCATGTTGCAAAGTGGAAAACAAGTTGGAACGGCTTCACAACCATCTAAATCAGCCCCAACTGAGGACAAAAAGTTGCAATTCGAGGAGGAGGAACAAGAGCAAGCCATGGCAAGGGTAGCACCACCTATGCCGCAGCCACCCAAACACTCCCATTTGTCTTCCAAAGGTAAGGAGGTTCCAAATTCGATTATTTCTAATGTTATTCCCCCAAATGTATCATTTCCTCGTAGATTCATGCAATCGAAGAAGGAGGAGGCTGAAAAGGACATTTTGGAGACATTTAGAAAAGTACAAGTCAATATACCACTTTTGGATGCAATTAAGCAAGTTCCAAGGTATGCTAAGTTTTTAAAAGAACTTTGCATTACTAGGAAGAGAATTTCGAACAAAGAGGTTGTCAAGGTAAGTGAAAATGTCTCAGCCATCTTACAACGTAAAATGCCCCCTAAATGCAAAGATCCGGGTAGTTTTACAATTCCTTGTGTTATTGGCAATAATCGTTTTGAACATGCCATGCTAGACTTAGGTGCATCTATTAATGTCATGCCTTACTCAATTTATGCATCTATGAACCTAGGTGAGTTAAGAAATGATGGTGTGATTATTCAATTAGCCGATAGATCTAATGCCTATCCAAAGGGTGTTTTGGAAGATGTTTTAGTGCATGTCAATCATTTAATCTTTCCGTCGGATTTCTACGTGCTTGAAATGGAAGAATCAGACCATTCCCCTTCGTTTCCAATCCTCCTTAGACGCCCATTCATCAAAAATCCCACACTAAGATTGATGTGTTTAATGGGACTTTGACAATGGAATTTGATGGAGAAGTTATTAATTTCAATCTTTCTGAATCTATCAAGTATCCTGGTGATGATCATTCATGTTTTTCTATTGATGTAATTGATTCCTTGGCGCATGACCATTTTGAACAATTGAATGAAGATGCACTTGAATTGGTCATTACAAGAGGAATGGAATTAAAAAACAATCAATCAGCCACTTTGGCCACCGACGGCATGCATGGAGAACACCATGCCGTGCCCCCTAAAGTAGATATGATTGAGATAGTGGCTGTCCTTGAGTCATTGCCACTACAATCTGGTAAGTCTTTGGATCCAATTTCAATTTCAATTTCAACTAATAAGCCCCTTCCTTCAGTTGTGCAGCCACCTTCTCTTGAACTTAAACCATTGCCAAGCCATTTGAAGTATGTTTTCTTGGGAGACCAATAGACCTTGCCCGTCATTATCTCCTCCTCACTCATGGCATAAGAAAAAGGTAAGTTAGTGAGGGTGTTAAAGGAGTACAAAACAGCAAATGGTTGGACCTTGGCCGACATCAAGGGAATAAGCCCTACCACATGCATGCATTGTATACTTTTGGAGGAGGGGTCTAAATCATCTCGAGAGGCTTAACGCTAACTCAACCCTCCAATGATGGAAGTTGTGAAGAAGGAGATAATCAAGCTATTGGATTGTGGAGTGATCTATCCAATTTCGGATAGTCGTTGGGTTTCTCCGGTTCAATGTGTTCCAAAGAAATCTGGAGTGACTGTGGTGACAAATGCCGAAAATGAGCTTGTTCCTACTCGAATCCAAACAGGTTGGAGGGTTTGTATTGATTATAGGAAGCTCAATGCCACTACAAGGAAGGATCATTTCCCTTTGCCATTCATTGATCAAATGCTTGAAACGTTAGCGGGTTATGCTTTTTATTGTTTTCTTGATGGATATTCAGGTTATAATCAAATTGCGATAGCTCTGGAAGATCAAGAAAAAACCACTTTCACATGCCCCTTTGGTACATTTGCTTATCGTCGCATGCCATTTGGTTTATGCAATGCACCTGCCACATTTCAAAGATGCATGATGAGCATATTTTCAGATTATGTTGAGAAAATTATTGAGGTTTTTATGGATGATTTCAACGTTTTTGGTGATTCATTTGATGGTTGTTTGAATAATCTCAATTTGATTTTAAAACGATGCATTGAAACTAACCTTGTTCTAAATTGGGAAAAATGTCATTTCATGGTTAAACAAGGCATAGTTTTAGGTCATATCATTTCTGAAAAAGGTATTGAGGTTGATAAATCGAAAATAGATCTTGTGTGCCACTTGCCCTCTCCTACTTCGGTTAGAGAGGTTCATTCTTTCCTTGGACATGCAAGTTTTTATCGAAGATTCATCATGGATTTCTCAAAGGTTTCCCAACCTCTTTGCCGTCTCTTACAAAAAGATATGACTTTTGATTTCAATAAGGAGTGCACGGCAGCCTTCCAACACCTCAAGGACTTGCTAACCACGACACCCATCATTGTTCCACTTGATTGGAGCCTTCCATTTGAGCTCATGTGTGATGCATCCGATTATGCGTTAGGGGCTGTTTTAGGCCAAAGAAAGGACAAGAAGCCGCAAGTTATCTACCACGCATCCCGAACATTGAATGATGCTCAATTAAACTATTCGACCACTGAAAAAGAACTTCTTGCCATTGTCTTTGCTTTAGATAAATTTCGATCATATTTACTTGGTACTAAGGTTATTATTTTCACTGATCATGCAGCTTTAAAGTATTTGCTCACCAAGAAAGAAGCCAAACCAAGGCTAATTCGATGGATGCTGCTTCTTCAAGAGTTTGACATGCATATTAGAGACAAAAAGGGGAGTGAAAACGTGGTGGCTGACCACCTAAGTCGTATGGTACATGATGTGGAGCACTTACTAATTGAGGTATTCCTTCCTAGTGCTAAAATAGGTTTAGTATAATGGCACAAGTAAGGGTGTCGAATCCACAGGGACTAATTGGACCTATATAATCACTTGTTTTGCAAGAACTCTATAAGAGAAATAAAACTAATCAACTTAGGCAGATTTGTTGTTGTAACTTGAAAGCACAAGAAAATGAAGTAGACACAAATAAATGAATCAACAACTAATAAAATGAGATAGCACAGATGGAGATGAAGCTAGGGATTCGGTTTCACCATTGTTAAGCCAAGTCCATGCTTGTTAAATTAGATTATACTCATCCATCTACCTATTTCTTGGGTTTGTTTCACTTAGATATGATCAACCATATGATGTGTGGACTTGATCAAATGTTCCTAATCATGAACCTAAGTGTGATGTGCAACTTTGGTCCCTAATCAAGAACATGACACGCACAAGAAACTTTCATAAAACCAAAGGAAACACTCGGCAGGTTGTTTGCAAAGCATTCCCTTCATTCATTCACATATCCACCAAGAGTATGCATGATGTGTGCCTTACTCTTGGCTAAACAACCTGTGGTTAAATCAAATGGTGATCAAACATTAAAATCAACACACAAAGTCACAATTAAATCAGAGAATGAAACAAGAAATAGATGGATCAACTGAGCATTCTGAAATAACTACATGGCAATCTTGCAAGGCTACATCGAATCCCTAGAAAGAAATTAGTTACACTTCATGTTTACCGAATGTTTGATATAAAAATATACAACATGAATGAACATAGAATTAAGGAGAAAGAATCCTTGAAGCAAAACTGATGTTGAAATCCCTTAAGAGTTGCCTTCGGTGTTGGTGCTCCAAGTGTGTTGTAAATGAAGGTGGAGCGGCTAAGGTTGAATGGTTTCTGCGAATGGGAGAGTGTATGGAATGGAATTGAAGCCGAGAAGAGATTGTGTAGAAATGGAATGGGAGCTTGCGGCAAAGGGGAAGATTGGATGTGTTTGTGGTGTCTTGTGTATGAAAATGAGATGTGATTTTTGTGTATGAATGCATGGGTTTTTATAGGGGGAATGGGAGAATATGTGGGTGATTGTTTAAGAGTGAATGTGGTTGTTATGATTGAGAGTGCATGTGGATGAAATAATGATGGAAAAAGAGCTAGGTTGTTGGTGGAAAGGCAAGGGAAGTGCACGGCATTGGGTTGTTGTTGGTGTGTGAATGCATGTGTTGAATGATTAAAGTGCATGTGGGTGAATATGTGGCTGAAATGATGAAGTAGGAAGGTGGAAATGCATGTGTTGAATTGGTGGTGCAATGATGAAAGAGTAAGTGCATGTGTGTGTGAATGGTGGTGCAATGATGAAAGAGTAAGTGCATGTGTGTGTGAATGGTGGTAGCTAGGGTGAATTATGATGAATGCATGTGGAATAAAGATGGAGAAGGTGGTGTAATGATGAAGTGGAATGGCTGAAAATAAAAGGGGAAGTGCAAGGCACGGCAATGGGTGTTTCTTGATGGTTTTGGGGTTGTGATGCATGTGAATGCATGTGGCTAAGGGTTGTTGATTGGGCTAGAGGTTTTGCATGGCTCAAAGGATTGTTTGATTGGGCTAGGCCCTTTGTTTTATGTCCAAAGTGCATACAAGGCTTTCAAATTCGTCCAACACTTTGGCTCCAAGCATATGCTATCCATTCCAAGCCCAATTTTGCTCCAAAATGCTCCAAAATGCATCTTTTTGCTTCCTTAGCCATATGAACCTAAAAACACACGAAAAATGGCTTAAACTACTAAAACAACTATGAATTAACAACATAGATGCACGAAAACAAGCTAAGTAAGTCGCCTAAATATGCTCCTATCACTTACCTATTTCAGAAACATTCCCTAATGAGCAATTGTTGTTCATTAACGTAAGTGAGCCTTGGTATGCTGATTTGGTGAATTATTTGGTGGCTAAACAAGTTCCAAACACTTTAAACAGAACCCAACGTGATAAATTGAAAAAAGATGCTAGATTTTATGTTTGGGATGATCCATACTTGTGGAAATATTGCTCGGATCAGATTATACGTAAGTGTGTGCATGACATGGAATTCAATTCTATTTTAACATTCTGTCACACTTATGCATGTGGGGGAAACTTTAGGACACAACGCACAGCCCTTAAGGTTTTAGAATGTGGATTTTATTGGCCAACTTTATTTAAGGATGCTAGAACCTTTGTATGTCTTGTGATCATTGCCAAAGAATGGGTAATATAAGTGCAAATGATCAAATGTCGCAAAATCTCATACTTCCTGTTGAAATTTTTGATGTTTGGGGCATTGATTTTATGGGTCCTTTTCCTTCCTCACATGGTTTCCTTTATATCTTACTTGCTGTGGATTATGTGTCGAAATGGGTGGAAGCAAAAGCCACCCGAACTAATGATTCTCGAGTGGTTGTAGATTTCATTAGAACTAACCTATTTGCAAAGTTTGGAATGCCACGAGTAATCATAAGTGATGGAGGTTCTCACTTTTGCAATCGAACCATTGAGGCTTTGCTTAAGAAGTACAACGTTACGCATAAGGTTTCAACACCTTATCATCCTCAAACCAATGGTCAAGCCGAGGTTTCAAATGGGGAGATCAAGCACATTCTAGAGAAGACTGTTAGGCCGACAAGGAAGGATTGGAGCATACGTTTGGAGGATGCATTGTGGGCATATCGCACGGCATATAAAACACCCATTGGCATGTCCCCATTTCGGCTCATCTATGGCAAACCATGCCATCTTCCCGTAGAATTGGAGCACAAGGCGCATTGGGCTGTCAAAACATTCAACATGGACCTTGATGCCACTGGAATCAGTAGGAAGCTCCAATTGAATGAACTTGAAGAGATTAGGCATGAGGCTTATGAAAATGCTTGAATTTACAAGGAGAAGGCAAAGGCTTTCCATGATAAGATGATTCGAGGCAAATCATTCTCCATTGAGCAGAAAGTGCTACTCTTTAATTCCCGCCTTCGCTTGTTTCCTAGTAAGTTGTGTTCTAAGTGGGTTGGCCCGTTTGTTATTACTAATGTCTTTCCTTATGGTGCAGTCCAAGTTCAAAGCTTGAAAACAGGACAAGAATTCAAAGTGAATGGCTATCGGTTAAAGCCCTACTATGAGAATTTCGAGGAGCATATTGTGGATGATGTACCCCTCCATGCCGTGGGTACTAGTGAAGCTTAACATGGCATATTCGTCCGGCTGGAAGATGTTAAAGCAAGCGCTTCTTAGGAGGCAACCCATGCATTCAACAAGGAGAAGATGGAACTTCCACTCCAAACCCAGATTTGCGTTTCTAAACCCTTCTCTTTGCTGCTTTATTTTATCATGCTTAGTTGTTTATTATTTGTTTGCTTTTGTGTGAGTCTTCGTGTGAAACATTGAGGACAATGTTTGAGTTAAGTGTTGGGGGGGGGGGGGTAAACAAGTGTTTTTATGCAAATTTGTGGGATTCTATCACCTATCACTTCTAATGTTGTTTCTCACTGTTTTTAAGTGTTTTTAGTGCATTTTGAGTTGTTTTTGGTGTGTTTTGAAGTAAAAATCCGAAAATTTGAAAGAAAAAAAAAATTGAAAAAAGTGTTTTGAAAAAGCCAAAAAGAGTTGTTTCTGTGTGTTTGTTTGTGTCTTAGGATACCTTCCAACACAATGATGAGGATTTGGTTTTTAATGCATGACTGTTAAAGAGAGTTACAAACATGGATGGAAGTTTGATATGCTCTTTGGTTTATGCGTGGTTGTAGTTATAGTTTACGAATTCACATGTAATTACAAAGGATAAAATTAGTTTTTGTAACATGCTTGAAGGAAGGAACCCAAACAAACGCTACATCCCTGAGAGACTTGAGCCTAAACGTTTATTTGGAGAGTTATTAATCTGTGCATTCTTGTTTTCTAAAGTCATTGCATGATCTCATTATTCTTTGCTTAGTTGCTACTTAGAATGTGTTTCATCATTATAGATCCAAATACTAGAACTGATGCCCGTTCTATTCAAAGCATGACATTGATTTGCATAACACATGTTCAAGATGAAGTTGTTTAGTAGTCACCACCATAGCCAAATAGCCGAATCCACCCTTGTCATTTGTTCTGTAGGTTTAAACCCCGTTGAACCTTGTTTAGCCTATTTTCTTTGTTAACCACATCACCCTTACCTAGTCTAGAATAGGACTTTCTATACCCTTGTTCTTGAAGTATAGTGGAGCATGACTTAGAAAGAATTCCTTTTGAGTGACATTATTGCAGAAAACAAGTGTGGGGGAAGGGATTTTTGTGTGTGTGTGTGTGTGCCAAAGTCTTAAAAGAGGCACGGATAGGAAAAGAAAAAGAAAAAAAATATGTATAGAAAAGAAAGAAAAAGAGTTGCAAATAAGTGAGAATGAACTCACATGTATTGATTGTTGAAGAAAGGGTCCAAAAGTTTGAATCTGACCCTAGGTGTTGCGTGAATCTTCCCCCTTGTGTTGAAAAGGTAGTTTTCTGCATTCTAAAGTGAATTCTAAGTGCCTAATTCATTACTTTGCTCACTATTGCTTTAAGAACGTTTGTTTCCTCTTACCTTTCTTTGTTAGCCAATACCCTTAGCACCATTACAACCCTTAGACTTCTATCTTGGGTGTTATGTGTTTCAATCTGTGGAGTTTGGGCTGGGTATGAGCATATGGTATCTCTGGTTCTCGCGTCTAAATAATGGCATTCCATTCATGAGATCATATATATACATGCATTAATAATTCTAGAAAGTGCTTCCTTCGTTTAAAACATATGTGAGTAGCTCGTCTACATGTTTACATTAATCTTCTCACATATACCTAGTGTAGGGAGTGTAGTCAGAAAATCTAAGTGAAAATAGAGAGTATATCCAGTGAGGAATTGAGGGAATTCTCTAAGGCATGTTACTACATTCAAAATGTTGTTTTAATCGATTAAATGTGAGCTAGTGAATGGTGACTATGATTAATTATGCTCGAGGGTAAGGATTGCTTAAATCTATGTGAGTGGTGATCTTTGACATGTTATGTTTCATTGGAAATCCTTGAGGCAAACGTTGGAAGGTTTAGATTGTATGTTTTGTTTCTTTTGTTTGTTTGTTTTGCTCGAGGAGTAGCAAAAGCTAAGTGTGGGGGAATTTGATAGGAGCATATTTATGCGACTTAGTTAGCTTGTTCTTGTGCATTTGTGTTGTTATTTCTTAGTTAATGTAGTATTTCAAGCTATTTTCGTGTGTTTGTAGGTCCAAAGGTTTAAAGTAGCAAGAAAGCACATTTTGGTGTATTTTGGAGCAGTTTTGGGCACTAAATGGATAGCACATGTATGGGCCAAGATGGATGGACGAATTTGGAGTTCAAAAGGCTAGGAATCTGATAAGAAGATGAAGAAATTAAATTCAAGACAAAGAAGATAAGGAATCAGCTCAAAAGAGGAAACATTATCCAAAACCTTATCTAACCTTATCTCATCCTATCCTCATCTTATCATGCCTTAATCTTAGCTGTAAGGGGACCTAAGTTTATATTTCTAGAACCTATTTCTAGAAGCATTGTCTTCTAGAAGTCCCAAATCAGCCACAAAACACATTGTTTCTAGAAACCCTACAAAGGTGGCGCCTATTCCCTTCTAGAAAGCCTTGCCTTGCCTTGCAATCCACTCTCATTTCCCTCCAATATCTGCTACACCCCTCTATCCCTTTTTCCTTGTGGATTCTGATTTATTAGGCCTTATTCCATGCGGATTTGGGTTATACAAATCCTTTCTTAAAATTAATTGGGCCAAACCCTCTCCTTAGTGGATTTAATTAATTGTGCCGAACCCTAGGGCCCTAATCCTTAAAATGTGCTAAGTTGTAACCCTAATCTGATTAACCCTAGGGTTGGCCGAACCTATATATACATATTTTCAGCCACAATTTCGGGGGGAACCCTCATGCCATTCAGAAAGACCTTTGCCGCAACCCTAGACACCATTCTACATCATTCATTCAATGCATTCACTTCCATATACAATCTGCCACAACTTTTCACCCTCATCATCCATCATTCATCACCCCAAGCAAGAATACACCATTCATTGCCCCCAAAACCACCAACCACACCTTGTGCCGTAGCAAGGAAGAAGGATGATAGCTTTTAGACGTGCCTGCCATTCGAAGTGGAGCTGCTGGAACGTTTTAGGTGTAATCTTTCTTGTGTTTTCAATGTTTAAATTCAATAATCTTTGTTTTGTGAGTATGAGGAACTAATCCCCTCTTAGCTAGGGGGAATTTCGAAACCATGGCTATATTTGCAATATGATTTGATTACTTCTAGTTGTGATTTCATGAATTGTGAATTCAATTTACTTATCTGTTTGAATTAAAACTTGTTTGTGTATGTGGATTGAGAGTGCACACTTAATTTGCATGCATAAATCTGATGCTAGGATATAAGGGAGTTTCACCTAATCGTTGTGAACTTATATTCATAAGTAGTAAAGGTTGTTAGTCACAATCATGTTAAGTAAATTCCTGGCATAAGTATTATGCGCTTTCATAGTAACGAACGCCTGGTCAACACTTATGATTTTCGTAGAATTTAATGGTCTTTGATTGTTTCTCTATTATGCGCTTTCATGTAGGGAACTTTTGAGGAATAATTTGATTGCGATGCGCTAATTCCATTCAATTCAATGACTTAAGAAAAATCTGAGGGTTAATTTAAGCGTACCTAATTAACCTGGGGTGTTGAGGTTCATGGTTCATTGAAAAAGCAATTGGAGATTGTTTTGTATGCAAGTATGTTATGTGTGGAGAAAGACTTCCTAGCTAGCCCATCATCCATCTATTTCCACCAATTTCATGCAAATCTGCCTAGTTTTAGTTCTTGTTTTGTTTACTTTATTTTCGTCCAAAACCAAATCCCCCCTTATTTTAGAGTGACTAACTAGTTAGGATCTATTTTAGATTGTGTTTTCAAGTGTTTTGAGTCAAGTTAAAACTAAAATTCGTCCAAAATTGTGTTTAGAGTCAGAATTTGCCCAGTTTGTGTTTTTAGGCAGTTTTGAGTGTTTTTAGCTTATTTTGAGTCTTGTGAACTTGTTTTGAGTCTTTTAAGTTTAGTTAAGTGTTTTAAAGCTTAGTTTTAGCTATTTGAGTCAGTTTAAAGTGTTTTAGCAAACCCTCCTAATCCCCGGTTTAAGAAGATCCCTACTTACATATGTACTACAATTGTCAAAGAGGGTTTAATTTGTGTGTTAAGTTAATTTTCGCATCAGAAAAGGATTGCTCAATTCTCTAAGGAAAAGGATTGTAGGTTCTAGAGCTTCTAGAAGAGGGAGAGGCACCACCTTTCTAGGGATTCTAGAAAGGGTGGATTCTAGAAACAATGTGTTTTGTGGCAGAAATTGGGACTTCTAGAAGGGATAAAGGGGAAGGGTGCGGCACCCTTTTAGGAGCAGATAGAGCTTCTAGAAATCAGGTATTTAGGTCCCCTTGCAGCTGGAAATAAGGTAGAACAAGATTAGGTTAGGATTAGGTTTGGATAAGATAAGTTTGTTTGGATAATGTTCTATGTTTCTTGCTCTTTCCTTATGTTCTTTGTCTTAAACTTGTTTCTCCAGATTTGTAGCATGTTCCTAGCCTCTTTTGACTTCAAATTCGTCCATCCACCTTGCTCCATATGCAAGCTATCCATTCCAAGCCCAAAACTACTCCAAATAGCTCCAAAATGTACTTTCTTGCTTCTTTTGCCATTTGAACCTACAAACAAACGATAATAGCTTAAAACACTATAATAAATTGAAACTAACTATGTAAATGCAAGAAAACAAGCTAACTAAGTTGCATAAATATGCTCCTACCAAATTCCCCCACACTTAGCTTTTGCTAGTCCTTGAGCAAAACAAAGAAAACAAAACATAACCTAGACCTTCCAACAATCGTCTCAGGGATTTCCAATGCAACATGACATGTTAAAAATCACTACTCCCACAAATTTTAGTTATCCCTACCCTCGAGCATACACTTAATTGTAGTAACCACTCACTAGCTCGCATTTAATCAATTAAAACAATATTTTTAATGTAGTAACATGCCTTAGAGAATCCCTCAATTCCTCACTGGATATACTCTCTATTTTCACACAGATTTTCTGACTACACTCCCTACTCTAGGTATATGTGAGAAGATTGATGTAAGCAGGTAGACTAATACTCACATATGTATAATCAAAGAAAACACTTTATAGAATTATTAACATGTATATGATATGATCTCATCAAGGGAATGCCACTACTTAGACGCGGGAGCTGGGGATACCATATGCTCGTACCAATTTTAAACTCCACATATTGAAACACATAACAATCAAGATCGAAGTCTAAGGGTTGTAACGGGGTTAAGGTATTGGCTAACAAAGAAAGGTAAGGATGAAAAAAAGTTCTTAAAGCAATAGTAAGCAAAGTTATAAAATAAACACTTAGAATTCACTCTTGAATATGTAAAATTGTCCCTCCTAAAAAGATTATTCCAGAATAAATGGGCAATAGTTAGGAGAGGTGCGCCAGCGGCGAGCAGAAGCAAGGTTATTAGATACCTCAGGAAAGCCCGGCCAGAACCACACGTGCGAGTTTCCCTGCATGTGGCTCGTCCGTGATAACTTCTTTGGATTTGCGTGAACTAGCGGACCGATTACTAAGTGGGGATGCTCACTCCAGCATGAGCGAACCTTTTCGAAACTGGTTAGGAATGGGCGCCACTATCCCAGCCCGGATCCAGCCAGGTTCTATTGATCATGTCCCCTTCCCAACAGTTGTACCTTGTCTTGGGGCATCTTTGGCTTTACGAGAGAAAGCCCGCCGGAGAAAAAAGTCTTTCCCTTCCCGTCCCGGATCATATTCCAGTGCGTCCACAGAAGAGGAAATCGCAATGCATCTTGCTCAGCAGGCGTAGCTTGGAATGGGAGTGTAGCGTGGGTAAGGTAGATGCAGAAATCAACTTTGAACACCAAGGGAAGATTCACACAAAACTTTGGGTCAAATTCAAACTTTTGGACCCTTTCTTCAACTTCCAATACTTGTGAGTTCATTCTCACTTATTTTCAACTCTTTTTTACTTATTTTCTTCAACTTTTTCTTCTTTTTTCTTTCTTTTTCACGTTTTTTTTTTCTTCCTTGCCCTAGTTTTTTTTTTTTTTGGCACACAAATCATGCATTCTCCTATATATATGATCTTAAGAATGGAATGCCACTACTTAGACGCGAGAACCAGGGATACCATATGCTGAAACCAATTTTAAACTCCACATATTGAAACACATAACAATCAAGATCGAAGTCTAAGGGTTGTAACGAGGCTAGGGTATTGGTAAACAAAGAAAGGTAAGCATAAACAAAAGTTCTTAAAGCAATAGTAAGCAAAGTAATGAAATAAACACTTAGAATTCACTTGAAATCAACTTTGAACACAAAGGGAAACTTCACACAACACTTAGGGCCAGATTCAAACTTTTTGGACCCTTTCTTCAACAACCAATACTTGTGAGTTCATTCTCATTTATTTTCAACTCTTTTTCTTTCTTTTCTTCAACATTTTCTTCTTCTTTTTTTTTTTTCCTCTTTTTCACGTTTTTTTCTTTTTTTTTTTTTTTTGTTTTTTTTTTTTTGGTGCCCTTTTCTTTCTTCTTTGGCACCCTACACGTACAACCTCATAGAATTCCAATGAAAATCCTTCCCCCACACTTGTTTTTCTGCAATATGTGAATCAAAAGGAATTCCCTCTAAGTCATGTTTCACTATCCTTTAAGAACAAGGGTATGGATAGTCCTATTCTAGGCTAGGTAAGGATAATGTGGCTAACAAAGAGAATAGGCTAAATAAGGCTCAAAGGGGTTAAACCTACAATACATATGCAAAGGGTAAGGCTTTTTGGCTCTGGTTTAACTAAACAACTTCATCTTATTGTATGTTATGCAATCAATATCATGTTTTGAATGAAATGGGCATGAGTTCTAGTATTTGGAACTATAGTGATAAAACTCATTCTAAGTAGCAACCAAGCAAAGAAATAATGAGATCATGCAACGACTTTAGAAAACAAAAACATCAAGATTAATAACTCTCCAATTAAAGTTTAGGCTCAAGTCACTCAGGGTTGTAGCGTTAGTTTGAGTTCCTTCCTTCAAGCATGTTACAAAAACTGATTTTTTTCTTTTTGTGATTACATGTGAATTCGTTAATGACAACTACAACTAAGCATAAACCAAAGAGCATGTCAAACTTCCATCCATGGAAAGCCCTGTTCCTTCCTTCAAGCATGTTACAAAAACAGCTTGTTTACCCACCCACACTTAAACCAAACATTGTCCTCAATGTTTCAAAACATAGACTCACAACAACAAAAAAAAGTAACACAACTAACAAACATGACAATTATGGAAAAGTAAAAGCAATAAAGAGTAGGGTTTAGGAACGCAAATCTGGTTGTGGAGCCAGAGATTCCTAGGTCTTCTTTATTTGAATGCATGGGTTGCCTCCCAATAAGCGCTTGCTTTAACGTCTTCCAGCAGGACGATACCTCCTTTTAAGCTTCATTGGAGCCCACGGCCTGGAGGGGTATATCCTTCACGACATGTTCCTCAAAGTGCTCATAGTATGGCTTCAAACGATGTCCATTGACTTTGAAATCGTTTTCGATATTTAAACTTTGAATTTGGACTGCACCATAAGGAAGGACATTAGTAATAACAAAAGGACCAATCCATTTAGATCGTAACTTACCTGGATACAATCGAAGGCGAGAATTGAAATGTAACACTTTTTGCCCTATAGAGAACGTCTTGCTACGAATCATCTTGTCATGGAAAGCCTTTGTTTTCTCTTTGTAAATGCGAGTGTTCTCATAAGCCTCATTCCTTATCTCCTCAAGCTCATTCAATTGAAGCTTCCTATGAATTCTAGCGGCATCTATGTCCATATTGAATGTTTTGATTGGCCAATGTGCTTTGTGCTCCAATTCAACGAGAAGATGACATGGCTTTCCATAGATGAGCCGAAATGGGGACATTCCAACTGGCGTTTTGTAGGCCGTACGATACGCCCACAATGCATCATTCAAACACAAGCTCCAATCTTTTCGGTTTGGCTCAACGGTCTTCTCCAAAATCTGTTTGATTTCCCGATTAGAAACTTCGGCTGCCCACTTGTTTGAGGATGATAAGGTGTTGCCAACTTATGTGTGACGTTCTACTTTTTGAGTAGCACCTTGATGTGAAAATTAACTTGACACACAAATTAAACCCTATTTGTGACAATTGTAGTAGATATGTAAGTAGGGATCGTTCTAGACCGGGGATTAACTAGGGATGCTAATCAATATAAATAAGACTCAAAAACACTAAACTAGACTCTATAGACTCAAAACTAACTTAAGACACTTAAAACAGCAACCAACAATCAAAAAGACTCAATTCTAGACATAACAAGTGATTTGGACGAAAATAGAACTTAACTTCACTCAAAAGACTCAAAGAAAACAGATTTTGACTCAAATAACAAGACTAAATGAAAGGGGGATTGTTTGTGACGATTTTAAAACTTAAAACAAAAACTTTGTAGAAAACACTTTGGAAAAACGAATTTAAGTGAATTACATGGGTGAAAGGCTAGTTAGAGGGTCCTTCTCCACACATGATATATGCATATGAACCAATTTCCAGTTATTATTCGTTTAGACTATGAATGACAACGCCCCAAGTTAGTTGCATCGCACAACTAACCCTCAAGTTTTCCTTATTTCATTGAATTGAATGAAAACGCATTACAACCAAATTATCTTTTTCAAGTTCTTTATATGAAACGCATAACAAAGATACATATCAAAAGTCATTAAGTTTTGTGAAAACCATAAGCATTGACAAGGCATTCATCACTATGAAACGCATGAGACTCATACCAAGGATTTACTTAATGTGATTGTGACTAGCAACCTCCACTACTCATGAATATAAGTGAATAACTATTACGTGAAACCCCCTTATATTCTAGCATCAAATTCATGCATGCAAATTAAGTGTTGACCCCCAACCCACATACGTAAACAAGTTTTAATAACTTAGATAAGCAAATCACATTTATGCCTTAAGAAACAATAACTGGATGTAATCAATTCATATAAAACATATAATCATGGCTTCGAATTCACCTCTAACTAAAAAGAAATTAGTTCCACATGTTCATCGTAATTGAAAACCAAATTAATATAAACATTGAACTAAAACTAAGGATATAATACACCTAGAAACACTCCACACTCCAATGGCAGATTTTGAACCCTCCATGGATGACAGATTGCACAAGTCTTCTTCTCCTTCCTTCCTTGCTTGCGGCACTAGGGTGGTGTGGTGTGAATTGTGGTGTTTGATGGTTGAATGTATGAATGAATGAATGAGTGAATGGATGCTTTGAATGGTACGGCATAGGGTTGTATTTATAGGCTAATTTATGCACAATTTCAGAAGGAAAAGGATTGCACAATCCAATGGGAAAAGGGTTATGGTTTGGCAGAAACCTAGGGGGAAAAGGATACTAACATGCGGCATTCAATTAGGATAAGGTATAGGCTTCTAGAAAGGATGTTTAGGTCAGATTTCTAGAAGAACAAAGACTAAGGGGTGCGGCACCTTTGTAGGAGAAGGATTACAACTCCTAAACCTCCAAGGAATGGCATATATGCGGCACATAAAGGCTTAGGCTTCTAGAATCTGAGTTTATGTGTTTAAATGTATATCTAATCCCTTCTAAATAGCTAGATTTAAGGCACAACCTGATTTGGATAGGATAATATAGGATAATGTTAGATTTAGGAAAGGATAAGGTTAGTTAGGATAGGATAAGATAAGGTTGGATAAGGTTCCTTATTCCTTGCTATTTCCTTATCTTCTTTGCATTAGAACTTCTTTCTCTAGATTTGTAGCCTTTCCTAGCCTGTCTTGACTTCAATTTCGTCCATCCACTTTGCTCCATGGTTAAGCTATCCAATCCATGCCCAAAACCGTTCCAAATAGCTTCTTGCTCCTTTTGCCATTAGGACCTAAAAACATACGAAAATAACTTAAAAGACTTTAATAAGTAGTAATTAACTATCTAAATGCAAGGAAACAACATAGCTAAGTAGCATAAATATGCTCCTATCATACCTCAATGGTTCGATTGCAAAAATGGGAACCCCCATCACTTATAAGACCCTTGGCATTCCAAATCTTGCAAATATGTTGGTTTTCACAAAATCTGCAACCACTTTGGAATCATTAGTACGAGTGGCTTTTGCTTCCACCCATTTCGAAACATAATCAACCGCAAGTAAAATATAAACAAAACCATGAGATGAAGGAAAAAGACCCATAAAATCAATACCCCAAACATCAAAAATTTCGACAACAAAGATGGGGTTTTGCGGCATTTGGTCCTTTGCACCTATATTACCCGTTCTTTGACAACGATCACAAGTCACACAAAAAGTTCTAGCATCCTTAAATATAGTAGGCCAATAAAATCCACATTCTAAAACTTTATGTGCTGTTCTTTGAGTGCCAAAATGACCCCCACATGCGTAAGTGTGACAGAAAGTTAAAATTGAATTAAACTCTGATTCATGCACACACTTACGTAGAATCTGATCAGGGCAATATTTCCATAAATATGGGTCATCCCATACATAAAAATGAGTCACTTTCTTATGTTTATCACGTTGGTGCTTATTTAGAGTGCTTGGAACTTGTTTAGACACTAAATAATTCACTAAATCGGCATACCATGGCACACTTACCTCGATGGACAGCAGCTGCTCATCTGGGAATGTCTCTGGGATAGGCATGGCATCCTCTTAATGCACAATATGGCTCAAGTGGTCAGCCACCACGTTTTCACTTCCTTTCTTGTCTCGGATTTCGATAAGCCTTGGTTTGGCCTCCTTCTTCGTAAGTAAGTACTTCAACACTGCATGATCATAGTAGATTATAACTTTAGTGCCAAGTAAATAAGAATGAAACTTATCTAAAGCAAAAACAACAGCAAGAAGTTCTTTTTCCATTGTGGAGTAGTTCAATTGAGCATCATTTAAGGTCCGGGATGCATAATAGATGACATGTGGCTGCTTGTTCTTCCATTGGCCTAAAACAGCTCCTAATGCATAATCTAAGGCATCACACGTAAGTTCAAAAGGAAGACTCCAATCTGGTGGAACAATGATAGAGGCCGAAGTGAGCATCTCCCTGAGGTGTTTAAAGGCCTTCTCATATGCATCATCGAACACAAATGGCACATCCTTTTGGAGAAGTTGGCATAGGGGTTGGGAAATCTTAGAAAAATCTTTGATGAATCGTCTATAGAATCCTGCATGTCCACAAAAAGAACGAACCTCTCTCACCGAAGTAGGAGAGGGTAAGTAGCGTACAAGATCTATTTTCGATTTATCAACCTTAATACCCTTAGCCGAAACAATGTGACCTAAAACTATGCCTTGTTTTACCATGAAATGACATTTTCCCCAATTTAAAACAAGGTTAGTTTCAATGCATCGTTTCAAGATTAAAGTGAGATTATGTAAACAATCATCAAATGAATCACCAAAAACACTAAAATCATCCATGATAACTTCAATAATTTTCTCCACAATAAGCAAATGGCATTCAACGATAAGAAAAAGTACCAAATGGACAAGTAAAAGTAGTCTTTTCTTGATCATCTGGAGCTATAACAATTTGATTATATCTCGAATAATCATCAAGAAAACAATAAAAAGAATGACCGGCTAACCTTTCAAGCATTTGATCGATGGACGGCAAAGGGAAATGATCTTTCCTTGTGGTGGCGTTGAGCTTCCTATAATCAATGCAAACTCTCCAACCTATTTGGATACGGGTTGGCACAAGCTCATTCTCGGCATTCTTCACCACTGTAACTCTCGATTTCTTTGGAACAACTTGAACCAGTGAAACCTAATGGCTATCCGAGATAGGATAAATCACTCCACAATCGAGAAGCATGATAATTTCCTTCTTCACAACTTCCATCATTGGAGGGTTGAGTCGGCGTTGAGCTTCTCGAGTTGGTTTAGCCCCCTCCTCTAGAAGTATGCGATGCATGCAATTTATAGGGCTAATATCCCTAATGTCGGCCAAGGTCCATCCTATGGCTGTTTTGTGCTCTTTCAACACCCGAATCAATTTTTCTTCCTCTAATGTTGTGAGTGTTGAAGAGACTATGACCGGCAACGTTTCTTTGTTTCCCAAATAGACGTACTTCAAATGACTTGGCAATGGTTTAAGTTCAAGAATCGGGGCCTGAATCATTGAAGGTAACAACTTATTAGTATAAACGGGAATTGAAATTGGGATTGGAGACTTACTAGGATGTTGTGGCAATGCCCCTAGGGAAGCCACCATCTCGCCAATTTCATCACTAGGCACGGCCAGATTGGGTTCTAGGCCCAATCCCTTGGCAATTGTTGTTTCAAGGGGATCTTTGTCCAACGAATCTAGATAATCTTGCGCCAACGAATCAAACACATCAATAGAAAGCAAGAATGATCATCTTGAGGGTATCTGATAGCTTCAGAAATATTAAAATCAATAATCTCGCCATCAAATTCCATCGTTAAAGTCCCTTTGAACACATCGATCTTGGTGCGGGCTGTTTTCATGAATGGTCTCCCAAGGAGGATCGGCAATGGGGTAGAATGGGCTGAATCTTCCATGTCAAGCACATAAAAATCCGTTGGAAAGATCAAATTGTTAACCTGCACCAAAACATCTTCCAAAACTCCTGTCGGATATGCATTAGAACGATCGGCCAATTGAATAATCACACCATCGTTTTTAAGCTCTCCTAAGTTCATAGATGCGTAAATTGAGCAAGACATGACATTAATTGAAGCTCCTAAGTCTAACATAGCATGTTCAAACTTAGTATTGCCAATAACACAAGGAATTGTAAAACTACCCGAATCTTTGCATCTAGGTGGTAGTTTCCTTTGTAACACTGCAGAAACATTCTCACTTACCTGGACCACTTCCTTGTTCAAAATCTTCTTCCTTGTTGTGCAAAGCTCTTTCAAGAATTTGGCATACTTAGGAACTTGCTTGATTACATCAAGGAGTAGGATATTGACTTGAACTTTCCTAAAGGTTTCCAAAAATGTCTTTCTCATTCTCTTCTTTCTTTGATTGCCTAAACCTGCTAGGAAAAGGCACATTTAGTGGAATAGAGCTAGAAAAATTTGAATTTGGACTTACCTTGGTGGTTTGGGACGGTTTTGGGGCCTTAGGGGGCTGCTACAAGGATCGGTCTTCCCTTGCCGTGGCCCTTGCTTCCTGTTCTTCTTCTTGCAGCAGTGATGTGATATATTCTAACACACAAATTAAACCCTATAATTGTAGTATGTGTAAGTAGGGATCGTTCTAGGAAGGGGATTAGAAGGGATGCTAATCTACTCAAATTAAACTCTAAAACACTAAACTAGACTCAAAAACAGAAAACTAGACTCTAACAACTCAAAATAAGCTAAATTGACTCAAAACACACAACTAAGTTAAATTGACTCAAAACATGACCTAAGGAATAATTTGGACGAATTTTAACTGATGTTGACTCAAAACACTAAAAAAACAAATTAAAACAGATTCTAACTAATTTGACACAACAAAGTAAAGGGGGATTGGATTTTGGACGAAATTAAGGTAAAAACAAGCAAATTGTAAACTTAAACTAAGTTGCACGAAATTAGGGTGAATGGATGAGTGACAAGCTAGCTAGAGGGTCATTCTCCACACATGACACACTTGCGTACAAATTGATTTCCAGTTGCTTTTCCAATAAACCATGAACCTCAATGCCCCAGATTAACCGTGAACAACACTAATTAACCCTCAGATTTTCCTTAAGTTATTGAATTGGATGGGATATGCATCGGCAACCAAATTATTCTTCAATAGTTCCCTACATGAACAACATAATAGAGATACAATCAAAAATCATTAAGCTTTGTGAAAATCATAAGCATTGACAAGGCATTCGTAACTATGAACAGCATGATACTCCTGCCAGGAATTTACTTAACACGATCGTGACTAGCAACCTCCACTACTTATAAACATAAGTTCATAATGATTAGGTGAAATTATCTTATATTTTTGCATTGAATTCATGCATGCAAACTAAGTAGGCCTCCTTAATCAACATACAAGAATAAGTTCTTAATCAAACAGTTAAGTAAATTGCATTCACGATTTATGAAATCACAACTGGAAGTAATCAATTCATATTGCAAATATAATCATGGTTTTGAATTCACCTCTAACTAAAACGAATTTAATTCCTCATGTTCACAAAACAAAGATAATTAAATTTAAACATTGAAAACAAAGTTAGAATACACCTAGAAACACTCCAACAATCCAACGTCTTGAATGGCAAGCACGGCTCTAGGTGGCTTCTCCTTCCTTCCTTGCTGCAGCACAATGGGGATTTTTTGAATTTAGGCTCTTGGGTTGTGGTGGATGGTGTGGTGATCTGATGGTAGAGAGTGGTGGAATGAGTATTGCAACATCATGTATTTATAGAGAGAAGGGAAGGCACAACAAGGGCAGAAAAGAAGGGGAATTAGAACTCCAAATCACCAAAGAACAAGGACACTTTCATTCAAATTCCAGGGAGGACAAGGAATGGTCCTTGCAGCAGGAAACATGTTCTCTAGAAGGGATAGGTGCGCCCCAATGTAGGAGAAGGATAGGGCTTCTAGAAACTTGATATTTAGGTTTTCTAATGTCATTTGGATGTCCCCCTTGCAGTAGGAATTAAGGTAGCAAAATATTAGGATAGGATAATGATGTGAGATATTCTAACACACAAATTAAACCCTCTTATTGACAATTGTAGTAAAGATGTAAGTAGGGATCGTTCTAGGCCGGGGATTAGAAGGGATTGCTAATCTATTTAAAATTGACTCAAAAACACAAAACTAGGCTTAAAAACACTTAACTAGACTTATATGACTCAAAACAAACTAAAAAGACACAAAACAACACAAAACAATCAAATAGACTCAAATTAAACTCTAAAGGGTGACCTGGACGAATTCTAACTTAACTTTGACTCAAAACACTTTAAAAACACAAGTTGGACAGATTCTAGCTAATTTGACACAACAAAGTAAGGGGGATTGGGTTTTTGATGAATTTAAAGTAAAAACAAACAAATTTAAAGACTTAAACAACTTTGGACGAATTTAGGGAAAACTATGGGTGAATGGCTAGCTAATGGGTCTTTCTCCACACATGAGACACTTGCATACAAATTGATTTCCAGTTGCTTTTCCAATAAACCATGAACCTCAACGCCCCAGATTAACCATGAACAACACTAATTAACCCTCAAATTTTCCTTAAGTCATTAAATTGGATGGAATACGCATCGGCAACCAAATTATTCTTGAAGAGTTCCCTACATGAACAACATAATAGAGATACAATCAAAGATCATTAAGCTTTGTGAAAATCATAAGCATTGACAAGGCATTCGTAACTATGAACAGCATGATTCTCCTACCAGGAATTTACTTAACACGATTGTGACTAGCAACCTCCACTACTTATGAATATAAGTTCATAACGATTAGGTGAAACTCCCTTATATTCTAGCATGAAATTCATGCATGCAAACTAAATATGCATCCTTAATCAACGTACAAGAATAAGTTATCAATCAAACAGTTAAGTAAATTGCATTCACGATGTATGAAATCACAACTGTAGGTAATCAATTCATATTGCAAATATAATCATGGTTTCAAAGTTTCCTCTAGCCAAAACGAAATGAGTTCCTCATGTTCACAGCAAAACAAAGAAAACTTAAATTAAACATTGAAAACAAAAGATGGATTACACCTAAGAACTCTCCAACAATCCAATCTTGAATGGCAAGCACGTCCCAAGATCCTCCTTCTTCTTCTTTGCTATGGCACAAGGTGTGGGTGAAGGTTTGAGTGATGAATTGTATGAAAGAATGGCTGAAAGGTTGAATGGTAGTGAATGGATCCCCCAAAAGTTCTAGCAAGGCTCTTATTTATATGGGAAGGTGATAGGAGCATATTTATGCGACTTAGTTAGCTTGTTTTCTTACAACCTAGTTATTTTAGTGTTTTGAGCTATTTTCGTGTGTTTGTAGGTCCAATTGGCTAAAGTAGCAAGAAAGTGCAATTTGGAGCATTTTGGGGCAATTTTGGGCTTGGAATGGTTAGCACATCCTTGGAGCAAGGTGGATGGACGAAATTGAAGACCAAAGGAGGCTAGGAATCTGCTAAAGAGATGGAAGAAATTAATTCAAGAATTAAAAGAAAATGAATCAACCACAAAGAAGGAAACATGAGTCAAACTTCCTTATTTTGACTTAGTCAATCCTAATCTTTTCCTACTTATGTTCCAGCTATCAAAGGGGTTCCTAATCAATTTAGGACACCTAAATAAGTTCTAGAAGCCTTAATCCCAGCCAAAGTGGGATGCCACACCTCCTTGCCCTTTCTCCTTTCCTTGCCGTGCAAGGCTTCACCCTTCCCTTTCCTATTTCCTATTTTCTGTCCTTGCCGCAAGTTTCCTATCCCTTTTCCCTTGGGACTCTGACTTTAATTCTGATAGGAGCATTTTTATGCGACTTAATTGGCTTGTTCTCATGCATTTATGTTGTTTTTCCTTAGTTAGTTTAAGTGTTTAAAGTCATTTTCGTGCAATTTCAGGTTTTAGTGTCAAAGTATGCAAAAAGAAGCAATTTGGAGCATTCTAGAGCATTTTTGGGCCAAGATTGGATAGTGCAAGCATGGAGGCATGAGGATGGACGAATTTGAAGGCTTGAATTCAGTTAGGGAGCTGCAAGGGGGCCTAAAAAAACCTTATTTCTAGAAGGCTTTATCTATTCACACATGGTGCCTAATTTCTGTATTGGAAGAACAAGCCGTCCTAGCTTGTCACTAGCCGTCCTAGCTTGTCTCCTAGCCGTCCTAGCTTGTCTCCTAGCCGTCCTAGCTTGTCACTAGCCGTCCTACCTTGTCTACTAGCCGTCCTAGCTTGTCACTAGCCGTCCTACCTTGTCTCCTAGCCGTCCTACCTTGTCTCCTAGCCGTCCTACCTTGTCTCCTAGCCGTCACTAGCCGTCCTACCTTGTCTCCTAGCCGTCCTATCTTGTCTCCTACCTTGTCCAAGCTACACACATATATCCTTTAAGTGTTTCATGTATAGAATTTCTGGTACAAAAAACCTTTTGGTTTCAACTAAGTTCAAAACCTTTCCTAGCCCTATAAATAAGGCTTTGCAGCAAGGCACTTGGGGGATCACTCATTCACCCAATTTTCGTCCGTTCATCTAGCCACACCACTCTACACATCCTAAAATCCTAAAAACACAATTCCAGCCAAACACTACACCTTGCCGTGCCTATCCTCCATCCAATTCCATAATCCCTGATCCTAAAATACATCCCAACCATCCCATCCACCTTTGTGCCGTAGCAAGGAGAAAGAAGGAAAGACTCTTGGATGCTCAAGCTTCGTCGTTGGTGCATTCTAGGTGTAATTCGTTTTATGATTTCAATGTTTAATTTATTTTCCTTTCATTTTGCTATGAACATGAGTGGCTAAACCCCTATTGGTTAGGGGTGATTTCGAAGCCATAACTATGTGTGCAAGTTGATTTGATAAATTCCAGTTTTGAGTTCTTGAATCGTGAATGCAATTGGCTTAACTGTGCGAGTAATACCGTATTTGTGTTTGTTAATTAGGGGTCGACACTTAATTGGCTTGCATGAATATGATGCTAGAATATAAGTTTGTTTCACATAATTGTCACACACTTATATTCACAAGTAGTGAAGGTTGCTAGTCACAATCGCGTTAAGTTCAATTCCTAGCATAAGTGTCATGTTGTCATCGTCACAAGTGCTTTGTCAATGCTTATAGTTTTCATTGAACGTAATGATCTTTGATTGTATCATTATTATGATGTCATGTAAGGAACTTTTGAAGAATACTTTGGGTTGTCGTATGATGTCATCCAATTCAATAACACAAGGAAAACTTGAGAATTAACTAGTGATGTCACGGTTAATTTGGGGCATTGTCATTCATAATTCTATGAAGGAATAACTGGAAATCGAGTCATTTGCATACTTGTCATGTGTGGAGAAAGAACCCCTAACTAGTTCATCATCCATTAAAAACCCCAAAAAACGTTTCAAAATCAGTTTTACTTTGCAATCTGTTTTCTCAACTTTAATTTCGTCCAAATCAAATCCCCCTTTACTTTGAAGTCTCAATTTAGTTAGAAATTGTTTTGGTTCATGTTTTTAAGTGTTTTGAGTCAAGTTTTCAACCAATTTCGTCCAAATTAGTGTAGGTGCTCAAAACTGCCCAGAAAGTGGTTTTTAGGCAGTTTTGAGTCTTCTAGTTGCTGTTTTGAGTTTTTGTTTTGTTTTAGTGTTTTAACTTTGGTTTTTCATTCTTTGAGTCCAAATTAGTGTTTTTAACTTTGTTTTGGAGTTCTTAGGTCAATTTTCAAGAGTTTAGCAATCCCTCCTAATCCCCGGTTTTGAACGATCCCTACTTACATACTTTGCTACAATTGTCAGAAGAGGGTTTAATTTGTGTGCTTAATATATTTCGCATCAAATTCTCCTTTGCCTTGTGGATTTGGGGTCCAATTCTTTCCCAAAACATTTAATTAAAGTCATGATCCTTGCCCTAAAAGATATACATCCTACTGTACCCTTTCACACATATATACAATCACATACACAACTTTAATTCATTCTCTACAGACACACAACTGCAACCACCATTCAGCCATCATCCATACACACTTCCGCGCCCTATCATCCGTCATACTTCCCTGCCATTCATCAATCCTTCACCATAACACACCACAACCCAATTTCACACCCTTACACCCTTGTGCCGCAGCCTAGCAAGGAAGAAGGAGAGGAGAAGCAGCCTTGGACGTTTTTTCTATTCAAGTTGGATTGTTGGAACGTTTTTAGGTGTAATCTATCTTTTGTTTTCAATGTTTAATTTAAATTCTCTTTGTTTTGCTGTGAACATGAGAGGCTAAACTTGTTTTAGCTAGAGGAGACTTTGAAACCATGATTATATTTGTGATATGAATTGATTAATTCCAGTTGTGATTTCATAAATTGTGAATGCAATTTACTTAACCGTTTGATTACGAACTTATTCTTGTATGTTGATTAAAGAGGCCTACTTAGTTTGCATGCATGAATTTGATGCTAGAATATAAGGGAGTTTCACATAATCGTTACAAACTTATATTCACAAGTAGTAAAGGTTGCTTGTCACAATCATGTTAAGTTAAATTCCTGACATGAGTATCATGATGTCATAGTTACGAATGCCTTGTCAATGCTTATGATTTTCACAAAGCTTAATGATCTTTGCTTGTGTCTCTATTATGCAGTTCATGTAAGGAACTTGGGAAGAATAATTTGGTTGCTGATGCGTTGTCCATCCAATTCAATAACTTAAGGAAAATCTAAGGGTTAATTAGTGATGTCACGGTTAATCTGGGGTGTTAAGGTTCATGGTTTATTGAAAAAGCAACTGGAAATCAATTTGTATACAAATGTGTCTTGTGTAGAAAATGACCCTCTAGCTAGCTTATCACCCATCCATTCACCCAATTTCGTGTCAAACTTTGTTTATGTCTTTAAGTTACTTGTTTTTACTTTAAATTCGTCAAAAACCCAATCCCCTTTACTTTGTTGTGTCAAATTAGCTAGAATTTTGTCCAAATTGTGTTTTTAAGTGTTTTGAGTCAAAACCAATTCAATTTTCGTCCAAAGTAAGTCCTAGAGTCTGTTTTGAGTCTATTTGATTGTTTTGTGCTGTTTTGAGTCTTTTTAGTTTGTTTTGAGTCATATAAGGCTAGTTAAGAGTCTTTGAGTTTATTTAAGTATTTTTAAGCTTAGTTTTGTATTCTTGAGTCAGTTTTTATTAGATTAGCAATCCTTCCTAATCCCCGGCCTAGAACGATCCCTACTTACATCTTTACTACAATTCTCAATAAGAGGGTTTAATTCAAGTGCTATTATTTATCACATCAAATTTTTGGCACCGTTGCCGAGGATTAGCAACTTTGCTAATCCCCCGTTGTTTCTTTTTCATATGTTTTGTTTTAATTGCTGACCTTGTTTTCTTTTCTTGTTTGTAGGTACTAGTTTATGACTCGTAGCTCTCAACCTGTTCGTGCAAACATCTTGGACTTTGACGACGATTTTGAGCGCACTTTGAGAAGGAGGAGGAAGGAGCCAAAACTTAACCCACAGAATTCTAGCTCAGAATCTGAGTTTGAGGAGGAAGAAGAGCCCATGGCAAGAGAGGAAGAAGAAGCACAAGTCATGGCAGCGGACAATCGAACAATCAAGGAGCTTTCAGCTTCAGGAATGGACAATGCCGCACCTTATGCATTCAATATCCTAGGGCAGCTCAAGATAAGATCGATGAGTTCGAATTAAAGTCTAGCTTGCTGCACCACATTCCAAAGTACCATGGGTTGTCCATGGAGGATCCAAACAAGCACTTAAAATAGTTTGAAGTGGTGTGTTCAAGCATGACTCCAATCAATGTTGATAGCAATATTCTGAAGATGAAGGCCTTTCCATTCTCTCTTTTGGAAAAGGCTAAAGATTGGTTATACGAATTGGCACCCGGAACCGTCACTTCTTGGGAGAGCATGAAGAGAGCGTTTTTAGAGAAATTCTTCCCCGCTTCAAGAGTCATTCTTTTGAGGAAAAAGATTAGCGGAATCCAACAAAGCCAATGAGAGTTTTTTCCAACGTATTATGAGCATTTCAAGGCCCTTGCCGCATCATGTCCTCAACACCAAATGAAGGAAGAGCTTCTACTTCAATATTTCTATGAAGGCCTTCTTCCAATTTGAAACATAAATGCTCGATGCTTCAGCGGGAGGTGTATTGGTTGACAAAACTCGTATGGCAGCAAAGACACTAATTGCAAACCACGCTTTGAATGCACAACAATACGAAGGAATTGGGCAAAGGGAACCCCCATGGCAGCAAGTAAATGAGGTAAGTTCCACATCCGACATTCAATCTCAATTAGCTAATCTTACTTCTATTGTGTCCCAGATGGCCGAAGGGATGAGGATGCAAGGACCAAATGTATGTGGCGTGTGTTCTATCCAAGGACACTCCTCTGAAAAGTGCCGTCAATTGATTAAGAATGGGGGATGGGAAAGTGCGAATGCTACTGGATTTCCAAGCCAAAATTAGCCACGGAATGATCCATATTCCAACACATACAATTTGGGCTGAGAGATCACCCAAATTTCTAGTGGAGGGAGCCTCAACAACCTCAACAACAAGGAGGATTTAGGCAGCAACCCCCGGGTTTCTATACAAAGCCATTCGTACCAAATCAACCTCAAACACAACCTGCCCAAACAAATTCAGGTACATCTTTGGATAATGATACGCTTATTAAATTACTTACTAATTTGTCTCAGGGGCAAGAAAATCAAAACAAAGCAATGCAAAATCAAGACAAAAGGGTGGACCACTTGGAAAAGCAAATTGGGTAGATAACGGAGTTTGTAGGACAATTTCGAGACCAAGGCAAACTCCCTAGTTCAACCATTGTCAACCCAAAGGGAGGATTCGAATCTGCCAAAGCCATCACATTGAGAAGTGGTAAAGAAGTTGGCACTGACCCAAAACCATCCAAATCAAGTCAAAAAGAGGATGGGAAGTTGCAATTTGAGGAAAAGGGACAAGGCAAAGCCACAGCAAGGGTAGAAACACCCTTGCCGCAGCCACTTAGAGACCCCAATTCATCCAATTCGTCCAATATAGGTAAGTTGGGTTCAAATTCCAATAATTCTAACCTTATTCCACCCAATGTATCTTTCCCTCGCAGATTTATGCAAGCAAAGAAATAGGAGAATGACAAAGACAATCTTGAGACATTTAGGAAGGTACAAGTCAATATTCTGCTCCTTGATGCAATCAAACAAGTTCCCAAGTATGCCAAATTCTTAAAGGAGCTTTGCACAACAAGGAAGAGGGTTTCGAATACAGAAGTGGTGAGGGTAAGTGAAAATGTTTCCGCTGTTTTACAAAGGAAATTACCTCCAAAATGCAAAGATCCAGGTAGCTTCACAATCCATTATGTTATTAGCCAAACTAAGTTTGAACATGCTATGTTAGACTTAGGAGCTTCAATTAACATCATGCCATACTCTATTTATGCATCCATGAACCTAGGAGAGTTGAAAAATGATGGTGTGATTATTCAATTAGCCGATTGTTCTAATGCATATACAAAGGGAGTTTTGGAAGATATTTTGGTGCAGGTTAATAACTTGATCTTCCCGGCTGATTTCTATGTGCTTGAGATGGAACATACGGCCCATTCCACATCTTTGCCGATCCTTCTTGGGAGACCATTCATTAAAACAGCCCGCACCAAGATCGATGTGTTCAAAGGGACTTTAACGATGGAATTTGATGGGGAAGTTATTGATTTTAATATTTCTGAAACTATGAAATATCCTAATGATGATCATTCCTGTTTTTCTATTGATATCATTGATTCATTGGCGTAGGAACATCTTGAACAATTACATGATGATGCACTTGAAACGGTCATTACAAGTGGAATAGGACTCAAAAACCAAATGGCATCACCAATTCAAACCCACGGCACCAATTTGGAATTCCATGCCGTGCCCCTTTGTGATGATGTAATTGAAGTAGTGGCTGCCCAAGAGTCATTGCCACGGCAAAATGGTAAGTCCCCAATCCCAATTTCAATTCCCGTTTCAACTAATAAGTTGCTTCCTTCAGTGATACAGCCACCTTCCCTTGAGCTTAAACCATTACCAAACCACTTGAAGTATGTTTTCTTGGACGAACAAGAGACCTTGCTGATAGGAGCATATTTAGGCGACTTAGCTAGCTTATTCTTGTGCATTTGTGTTATTCTTTCTTAGTTGAGGTAGTATTTCAACTCATTTTCGTGTGTTTGTAGGTCCAAAGGGTTAAAGTACCAAGAAAGTGCATTTTGGTGCATTTTGGAGCAGTTTTGGGCACTAAGTGGATAGCTTGTATATGGGCCAACATGGATGGACGAATTTGGAGTTCAAAAGGCTAGAAATCTGATGAGAAGATGAAGGATCACTTATCACTTAACATGCACCCATCACCTAACACAAAACCTTGCATTCCAACCAAAACCGTGCACATGCAATCACCATGCATTCACATGCACTTGTTCCTCCAACATTTCAACTCACATGCACTCATCATCATAACCTAGCTGTCATTCCACTTCAGCCACATGCATCACAATACACAACCTAAGCCACATGCACTCCCCTTGCCGTGCACATGCATTTCCTTCATCATTTCACAACCTAATTCACATGCAAACACAATCTGCCATCATTCACACAAATCACCATCATTGCCGTGCATTTCATGTTCATTCCAACCTTTAATCCACATGCATCCACAAAACATTCACCCTAGCTTTAATTCACATGCTTTCACATGCATTTTCAGCACATTCCAATCATTGCCGTGCACATCAGATTTCCAGCATATTCACATGCATTCCATCCTTTAAAACATTGCACATGCACTCCCTTTAATTAATTAACCCACATGCACCCTTTATTCTTTCATCATTCCAGCCACTCCACATCCCTCACCAAGAAATAATTCAACACATGCATCCATAATCATTTCTCCAACCTTGTGCCGTGACTTTCCCATCCAAATGCACACAAACAAAGTTCCTTGCAGCCACATGCATTCCCCTTTCATCATTGCACCACAAATCAGCACATGCACCACCAATTCAGCCAACACATGCATTCACATGCATTTTCAGATTGTCCCCTTGCACATGCATCCTTTAATCATTCAAACATGCAGCCACATTCCCTCCTAGCTGTCATGTTCCCCCCATTTCACCTATAAATAAGCATCCATTGCATTCACACTCATTCATACACATCTCAATTCATCCCACTCTTCCATTTCAGAATGTAGACATCAAACCACCCTTTGTGCCGTGAGTCTCCCTTACAATCCAAACACCATCCTTCCATTTCCACCACTCCTCTTCCATTCCTCCACCACTCCCCAAACCATTCACACCATCAAACTATCCTTAGACCTTGTGCTACAACGAAGAGGAAGATAAGAGGGCCTAAACGTTCATACAATTCAAGTTTGAGTTGTTGGAATGTTTAGGTGTTTCTTTGATTTCAATGTTTAATTTCAATACTCTTTGTTTTGTACGAATGAGGAATGGAAGAGAAGAGGGCCTAAACGTTCATACAATTCAAGTTTGAGTTGTTGGAATGTTTAGGTGTTTCTTTGATTCTCTTTGTTTTGTACCATGAGGAACTAAAACCCCCTTGGCTAGGGGGTAATTCGAAATATATGTTTATGCTTGGATTTTGATTTGATTACTTCTAATTGCGTTTCATAAGTTGTGGATTCAATTCGTTTAACCGTTTGATTGATAACTTATTTATGTATGTTTATTGAGAGTGCACACTTAATTTTCATGCATGAATATGACGCTAGAATATAAGTGAGTTTCACCTAATAGTTACGAACTTATATTCACAAGTAGTGGAGGTTGCTTATAAACAATCGCGTTAAACGAATTCTTGGCATAAGTTTCATGCGTATTCCATAGTAACGAATGCCTCGTCAACACTTATAATTTTCATAGAGCGTAATGATTCTTGCTTGTATCTCTATTATGCAATCATGTAGGGGACTTGTGGGGAATGTTTTGGGTTGTCGTATGCAATCATCCAATTCAATAACGTTAGGAAGATTTGAAAGTTAATTTAAGCGGATCTAATTAACTTGGAGTATTGAGAATTAATGGTTTATTGAAACGCAATTGGAAATCGTTTTATTATGCAAGTATAACATATGTGGAGATGAACCCCGTAGCTAACTTTCCATCCATTCAATTGAAGGAAAATTTGTGAAAAACAAGTTCATTTGAGCAACATCAACAACATGCAATTAACAATTAAAAGGCAGAATCATGTTTATATGCACTCAAAAACAAAACTTAACCCATGAACTTCAAAGCCTAGTAGATAAGTGAACCAAGACTCAACTCAAAACAAAGTGAGTTGAGAAATCAATACCTTTGTAGATTCCTCTTTGCATAAGCAAAGGCTAATCACCCAAAGAGAGGGCCTTCATTCCTTGCATCTTAGATCCATGGATTTGGATGGATGAAAAGGTTTCTCCAAGTTCCCAAAATTGAAAACCTCTAAGTCTCCACACCAAGGCATATTGTAGAAGAAAATGAGTGACCTTGGAGGAGTTTGATTGCTAGATGATCCCTCCAAGGTGGCTGAAATTTTAGAGAGAAAGGAGAGCTTGTCTTCTCATCCTTTCCCCAAAAATTACCCTTAATGAATTTTGGCTATAAAGTCATACTTATTCCTTAATTCATTTGAGTGGCAAACTTGTAAATAAGTCCAAAACCACTCCTTCTTTAACATGGGATTTATTGGGCTATTTGGGCCTTTGTGAATCATTATTCATTAAGTTGTCACACAACTTAAGTCAATGGACTTGACGTTCGAAGCCCATTGGGCCTTAAGGTCCAAAACTATCCCGTGGTCTTTTAACGAACTTATTCGTTTGATTAATAATCATATTAATTAATCCTTGCCATAAATAATTAAACCATTTAATTATTCTTACTCATCTCCGTTGAATCTTCAATCTCTACCTTACACGGTGTACGATCCATTAGGTTCCTTTTAGCGAGGCAGTGGGCGATTCAAACTCTTTCAAATCGATTGTGAATTGAAACTTACTTTCAATTCTCCCGTTAGTGATAATACACTTTTAGGGCTTCCACAAACCATGGTTGACGCCTAGCAGCATGTCATGGTTACCCAAGCTAATCAGAAGAGGTGGAGAACCTATTCAGTTTTAGGATTACAAATGCAATACGGTCTTTCTCTAATACAATACTCTTGACCACATTGTTTGGTTTGATAGTTTATTCATGTCTACTATCCAATGTGAGTCTTGTGCTTATATGATTACCTTGAATGTGATTTGGAACACATTCCTAAATCTCATTCATACTCTAGCCAGAGATTCTAAATCATATCATAGAGTATTCTCCCTCAAACAGTTTGAAGGTTAGAGATCCCTTGTTGCACATTCACTTGTCTCCATGGCTAAGTGGCTTAACCCCAACGATGCCGTGGACACCCTCCTGATGGAGTGACTTTGACATAATCAAAGATTAAGGACCTAACCACAAGACAACTGTGATGCCTCAGGTCAAAAGACTAATTTGCATTATCCCAACCATGAGTTCTCATGTGACATGAATATGAGAACTCTTCGTTGATCGTGTTCAGTGAACTCATTCTCCATTGAGCACCTACGCAGTGGGTCTTGAGTCATGATGATGACCAGATGCCTTTGAAAGTAGGGTCTGAGCTTCCGAGCTGCAACAATTAGCGCCAAAATTAGTTTTTCGATTTTCGGGTATTTGGTTTCCGCATCAAGGAAAGCTTTGGATGTGTAGAATACAGGCAGTTAGGCCCCCAACTCTTCTCATATGAAGGCAAAGCTCACTGCTACATCTGATACTGCCAGATAGATGTATAGGTTCTCCGTTGCTTCCGGTTTAGATAATAGTGGATGTGATGTCAGGTACTGCTTCAAGTCCTGAAATGCTTTTTCGCACTTATCGTCTCATTTGTCCTTCTTCGCCTTTTTGATTGCCTTGAAGAAGGGCTTGCTTCGATCGGTAAATCGTGAAAGGAAGCGATTAAGTGCAATTGCACGTCCGGTCAGACTTTGGATCTCCTTCAGAGTTGTAGGTGATTTCATGTCTAAGATCGCTTTGATCTGCCTTGGATGAGCTTCAATTCCTCGTTGGGTTGCAAGGTACCCTAAGAATCAGCCTGAGGAGACACCAAATGTGCACTTAGCTGGGTTGAGCTTCATATTGTAGTCTCGAATAATGGCAAAAGTTTATGCCAAGTTGCGAATGTGGTTTGACCACTACTTGCCTTTCACCATGAGGTCATCGATGTAGACTTCCATGGTGACTTCGATCTGCTTCTTGAACATCGTGTTTACAAGCTGCTGGTAGGTTTCTCTTACGTTCTTGAGGCCAAAAGGCATGACCTTGTAGCAATATGTGCCTCGCTCGATCACGAATGCAGTCTTTTCTTTGTCAGGCTTATGCATGGCAATCTTATTGTAGCCTGAATATATGTCCAAGAAGCTGAGCAGCTGGTTCTCGGATGTTGAGTCAACGAGAAGGTCGATTCAGGGAACCAAGTAATTGTCTTTAGGGCATGCCTTGTTGAGGTCGGTGTAATCCACGCATGTTCTCCATTTGCCCTCCTTTTTTTTCATTACTAGCACGACGTTGGCCAGCCATGCTGAATGTGCCACTTCCTTGATGAATCTGGCCTCCAGTAGCTTGTTGATCTCCACCTCAATAATCGTCACTCGCTCGGGTGCGAAATGTAACCTTTTTTGGATCACAGGTTTGGTAGCGGGATCGACATGCAGCTTGCGACAAGCTATCGCTGGATCAATGCCGAGCATGTCAAATGGTGACTATGCGAAGATGTTGCGATTTTCCCTAAGGAAAACCGTGAGTTCTTCCTTTTCCACTGGGCACAAACGTGAGCCAATTCTTGTCGTCTCTTCTGGCTGGTGGGGGTCAAGAATGATGCTTTCGGCGTCTTCTTCGGGTTTCCATCCTAATTCATCTTCCAGGGCATTGTCAACCTTAACGCCATCTTCTTGATTTTCCTGTTGTAATTGCTATTTGGCGGAGGTAGAGTCATCTTTCTGCACTTCAGCTGCTATTGCTGGGGCAAAAGACTTCTTCTTCGACTCCTTCAGAACTTGTACAATGTATCCCTTGGACATGGCCTGGTCACCTATGATTTCTCTGACTACTCCTTCTGGGATGCGAAATCGGATTTTCTGATACTCGATCGAGGTCACAGCTCCAAACTTCACTAGCCAAGGTCGGCCCAATATCCCATTGTAAGAAGATGAGATACTAACAATCATGAAGGTTTATGATGCGACAATCGATGGGCTGGTTACGTCGAGTGTGATAGTGCCAATGGTAGTTGAGGTAAGTCTACATTAGATCGTGTTTTCCAGGCGCATCTTCTGGATGACTGACAGTTGTAGGAGGTTGATTGAGCTGCCGTTGTCTACCATGAGTCTGTCAACGATGACGTGGGCCAGTTGTACAAAAATCACCAGGGCATCGTTATGGGGAAAGTCTAGTCCCTCAGAGTCCTGCTAGGTGAAGTCGATGATTGGTCCAGGTACAGCATCTATGCTTGAACCTGATAGACTGATCTCGCCTGCTGGATTTTTCTCTTCTTGGAGTTATTGGTGGCCCCCAGATGCTCGGATTCGGCAAAGATTCTGTTGATTCAAATTGTCTTGGTTGGGGTTCGGCATTGGCATCTGCTTTTCACCTTGGCTGGGCAGCTGGTTTGTCGATATACTGGTCGCACTTGCCTTCCTTCACGAGTTACTTGAGGTACCTTTTCCATGAGATGCAATCATCAGTTGTTTGCCCAGGACCCTTGTGGAATGCAAAATATTTGGTCTGGTCCATCTTTGAGGTGTCTCTTTTATAGGTGGCGGCGGCTTGAACCATGGCTTGTCTTTGAGGTCGTAAAGGATTTGACTAATCGAGACCGAGAACCTAGTGTATGACTTGGGCGTCGTGCCTCCCTTCACTGTTGACCGATTTCTGCGTTTGTTTCCTGGCTTGCTTTTGATGTTAAGTGGTTTATCGCTCGCCTTCTTTTGAGTTGATTTTGTGTGGCTGCTCAGGCGACTTCTGGGAGCGCTTTTCCTCATCTCAGAGGGAGTGCTTTACTGCCAAAGCATAAGAGGTTGCCAGGGACAGGTTTTCGCCCATAATTAATTCTCCAAAAAGCGGGTGATCTGCTAGGAGTCCTTTTCGAAAAACTGAGCATGCGATGCTATCATCGCATCTAACGATCTTTGCCTTTTCTGCCTTGAATCTCTTGACATAAGTGCGGAGTGACTCCTTCGGGTCATTCTTCATGCTAAAAAGATGGTCAGATATCTTCTTGATTGAACGGTAAGGCGAATATTCCTTATTGAAAACTAAGGAAAGTTCATCGAAGTTCTGGATTGAACGTGGCGGTAGAGTGTAGAACCAGTCTTGCGCCTAGCCTTGTAGCGTCGTGGCAAAAATCTTGCACGTAAGAGCGTCATTGCTGGCGTAGAGGGTCATGGCACTTCGATAGTGCATCAAGTGCTTGTCCGGATCTTCATCTCCTCTAAACAAGGTGAAATGTGGCAGATTAAACTTCCGCGGTGGCTCCGTCTGCTCGATCTCCTCTGTAAATGATGACCTGCTCAAGTTGGCCACGTCTCTACGAAGGGCATTGCCAATAGTGTTAAGTGCTGGAATTCGCACAGTTGGTCTGCTACGAGCCTTTGAACTTCCTTTTGGATTTGTACATGGTGGGGGCAGCGGAGCCTTCATCTGCCCTCAGTGTTGACCTGCTGACCTATGTTGCTCTTCAGCATGTCTTGCTCGTCTGAGCTGCTGTTGCTAGGCGTGCAGTCCATGTTGTGCTGCTCACCGCCATATTTGTCGGGGGCTGCAAATTAAACTTGAGCTGGACTGCTCGCGTGCTCTTCTCTGGGCGTCAAGCGGTTGCCTACTCTGTTCCCTCGTAGGAGGATCTTCTTGCAAGCCTAGCCTCATGTGGACGCTTCTCCCGGAAGGTCTTGAGTGCTCATCAGAGTGTGAACCCAACCTCGAATGCACATTGACACATGAGGCAAGTCAGGAATGAATGCTTCTCTGTGCATCTAGGCAAGAAAAAGACATTTCCTCGAGAGTGCACATTACCCGAACGCACGATTCGTGGTGGGCTGAGCGGCTCTTTGCTAGGATGTCGCTGGAATGAGTCACGTTCTTCCGTCATTGTCTTGCTTCGGGACACCTTATCGGGGGCACGCTGCATCTCGATATGCTCGAGGTGCTGGTTCACCAAGGTAGTTTGCTGCGTGAAGGCGTTCGTCAAATTGGCGACCTTCTGGGGCAGATGGTGCTCGCCATTTGGATTGAAAGAGCTTGAATGATGGGCATCTTCATGTATGGTGGAAGTGTAATGGACTGCAGGTACAAAGCTTGAGCCCATAGCAGGTAGTCCTTGGATCTGCATGGTCGTAGGCCCTCCTGGCCGTTGGGCTACCACATCTTGGCCTGTTGGCTGAGTGGCTTAGGCTTGGACCAGTTGAGTTGCTTGGCTGGCAACAGTTGCTGAATTCTTGGCTCCGGTTTGGGCCTGCTGTGCGACAAGGCCTGCTGCTGCATTGGGCTAGGCTTCCTGCCCAGGGCTTGCTGTGGCAACTGCCAAATTCTGGGCCTCCTGTCCACAAGCATGGAAATGGACCTGGGCCTTTTGCCTAAGGTTTGGTGGAAGTGGCGCCGTGGCTGCTGGGTCACGGTGGTGATGGTGGTGGCACAGCTTCGCAGCGGTGGGGCTCCTCCTGTCGTCGTGTTGAGCCTTGAGGACCTCCGTCGTGGGGCTATGTCCTCATCTCCACTCTCTGGTCCAAATCTTTGCACGTAAGGTGTTCCGTTCGTCGTAGTTTCTGAATTTCCTACCATTGTATCCTTTCTCCAAGGATTGATCAAGAAACTTTTCTAGGAAAAATTAATTGATACGACGTGTGAGAAATTTAACCTGATAGAAAATTCAAGAAACAAATGCGAGAGGCTTCTTCGAGTGTTTTGAATCAGCTCTCAATGAAAACACCAATTTGTGGATGCAAATTTCCACCATCTTTAGTCTTGACGAAAATGCACCAGCAAAACAATCAACATCTTTGATCAGAGACCGAAGCCTCACACGCGCACGAGGTGGGGCGGGGGGGGGGGGGGGGTTAGGTCAACGGATCTCCAATGCCTAAGTTAGTTCCTTTGAGAGAGCAAAATGTTTAGGCTTTTTAGGGTTGCAAAAAGCTCTCTAAAAATGGTAGAATATGGGGTATTTATAGGGTTAGGGCCACCATATAGGGTTTAATGGAAAAAATATTCTCTAAATATTCCCATGATATTTAAAAGGAGATAATATCTTGAGATAATAGGGTAATAATCCTTAATTGATTTAAATTAGGATTACTTACTGGATTGAAGTCAATCTTTAATTAGGAATGTATTAAAGATGGGATATGGCTAATTAATCCTTATCTTTAATTCCTTACCATGGGCAGATGAGCTGTGGGCAATTGTATTCAGCTGTTGGGTCCTTTAGGGAGGTAAGCTACGCGTGGGAGAATCTGAGAAGCCTGCCATTTATTGAAGGTAATCTTGTCCTTCTTGAATAAAGTACACGTGTCGCCTTTAGAATTTTTGGGATTATTTTTGGCTCCACAATGAGTACAGTAACACAGCATCGCTTAGAGCTCAAAGTCCGATCAACAAGAATCTCCATCTCGAGAATGTTATGCTATTAAAGCATGACATGGAGATCGAAAACGTCGCCAGATTGGCCATGCCTTTTGCGGGTTGGGTCGAGTACGAGAATCGGGTCAGAGAGCTGCAGATTGAGAAAGAGAGGTACTTAATGAACATGGGCTTGGGAAGGGCAAATGGGTTCAGGTTGGGCCACCAGAGTGGAGTGACAACGTGTGAGGAGTGTAGGAGGGCGAACGAGATGGGGAGAGAAGTCGGGTTCCACTGGTGCGCATACGACCCTGTGACTTTCGGGTTCAGGTCGCCAGCGGGTCTGATTTCCCGACCCGTTAAAGGGTCCGACTAGAAAGGTCACTTCATTATGGATTTTTTTTATGGGAGTTTTAATAAAACACTCCTGGTACTGTTCACTTTTAACGAAAAACCACTTTTTTACCTTGAACTATCACTATTCACTATACCTTTAAAAAGGGCTTTTCATTAAAAGGGAAGTTTTTTTGACTTTTCGTTAGTTTTCCTATTTTTTATTGGTTGGTGATAGTGAGATTGATAGTATGCGGTTTGGTATACGATAAGGAAGGTATACCTGACTATGACATAATTTAAGGTGTGAATATTTTGTGGATATGGTCGTATGGGTTACGAAAGTGTTTGAGAACGATGTCGTTTTAGGAAATTGGAGGTGAGATTTTGGGGGGTGAATGTGCAATTTAGGGTTTTGGAAGGTGGAATTGAAACTGATATGTAGCTGCCTGGATAGGAAAGATGTTTCTTATTTGGTGTTTGGGAAGAGGAATTGGGTTTGGGTTTTTTGTAATTCCATGGATTGGATTAGTTTCCCATCCCAATTAGAATTAAGTTATTAGTAGTAAAGGAGAGGCTCCTTAGTTTCTAGGACTTGTATAATTATTGGTTTTTATCATTTGCTTCGTTGTTTTAGATGTGCTTTATTAAAAAACGAATTCTGTGATTCAAGAATAATTGATTATAAAATAAAACGCATTGATTAACTGTATTTTAAAAGCGTTATGAGTATGAAAAATACTCTAAAAGCATATAGTAAAAAAAAAAAAAAAAAAAGTGTTCAATAAATTTTGATATAAAAATAAAATAAATTCAAAAGTCCAATTAAAAAAATTGTCTCAAAAAGAAATAGAAGAAAAATTTGGATCTTCAAGTTAAAAGATTGTTATTTGGAGATTGGAGCTTGTTATGGATTTTTGAAAATTATGATGTGAAGTGTGAGTGGTAAATTGTCCATTTTGGTAAGTTAGTTTTTTCTTTTAGAAGCTAAAACCATCCATCAACACAATTAATAAATGTCACATCCCGGCCAGGATCACTTCCCGGGCCCGCCCCACCACCGTAGCACGATATTGTCCGCTTTGGGCCCCGACCACGCCTTCACGGTTTTGTTTTTGGGAACTCACGAGCAACTTCCCAGTGGGTCACCCATCATGGGATTGCTCTAGCCCCCTTCTCGCTTAACTTCGGAGTTCCTACGGAACCCGAAGCCAGTGAGCTCCCAAAAGGCCTCGTGCTAGGTAGGGATGGGAATATACATTTAAGGATCACTCCCCTGGGCGATGTGGGATGTCACAATAAATATTGTCCATGTACTGTACGAATTTCAAATTTTTTATAATTGAATATCGTAATTTGAACTCAAAAAACTATCCATCAACGCAATTAAAAATAATTATCAGCAGTTGAGGGGAGAGTTGTGACAGCCCGTCCCGAATTATTTGTATCGTAGGTTTGAAAAGACTAAAATGCCCTTGGACATTAATTGGCGTTGTAAGGTGTTGTTTGTTTTGTTTTTGGTTGGGGGGCTGCCATCTGGACCACATACTCACACACACCCATCTCTTTCCCGTGACTCCCTCTTTCTTCTCTCTCTTGGATTTCTTCCATTTCTTTACAAATTGTACGGACGAACTTCAAAACCAACCTTGCACGCATGGATCGACATCTAGAAGGTAAGATTCGAACTCCTTGTAAGTATCTGAGTTCATATATACCATTTTTAGAACTTGAAACCCTCGAAAACCCTAGAACCCGAGAACCCGAAAACCCTAGTTTAATGTTTTTCCAGAATCCGGCGACGTAGTGGCGGCCGGCGCCGAATTCCGTCGACCTGAGGTATGGGATGACAGAATATTCTATCAAAGTTAACGGAATATTCCTAACGGAGAGTAACGGCGTCAAGTTAAATTTAACGAAATATTTTGGTAAATTGACAGAATATTCCCTAACGTCGTTAGGGATTTCGTCTCTGCGCCAGGCACGTGCTTATGCGTGGGAGGCGCTTGGCCGGCACGTGAGGGCATGTGAGGCTTCAGAAAATTTTTCTAAAAATATGGGGGTGTTCGTGGGTTTGAGTAAAGCATGTTGGTATATTCAAACACCCTAATTGAGCAATGTATGAGAAGTTATTACCTAAGATTGGTTTTGTGCGTTAAATTGACGGTTTTACATATAGGTGAGGACTATCCGGAGGACGAGCGCAGCCACGTGAGGCTCGGGTTTACGACCCTTCTACGTACCAGTGAGTGGCCTTTTGTTTTCAGTATATATATATATATATATATATATATATTATGATTGGTATCTTTCCAGAAATTACATTTTAATGGTTTTATAATTGAAATGCCATGTCAAATATCGTCGATATTATTATTGTGATTGTGTTGGTTATGCTTTGGTACCACGGATGCTCAGGTAAGTCAGGTGAGTATGTTTGTTAGTGATAGGTGTGGTGTTGATGAGATTGAGTTATAGCTTATATTCCTGCACCTCGGTGATTGTGCTCCACCAAAGTAGGGCCTAGCCTTCACGTGATCGTTCACCTCCTGCACCGTACGCTCACCTTGGATCCAAGGCAGGTGCCAGCCTGTCGTACAGACCACTATAGGTGATTCCGATTCGTAGGTGACTTACGATACATCGTATAGCCTTCACGTGATCGTAGCACTGAACGTATTTATATACACCAGCCTGTCGTACAGACCACTATAGGTGGTTCTGACTCGTGTGCAAGATAGTGGTTGAGGAGCTATAAATTCAGCCGTACATGTCACTTTAGGTGACTCCAGCTGACGTACTGATATTATCGGCATATTATGATTTGTTTTATCTCACCTGCTTGACGCTTATACTATTTGATTGGATTTTCTGACACGGCATATTTCTGGCATGGCACATTTGAGCTTTATCGTTTTTAGCATGATTTGATATACGAGCACGTATAATATTTTCTGGAAAGTATACAAGTTTTACAGAAAGGGGTTATTACTTGGTATTGAAATGGTTTGGAAAACTTTGTTTTTGCCCACTCACGTTTTCTGTTTTGTGCCCCTCTAGGTTTTAGGTAGTGAAGACGTGGGTGACGAAAGAGGCATCGAGGCAGTTCTGACAGAGCACCTTCCATGTAGGATTTTCTAGTTATCACTTGTGTAGTGTTTGTTTATTCTGGACTGCACCTAGGATACTTGAACTTCTACTTTGCATTTTTCCTTCTATGTTTGTCACTAGTACCCACTGATCTTTTTATTGTAAATTATCTTGTTGACTTTATTTCCTCGTATTTTCACTCTTTTACTTCCGCATTGCGCACTTGGCTACGTCACCCTCATGTGACGGCCAGCACGCTCCAATTTTTTATCGGGGTTTGTCAAGAGTTATGCTCCAAATATGTTTGTCATCAACAAAGTGCTATTATCAAATCTCAATTTATTTTCATTTTTATTTTCTCCTTTCTCATTCATTAAATTTACTTCGTAAAATATACATAACATTCCAGTCTTAAAATTCAACATTTAGGACGGTCATACTTGAACCGAACGCTCGACTCTTGCATTTGACAGCGAACGCAGTCCAAGTCTTGAGACACTAAGTCTATCATGAGGACTTTGATGCCCAAAATTCATCTTAATACCCAAAAGTTCACCAAAACTTGTTGCAAATTCTTCGTAACATGCACTTTCATCGCATAACCTTGAATTCTTAATTAACATGAGAAAAGTAAAAATTCATTCTCGGCTTTCAAACAAAGAGGTGTTACTTCAAAATTTCATTATAATTGAATGATGTCAAACTTGAAACTAATATATTGGCCACCTTGAGCAAGGGACCATCAAAATAATGGACAAGAATTTGGTACATCAAACTGTATTGAATTATACATTTAATTTGAGAAGTATAACTAAGCGGATGTGAGTCGCACACAAAAAATTAGGCATGATTAATACATAACTACACCAAACAATTAGGTCCACATGATTAATCATATGCAATCTTTTATACGAGTTGTCAAACAAGACCTAAGAGTTAAGACCTACATAGGTGCACCTTGGCGTGCGGCCATGGACCACGGACCTTTCTAGCTTGATGTCCCTCGAACCTAGCCTTCTGAAGAGGGAGTACCCGCTCCTTAACGATGGGCCCAAACGAGTGAGTTATGAGCTTGACCCAATAACCCAAAACAAAAAGAAGAGGTGTCTGTTTACTTATTTGAATACACCCACATTGTAATCACGAGCTGGTGATTCAATGGTAAAAGACGAATTACGGGGCTTTCTTAAAACTAAAAACTGAAGGTCTTAGATTTGAAACTCGCTGCTGGTGTGAAAGCTAGACTTGTCATCAGGAGAAGGCTGAAATGCCTCTGTGAATCTTCATAGCCTCAGAAGATGTGGATAACCATAGCTTGCCATCAATTATCCTCCTTTATAAAAAATGAAAAATAAATAAAAAAGACACCCACACCGTAGCCCATCCTTTATGTGCAAAAAGGACGAGTCTCATCAAAGTAGTGGCCGATAAAATCCATTCCGTTGATTTGGTGCCTGCAAAACGTATCAAACTTTCTCGTGTTACCTCTCCCATACCAGTATACCACCCGCATACATCTTTCATCACCCTGACCCTCATTTAACCGCCACGTGTTCATAAGACAGACGTCGGATTTCTGTAGTTGCAAATTCATCAGCAGTTTATGCTTCTATCCAATCATAAATGAACAAGTGTCCAATCTGTGTATACAATTTTAATTATTTGGACAAGTGTCCATCTGTATTTGAGTAGAAGCAAGAGCTGTTATAGCCAAGTAATGTTCCATAGAATAGAAGGAGGTTTTGAGTTAAGGAGTAGTGGAAGTGCGAACGAGCCAACCTGATACGGCCTGAATCCGCAAAATGTGATGTTGGCGTTCAAAGAGTGGTCACGGGGGCCTAAAACCTAAAAGAGACGACAATAACTTAAATACAATAAGTTATTGCAACCATAGCGTTTCGGTCTAATAATGTATTAACACGTAAGAAAATACTACAAAATATCACTGATTGGGACATGATGGTAGTGGTGAATAGTGATGGTAAACCCGTCCCATGTCATTTATTCAAGTGATTGAACTAGGGCTTGTTTGGTACCACTTTAATTTCCCATATAAGGTTTTAAATTAATTTTGGAAGGAAATTTTGGAAACTCACGTGTTTTCACGACATTGTAAATAAATTCTGGGCTAAGGTGTTTTCAAAATTTTCTTAGTTCCATTGAAGCCTTGGTATTTGGAACTGAAAATTGCTCAGTGCCTCATCAATTAGTTTCCAAAAACTCGTTTTTCTTGGGAACCAAACAGGCCGTAACACACAGACCCATTTTCTTTCTTCTTTAGAGAGAGAGAGAGAGAGAGAGCTATAACATCGTTTTTAAATTAACTTTTGTCCATATCGCAGTGCCGTTTTTAGAAACCGGATCCCCTCCAGATCTAATAAAATTAAGCCCATTGAGCAAGCGATCCAGATCGTTGAAATTTGATCAAACGGCTACAAACAGGAGTCCTTTAAAGTTATAATAATTGTAGCCGTTGAATCAAATTTCAATGATCCGGATCGTCTACTCAACATGCACAGTATATCCGGAGGGGATCTGGTACCCTTTTTAGACCTTTAAAATCGCCCCTGTTTATTTTTTTCAGTTTTTTTCTCTCTGTTTTTGTTGGGTTTTTTTCTTCAGTGTTTGCATATTTGCAAGGACAAATTTTCATTTTTTGTTTGTTGGGTGTGTGAAGTTTGCTGGGTTTATGCTAAAAATGGCTGGGTTTCCACCAAATCCCGACGACGGTGAACTGTGGCTTCCATCTGATATTTTTTTCAACGCAGCAGCTTCTTCAACTTCCACACTTAGCCATCACCATTTCTCTAATACCACGGACGACCTTGCTCGGCATTTGGCTTCTCTCTCTCTCCTCAAACAATACCAAAGTCCAAGCTTTTCACATCTTCAGGTTTCTCTCACTCTCTCCCGACTCACACACACAGCTTGATTTCCATTGCACCCTTTGCTTTACATGAATGTCTAACATGGGGTGTTTTGTATTTTTACAGAGTTTTCACCGGGTCAAACGGCGGTCGGGTCCACTCAGCTTGATTATTTGGCCCAGAGGTACTTTAATCTCGGCGACAGCCATGGTTTTGTACAAAAGGGTCATATTTTTCATGGGTACGGGACTCAACACCTCCATTACCACTATCAGTTTATGAACACGGCTCAACTTCAGGTAAATACAAGACCAGAAAACTGAACCGGATTTTTTTGCCCTTATTCTGTATTCAAATGTTTTGCTTACTTTAATAAATGAAAGTATTGTCATTTAGTAGTACTATGATTTAGAGTGATCTTTAAGTTTGAACATCGAAAATGGTGATCTTGCAACTAAATTTATTTCCACATTAGTGTAAATATACTTGAAATATTTGGGCAGGTTGGTAGCTTTTTGGAAACCAGAAATGGGATTTTGAAGAGACGGCAAAACCGTGTTTTGCCATTCTAGGTTAGAGGGAATGGATCAATGGGTGGTTTTGGGAAGGTTTGTGGAGGCACAGGCGTGTTTCATCCCAGGGTTTTGCATTCCACAACCACAACCACAACCACCGCCACTGCCACTGCCACCGTCACCGTCACCGTCACCGCTAGTAATCCAAAGGTCAAAAGGAAGCAGGGTTAGTTATTAATTCCTTCATTCTGAGTCTTTTTTTGTCCTAGGCAAAGTATGGTTTTGTTTTGTTTTATATGTTAGATGAAACGGGGTGTCTAGTGATTAGTGGTATTAAACCAAGTACGCGATGTTATGTTAAAAAATTAAAACACTTTACAATGTCTAATAAGGCCTCCATTTGTTTCTTGCATCTTTTCTGTGTTTGAAGACATGATATTTGTTTGTGTGTTGATCCAGTTCTTTATTCTTTGTGTAACTTTTGTTTAACTTCTAGTATCACATCTAAATATGTTACATCATTGTTGTCTGCAAAATATTTTGTGTCGATATATGAGACAGTGTGTGCATTTTACACAAATTGTAAGAAGACTAATGCCTTCTTTGATGCTACGTGTTTTCCATTAAGTTTTTTAGCAATTTGTTTTAAGTTCAGAAAGATTGACGTTAAATATATTGAATAATTCAAAGAAAATTAAAATAATAAGAAGGAAGAAAAAACATGTTTAAAAAGAGAAGGTGTGAAAATTACTTGTCATAGAATAACGACTATCAGTCGTCCATACATTCATGGCAGTTATTGGTCGTGACACACCCTGACTGAAATCAAGGCGTGATGGCCGTCATGTGAGGGTGACGTAGCCATGTGCACAGTGCAGAAGCAAAAATAATAATAAAAATGCGAATAAATAAAAACCAACGACTAGCAGCTCTAGCTAAGAAAAGGTGCTAGTGCAAGATTAAGTGTGAAATACACAATCAGAGCATAAGTAGCCTACGTGCAGTCCAACAGGACAAATACTAATTATACAACACCCAAAGGTGACCATACAATGGTGATAATCTGTCAAAGCTGCCGTGGATTCCTCACAAGCCACCAAAAAGCACTCCTAACTAGAACCTGGAGGGGCGTAAAACAAAAAGTGTGAGTGGGCAAAAACAAAGCTTTTCAAAATCATTCCATTTCTCAAAAGTTCTAACCCCTCGCCGTAAAACCTGTATAATTTCCTAGAAAATAGAATATATGTCTATACCACAACCATGCTCAGAATAGCAAAATTCATCAATATGCCATGTCAAATATCTCAGCATAAAAAATTATATGTAAGCCAGGTGATATAAATCAATGCAAATGATATGTCAGCCGGAGTCACCTAACGTAACCTGTACGGCTGAATTTAGAGCTCATCCATCTAGCAATGTGACCTGCATGGCTCAAATCCACATCCCAACAAATATACCTGCACGCGAGTCGGAACCACATAAAGTGGTCTATACGACAGGACTAGGTGTAAATAAATACGCTCAAGTGCTACGATCACGTGAAGACTGTGCGAATAATCGCGGGTCACCTACTAGTCGGAACCACCTACAGTGGTTTGTACGATAGGACTGTGCACCTAACTTGGATCTAAGATGAGCGTCTGGTGCGAGAGATGAACATCACATGAAGGACTGTGCCCTAACTCTGGGCGGGAGCACTAACACCGGGGTGCAGGTTTATGAGCTCTCAAGACATCTCACATAATCATCAATTTACATAAACAATCTACAACTCACCTGGTACTTACCTGAGCGTCCACATCGTCAAATCACATTTATGCATACTATATTAATTCAATGATCTACTTATAAATAATATGCATGGCATTTCTAAACATAAATTCATTTAAATCGATTTTCTGGGAAAAATCTCAAGTATATAGGTATATACGGAAAACCAAAAGCCCACTCACTGGTATGTGGAAGGATCGTAACCCTCGAGGCTCGATTGACTACGCTCGTCCTGAGGATAGGTTTCACCTATATGCAAAACAACTATATAAACGTTAATTTAAAGCACATAAACAAAACTAGCAAATAACTTCTCATACATTGCTCAAATGGGGTGTTTGAATATACCGACGTGATCTACTCAACACCACGAACATCACCATATTTTTAGAAAAAATTTCCGACGACCCATGCGCTGGCCAAGGCACGACCAGACGTGCAGGCACGTGCTTGGCACACGTACGGAAACCCTAACGACGTTAGGGAATATTCCGTCCAAAATGGAATATACCATTATATATACCTGACGTCGTTAGTATATTCTGTCAAAGTTACTTTGACAGAATATTCTCCTTCTTATTCCTTGGTTCGCCAAAGTCTAGCGCCGGTCACCGCTGCGTCGTCAGTTTCTGAAAAAACTTCAAAGCTTGATAACTTACTCATTTCAACACTAAAATTCATGAAATTTGTACCAAAATGAAGCTCTCAACTAGGAGAACATGATCTTACCACTTTGGAGCCCGAAAACAAATGGAATCTTGCTGGGGAAACCTCGAACACTCCGGCAACCACTGTAACTCGATGAACTCGAGCTTCCCGACGTCCAAAACACTTCAAAATTCTTCTCCAAGCTTCGTGAAGATGTTCTAAAGCTTCCTAGAACCTTAAAACTCTCTAAAAACTTCATGATCATGTTTGCATGAACAGTGCACCAAATCGGGAATTCTGGTTTCAAAGGTTTCCGAGGTTTTCACGTCCAACGACCACCACCATTCGACTCCTAAGCTTGCAAAGAGTCCAAAAACACCATTCACGACCTTGATCCGCGATGTTTGAAAGGGTTTTGAGGGTTGTTCGTATAGGTTGTACGGAAATGGCAGGAAAATCTGAATATGGACAAGAGAGAAAGGGTTAACGAGATTGGATGTGTGTGTGTGTGTGCACGCGTTCCAGATGGCAACCAACCAAAAACAAATAAAACAAACCTAAGTCTAAGTTCCTAATTGGTTCCAAAAATATTAGGGACTTAGCATATTGGTCCACAACCAAAACTTAAACCACACAACGCCCCAAACGTTCAAGGGTACTTTAGTAATTTCACGCCATTGATACAAATATTTTGGGACAGGCTGTCACAACCTACCCCCTTAAGAAAATTTCGTCCTTGAAATTACATAACAACAACAAACAAACCACTAGTAATCATAAAACAGGCGTGGATACAATTCTCTCATTTGGCCCTCTGTCTCCCAAATGGCCTCCTTAACTGAGTGATTTCTCCACAAAAATTTCACTAATCTCACAATCTTGTTCCTTAGAACCTTTTCTTTCCAATCCAGAATAGTCACTGGTTCCTCGTCATAAGTCAAATTCGAATTTATTTCCAATGGTTGATGAGGTATCACATGCAACGGATCTAAAACATAGTGACGAAGCATGGACACATAAAAAACATTATGCACTTTAGACAGCTCTGAAGGTAACTCAAGCCTGTACGCAACTTCACTGACTCGCTCGATGATCATATATGGTCTGATGTACCTACGCCATAGCTTGCCTTTCTTCCCGAACCGTATCACACCTCTCCACGGTGATAACTTCAGAAACACCCAATCACCTACATTATACACCTGGTCAGTGGCATGTTTATCTGTTAAGCTCTTTTGTCGATCTTGGGCCGCTTTCAGGTTAGACTTAATCACTTGAATATTCTGAGTAGTCTCCTCCACTATCTCAGGGCCCTCCAAAACTCTTTCACCAACCTCTGACCAACATAAAGGTGTACAACAAGATTTGCCATAAAGTGCCTCAAATGGTGCCATACCAATACTCGAATGAAAGCTGTTGTTGTAGGCAAATTCCATCAAATCCAACCGCTTATGCCAAGCATCACCAAATTGCAATACCGAAGATCTCAACATATCCTCCAACGTCTGAATGGTCCTCTCTGATTGTCCATCTGTCTGAGGATGATATGTTGTACTATAAAGTAACCTCGATCCTAGAGCCTCCTAAAATGCCACCCAGAACTTAGAAGTAAACCTGGGATCACGATCCGAGACAATACTAATAGGAACTCCATGATACTTCATAATCTTTGATATAAATAATTCAGCTAATCGGCTTAAAGAATACTTTTCCCTCATTGGAATAAAATGTGCTGACTTAGTAAGCCGATCAACTATCACCCAAATGTTGTCATAACCATTATGCGTGTGAGGAAGCTTGTACACAAAATCCATAGTAATGCTTTCCCATTTCCATTGTGGAACGAGAAGCGGCTGCATCAACCCAAAAGGCTTTTTCTTTTCAGCTTTAACTTGCTGACAAATGGCACACCTACTCATGTACTCAGCAATTTCTCTTTTCATACCCAGCCAATAATAAAATGGTCGAATAGTATGATACATTTTAGTACCTCCAGGATGCATTGCATAAGCTAAAATATGCGCTTCATCAAGAATTGTTTTCTTTACTTCGAAATTATTTGGCACATACATTTTACTCTCCTGCATAAGCATGTCATCAGTTTCTCGAACTTTGAGATCTTTCGTTTTCCCCTGACTTCTGGCTTCAATTAACTCATGGATTTCCTCATCATCCATCTGGGCTTCAAGTACACGATCACTTAAAATTGGTCTACCTTGGAAATTAGCAAGGCTTTTTCTCATTCTTCTACCCCTAACTTCACTCCAGTTGATCTCAAGTCTGCCAAAAGAGGAACATGACAAGCATACAAAGCGTTAATACGACCTTGGGATTTTTTTCTAAGTGCATCAGCTACCACATTTGCATGGGGTGATAGTCGATTATGCAATCATAGTCACTAAGCAGTTCCAACCATCTCCACTGTTGAAGATTAAGATCCCTTTGAGTGAAGAGATATTGAAGACTCTTATGATCCGTAAAATCTTACATTTTTCTCCATAAAATAATGTCTCCAAATCTTCAGGGCAAAGATAATGGCTGCTAACTCCAAATCATGTGTAGGGTAATTCTTCTCATAAAGCTTTAATTGTCCTGAAGCATAAGCAATCACCCTACCATGTTGCATCAGCACACATCCCTGATCATTCAAGGAAGCATCACTGTAGACCTCAAAAGTACCATTATCATCTAAGAGTGCTAAAACAGGTGCATGAGTGAGATAATACTTCAACTGCTGGAAACTCTGCTCACAATTATCATCCCACTCAAATTTAACCTCTTTTCTAGTCAACCTCGTCAGTGGCAAAGCAACGACTGAAAAATCTTTAACAAATTGTCTGTAATATCCTGCTAACCCAACTTTCCACTGCTGCTACCTTTTAAGGATCCACCTGAATACCTTGAGCAAATATGACGTGTCCCAAAAATGACACTTGATCTAACAAAATTGGCATTTGCTAAACTTAGCATACAATTGGTGTTCCCTCAATCTCTTTAACACCAAAGTGAGATGTCGAACATGTTCTGATTTATACTTAGAGTATACCAAAATATCGTCAATAACTACAATAACAAACCTTTCTAAATATGGCTGGAATACTCGATTCATCAAAGCCATAAAAGCTGCTGGTGCATTCATTAATTTGAATGGCATCACCAAAAACTCATAATGACCATAACAAGTCCCGAAAGCTATCTTAGGAGCAACCTCACTACTGATCTTCAACTGGTAATAACCAGACCTCAAATCAATCTTAAAAAATACACAGGCACCTCGAAGGTGATCAAACAAACCATCTATACGTGGCAATGGATAACGGTTTTTATTGTTACCCAATTTAGTTGCTTATAATTAATGCATAGCCTCAAAGTCCCGTCTTTCTTCCTCACAGATAACATTGGAACTCCCTAGGGTGAAGTACTAGGCCGAATAAAACCTTTATCAACTAATTCTTGTAATTGGATTTTCAATTCCCTTAATTCAGCAGGAGCCATTCAATAAGGAGTCAAAGATATAGGATCCATACCTGGAAGCAAATCAACAGTGAACTCTACATCTTGGTCTGGCGGCAATCCAGGTAAATATCAGGGAATACGTCAGGAAAATGCCTAACTACTCACACATCCTCCACACTACTAGGAGCAACATCATTCAACACCACATGAGTTAAATATCCCTGGCAACCTTTTGATAATAATCTTTTGCTTTCACAGCAGAAGTAACGCCATGCCTCACCCCACTCTGCTCACCCACAAAAGTAACTTCAGGTAATCCAAGACAATGGAAAGTAACTGTTTTCCTGTAGTAATCTATATTGGCACGATTATAATGCAACCAATCTGTGCCCAAAATCACATCAAAATCAACAATATCTAACGGGATAAGGTTTGCTGGCATAACTATATCCTTGACCATCACTGGACATCCTGGATATACACAATCAACATAACATCTCTTTCCTCTAGTCATAGCAAACTCTAAATCATACCCAAGAGGTGTAGGAGGAGGTTGCATCACTTGAGCAAATGTATGAGAAATGATAGAATGTGTAACACCACAATCAATTAACACTTTAGCAAAGTGACCAAGAATATTTAACATACCCATGATTAAGTTAGGATTATTCTGAGCATCCTGCAGCGTGATGTTATGGATACGCCCCTAGGTCTGTTGTCGTCCACCACGACCTCTGTTAGTCTGACTACCTCAACCCTGCATATTACGCACCTGAATTAGTTGACCAGACTGCCTCAAAGATCCTGCACTACTGGAAGCAATCTCTCCTTGTTGAGGCTGTCCTCCTTGATACCCCTGAGATCCACCAACTGGAACGGGAGGATACGGCGTATAACCTCCATAATACTGAGGATACCCACTCTGATAATAAGGTGTTGGAAATGTGCCCTAAAACCAATCATATGATGATACTTTACGGACATTTCACAAAGTTAAACTAATGTAGTTTAAATGTAAAGGGCAAAGATTATTGTTTGAGCCGTCTCATATAAATGTTATATGCTTAAACGGTAAGTCCAAGGAATATGTGATTGGAAGAATGCGATCTAAAGAAGTTAGATTCATGAGACCATTCTTTCGTTGACACATCCTAAACGTTCCTGATCATAGGATTGTCAATTGGGCATTAACAGTCCGTTAAGATCAGTACGTGCTATGTCTTCTCTCAGGGAGAGTGACTAGTCTCGAGTCATTGGTGTGTGTGACATCAAGACAAGTACGTAGGTGCTCAATAGAGAATGAGTTCACTGAACACGATCAACGAAGAGTTCTCATATTCATGTCACATGAGAACTCATGGTTGGGATAATGCAAATTAGTCTTTTGACCTGAGGCATCACAGTTGTCTTGTGGTTAGGTCCTTAATCTTTGATTATGTCAAAGTCACTCCATCAGGAGGGTGTCCATGGCATCGTTGGGGTTAAGCCACTTAGCCATGGAGGCAAATGAATACGCAACAAGGGATCTCTAACCTTCAAACTGTTTGAGGGAGAATACTCTATGATATGATTAAGAATCTTTGGCCAAAGTATGAATGAGATTTAGGAATGTGTTCCAAATCACATTCAAGGTAATCATATAAGCACAAGACTCACATTGGATAGTAGACATGAATAAACTATCAAACCAAACAACGTGGTCAAGAGTATTGTATTAGAGAAAGACCGTATTGCATTTGTAATCCTAAAACTGAATAGGTTCTCCACGTCTTCTGATTAGCTTGGGTAACCATGACATGCTGCTAGGCGTCAACCATGGTTTGTGGAAGCCCTAAAAGTGTATTATCACTAACGGGAGAATTGAAAGTAAGTTCCAATTCACAATCGATTTGAAAGAGTTTGAATCGTCCACTGCCTCACTAAAAAGAACCTAATGGATCGTACACCGTGTAAGGTAAAGATTGAAGATTCAACGGAGATGAGTAAGAATAATTAAATGGTTTAATTATTTATGGCAAGGATTAATTAATATGTTAATTAATCAAACGAATAAGTTCGTTAAAGACCTCGAGATAGTTTTGGACCTTAAGGCCCAATGGGCTTCGAACGTCAAGTCCATTGACTTAAGTTGTATGACAACTTAATGAATAATGATTCACAAAGGCCCAAATAGCCCAATAAATCCCCTTAGGCCGGCCATTTAGAGGAGGGTAGTGAACTTGGCTTAATTGCAAGTTTGCCACTCCATTGTGAGGTGGTATAAAGACATCTTTATAGCCATTTCATCCTTAGGGTTTTCTTAGGAGTAAAGATGAGAACACAAACTTCCCTTTGCTCTCAAAGAGGCCGGCCAATCTAGAGGGGAAAAACTAGCAATCTTACTTCCTCTAGGTCACTCATTTCTTCTTCAATATGCCTTGGTGTGGAGACTTAGAGGTTCTCAATTTTGGGAACTTGGAGAAACCTTTTCATCCATCCAAATCCATGGATCTAAGATGCAAGGAATGAAGGCCCTCTCTTTGGGTGATTAGCCTTTGCTTATGCAAAGAGGAATCTACAAAGGTATTGATTTCTCAACTCACTTTGTTTTGAGTTGAGTCTTGGTTCACCTATCTACTAGGCTTTGAAGTTCATGGGTTAAGTTTTGTTTTTGAGTGCATATAAACATGATTCTGCCTTTTAATTGTTAATTGCATGTTGTTGATGTTGCTCAAATGAACTTGTTTTTCACAAATCTTCCTTCAAGTGGTATCAAGAGCCTAAGTCTAGTAGTTGGTGAATCCTTTTGGGTTTTGTAGTTCATAGTTTGTGATTTGAATGTTGTAATTGTTACAAGCTTTATTCTTGCTTTTTTGAATGTAAATTTTGTTAGAAAATTTGCCATCTCAAATGTTGTAGATGTAGTTCATATGAGCATGAATTTTGGAGCTAAAATTTGGTGCCATGTTTTTGGGGAAATTCGGCCAAATCCAAAGGGTGGATTTTTGGGTTCTTGTTTGACTTGTTAAAAGTGTTTTAAAGTGACTTTTGGAACCCCTATGTACCCTAGTATGGTTGTATGTTATTTCCCTTAAGTTTGAGTGGTTTTGGTATGTTTTTGGGTGAAGAATGTTCATGGAGCTCTTATGGGTTTTCATGGATGTTCTTCATTGTTCTTGATATGTTCTTGCCAAGAACAAAAGGTTTGGTGTTTTGATTCAAAGTTTTGATTTATTTCATAAAGTTTTTGTTTTGAAATATTTCTTATGTTTAAATATCTTAGATATTTGTTTTGAAAAATTAAAGAAATTTTAGTGGGTAGGTGTGTAATGATTTATTCCATTTCACACACCCCACTTACAAAACTTTGAAATTTTTTATATACTTTGCTTCAATGGCCGGCCACCCTACTCAATTAGGGTCCTTGTGGGGCTTTTATACAATTACATAAAGTTTTGATACTTTTGTGTATTTGTACTTTGACCCAAAAGTTTACGTTTTTACGTAAAGGTCCAAAATCACTAAAATGACAAATTGTTTTGCTCCTTTAATGAAGTTTTAGCTTTTGTGGAAATTTTTGGGTTCTAGTTGTAATTACATGAAGTAGTGGACTTTTTTGTTTTTACAAAGTGACCCCAAAAGTTTAAGTTTTTGCAAAATAGCCCAAAAGTTGAGGTTGATTGCACTATGGCCCAAACAAGTTGAGGTCATAGAATTTTGGCCCAAATTAGGTAGAGAACAAAATTGTTTTGTCTCTTTAAATGAGAATTGGATTTTCATTTCATTTAGCTCCATTTAAATCAATTCTATGGATACAAAAACCAAATGAAAATGTTGCATTCAAGTTTAATTAGTTAAAGCGTTAATTAACTAAAGAAAGGGTGATTATGAACCTAAGCCTACTATAATTAAGCTATGTGAAAGGCCGTTTCAAATTTGTTTGAACCATGGGAATGTGTAGATTAAATTTTGGTTGTAATTTGATATGATCAATTGTTGTAAAAGAGCATAAGCTCTTCTTTACTTTAAAGTAATTTGATTTGATCAATTGTTGTAAAAGAGCATAAGCTCTTATTTACTTTGAAGTACTCCTTTCTTGTTTTATTCGATATGCATGAAATTGGAGTAGTTGGGTGCAACGCCCAATAAGACAACACGCCTTAATGTGATTAAACGCGTAACTAAAATCAATCACCATCCCTAGACCGAGATTCAACACTAGGCTCGTGTTGAATCGAATCAAAGGTTCATAGTCATCCTAAGGCCCTAAGGCAACTATATAGTCCATCAATGAATGCAAATCTTATGTTAGTAGTACCACATAGTCTTGCTTTAAAAACCGTTTTAAAAGCATAGTGGGAGTATTATATACTACTAAATCAATCATATGGACCAATAGTTGTAATAGGACCAAAATGTTTTAATTGGATTAAAATGTATGTTTATATGTGATGAGACCTAAAACCCTCAACAAACCATTATTAAGTTGATAAGCGAGAGATGCTTTGAATATCTCTTCGTGGCCTTCCACCGTGATAGGCTCCAATCGTTTATGACTTGTACACCACCTTCACCCTATCATGGGGAAGAGCATCGTGCATGCTTATATTCAGGAGGAGTTTATTTACATTTGATGAGGTAAGTGTAGGCAACGAGGATGGCCGATATCATATCATTGTGAGGCTATTCTTGAACCCCTTCATGAACTAAGCATGGTGGGAATAACTTAACTAAGTGCAATGGTGCCGATATCGTATCATCGTGAGGCCACATTCTCTAGAGGCCAAACTAGATGGGTAATTACAAGAGTTGTAAATGAGTAAAGTGTTATTCTCTCATCATTATTTTTGCTAACCGATATCGTATCATCGTGAGGTGGGCTTGGTAATGGTGAGTCTCCCATACCCCGCTAAGAGTTCAACAAAACTCTCGAATTCCGATGAGAGATATGGAATTTGCCAAAAATAGTGGGTGGTGCTATTTGATTTAAAGACCCGAATCAAATGGCTTAAAATCAATCAATTTATATTCGTTATGTATTTGTTTACCAATATATTTGCAAACGCTATCCAAAACTTGACAAAGAAAAGCCGAATGCTTTAATTTCCGGACTTAGTTCTACAATCCCATAGATTGTCTTTAATGGCTTGTAGATGTAACTAAGTAGTCTCATCCTCACAATCTTCCTATTGATAATGTATCATTGGAAGAATATGTTAGATAAGTCTAACATGAGAAGGACAACACTTTTAATGTCATAATTCTTCAAATACAAAATGTTGTATGAAGAAATGAGAGTTTCCTTGAACAACTCTTGAAAGTTTGTAATTATGTTTAGAACATAATGGTTGGTTGACAAAAATAGTCCATCAACATGGACTTATGATGATTTTGAATCATTGAGTGTTGAAGTGTTAAACCACTTAACGAGATGGAAATTAGGCAAGGACTTCACCTTTGTGTCCCTATCCTAATGGTTCACTAAGTTTATTGTAAACTATATAGTGAACAATAACCGCACGCTCTCCAAATCGTTTGATGTGTATAACACATTTGAAATAAGTTTCAAGAGAGATAGTGGGAGTTTAGGGACCATGACTATTGTAGTCAAAGGAGAAGTCAAATGAAGAAGGCAAAATAACTCCAAGGGAACAAACTTTCTTTATGAAAGGATGGACATTGGAAGGGGTATTTGCAAGAAATGTCTTGCAAGTGTCAAGAACACACCTTTCGAAGGTGTTGTAAAATGTTCTTGAATAATTCAAAACAGTTGGTTCTTCTACTTGAATACATGATTCTGTATTAGCAACTATGTTTTACAATCGTTGTAAAAGTGTGCTAATAAAAAGTAGAAGATTAATGAGAGAAGAGAAAGTACTTCACATTCGGAAAGTGAATAAAATATAGATCTCTGCGAAAGCGGATTGTACTTACTTCCTCATATGAACTACCAAAGAAATTGGAAAATACTAAAGATTGTCTTTACATTCCAATTTTAAGGAACTTAAATCCGTCACTATAGTAAAGATGGATAAATGTTTTGTTTGACAAAACATTGTTCTTTATTAATCAATAATTAGATTATTGTAATTTAAATTGGTTGTCTCTATAGTAGAGATGATGTGGTAGTTTAACTGTTTAGAATACGATGATGCTTAAAACCCAAAAGGTTGCAAGGTAGTGACTAATCCCAACTGAGTTGTGATACCTCTAAAACATAAGTTACGAGTTGGTCATAGATGGATGCTTTGGATCGTTAGATCCGGATCCAATACCTTCTTGTTAAAATTGTATAGAGGCGAAATGTTCGAATCTTTATTCTTTTGGAAAGAAGAAAGAATCACAAAGTTGTTGAGGTTAATTCACTTAGATGTTAGTGGCACTTGTCCACAACATAATACTACTCATGTTGTATGACATTCACCAAAGATCACTCTCGGTTGGACTATAGTTTATTTTGAATAAACACAAGTCCGAATACTTTGCAAAAGGTTTCAAAGAATTCAAGAAATGTAAGTAGATGAGTAAGACGTCTAAAGTATTTACCTCCTTAGATTTGATCCAAGGAAAAAGTAACACTTTAGATTAATTTCCTTGAAAAATATCAAGGAAAGTAGCATCGTAAGATAATGAATTTCTCCATTAGGAGAAGAATGAACATGAATAAGATTTAGTTCGTTGGACATTATCAATTACCCATATATATGTGATATATACTTCTAAGACAACCTAGTTCCTATACCACAAGCTCCAAGGTAGTCCAGAAGGATTTATAAACCGTCTCAGTTGAATGGTTTGAACTTTATGACTATGTCATAGAGTTGCACCTCTTAATTCGAAAGAAATAAGAATGAAAATCCTTATGACTACATTGAGTGTATATACGATATATACTCAAGGAAATGGTAAAGTACCATTTGACCCGAAATAATGAAACCTTCACAGCTAATTGGTAGCTTAAGGTGACTACACTCAAAGAGAATGGTTGACTTTGAAGAAACCATCTTTGACGTAGTCTTGGTTTCAATTAATTCGAAGATTGCTAGCTACAACTAAATGGTGATTTAATGTTTGGACATAATATGGGTTTCCGAAACCATTATTAAGATAGTCTTGATAATATATGTCTAAAACTATAAATCACAAGACAGGTTAGTTGTAGAGATCCATCCATCATGGATCTTAGCAAGCTAGTGGGAGCTATAAGCGTCTTATGAGAAAAGATCAATTGTTTGATTTCTCATAAAGATGTAAATGAATCTTTTGTTGACTAGGTTTACAAAAGATTAGTGGGAGTTAATCGTATTCCTAAATTTAAATATATATATATATATATATATGATATATTAATTTTTGGAAATGAAAAGAGTACTTCTTCGTTAAAGTTATTCTATAACGATAGAATGTATATGGGAGATATAGTCTATATAATGGAATGGAAATCTATAATGATATATTTCAAGATATAATTGGATTATATCAATCCCCAAAATAGACAAGAGATGCTAGGAAGTTTCTCATATGATGATAAACTTCAATTAGAATGACAATTCTAGTGAGACTAGGAAGTTGTTCTTCTCAAAGGGAATGTACCCTTTGACTCCCAAAGAAATAATGCGTAAATAGAATCCTTTATGCATAAGCAGAAAGGTGATTTATGTATTTCATATTGTATGAAAAACATTGATATAAGATGTACCTAGAAAGGTACAAGACAATATCAGTGCAAGCCCAGGATCAGAACCATGGCAACTGTCAAGTGAGTCCTTAAGTATTTGAGAAATACTAAAGGATATATTACTCAATAATTGAGAAAGAATTAGAGTAACGTAATGGAAGCGTAAATGTATTAGATTATGAATCTAATCCATCATTGGATATCTCTTTATTATGACTAAAAGGATATTTGGATGGAAACATTAAAGTAATGACTTTAGTGTGTTCCATTATGAATGCAAAATATATTGCCATATAGAAGTTTACAACAATGTTGTTTGGATGGGAAAGTTCATTTATGAACTCTCTAACCAGAAAGTGTATGACACTAATGGGGCGATAGCTCAAGCCAGGGAATCAAGGTCTCATCAAGGTCCGAACTCAAATGAGAGACTGAACCACATGATTAGGAATCATGAATAATGGTGACGTCTTTATTCTCAAGGTTGCTTCTATGGATAACATATAGATATCTATCTTGTTTAGGCCTACTACTTAGCCATTTATGAAATGAATTACAGAAGAGGTATCATCACTGATAACCAAGCTGATTGGCTCTAGTGCAAGTGGGAGATTGTTGGAAATATGCCCTAAAACCAATCATATGATGATACTTTACGAACATTTCACAAAGTTAAACTAATGTAGTTTAAATGTAAAGGGCAAAGATTATTGTTTGAGCCGTCTCATATAAATGTTATATGCTTAAACGATAAGTCCAAGGAATATGTGATTGGAAGAATGCGATCTAAAGAAGTTAGATTCATGAGACCATTCTTTCGTTGACACATCCTAAACGTTCCTGATCATAGGATTGTCAATTGGGCATTGACAGTCCGTTAAGATCAGTACGTGCTATGTCTTCTCTCAGGGAGAGTGACTAGTCTCGAGTCATTGGTGTGTGTGACATCAAGACAAGTACGTAGGTGCTCAATAGAGAATGAGTTCACTGAACACGATCAACAAAGAGTTCTCATATTCATGTCACATGAGAACTCATGGTTGGGATAATACAAATTAGTCTTTTGACCTGAGGCATCACAGTTGTCTTGTGGTTAGGTCCTTAATCTTTGATTATGTCAAAGTCACTCCATCAGGAGGGTGTCCACGGCATCGTTGGGGTTAAGCCACTTAGCCATGGAGGCAAGTGAATGCGCAACAAGGGATCTCTAACCTTCAAACTGTTTGAGGGAGAATACTCTATGATATGATTAAGAATCTTTGGCCAAAGTATGAATGAGATTTAGGAATGTGTTCCAAATCACATTCAAGGTAATCATATAAGCACAAGACTCACATTGGATAGTAGACATGAATAAACTATCAAACCAAACAATGTGGTCAAGAGTATTGTATTAGAGAAAGACCGTATTGCATTTGTAATCCTAAAACTGAATAGGTTCTCCACGTCTTCTGATTAGCTTGGGTAACCATGACATGCTGCTAGGCGTCAACCATGGTTTGTGGAAGCCCTAAAAGTGTATTATCACTAACGGGAGAATTGAAAGTAAGTTCCAATTCACAATCGATTTGAAAGAGTTTGAATCGCCCACTGCCTCGCTAAAAGGAACCTAATGGATCGTACACCGTGTAAGGTAAAGATTGAAGATTCAACGGAAATGAGTAAGAATAATTAAATGGTTTAATTATTTATGGCAAGGATTAATTAATATGTTAATTAATCAAACGAATAAGTTCGTTAAAGACCTCGGGATAGTTTTGGACCTTAAGGCCCAATGGGCTTCGAACGTCAAGTCCATTGACTTAAGTTGTATGACAACTTAATGAATAATGATTCACAAAGGCCCAAATAGCCCAATAAATCCCCTTAGGCCGGCCATTTAGAGGAGGGTAGTGAACTTGGCTTAATTGCGAGTTTGCCACTCCATTGTGAGGTGGTATAAAGACATCTTTATAGCCATTTCATCCTTAGGGTTTTCTTAGGAGTAAAGATGAGAACACAAACTTCCCTTTGCTCTCAAAGAGGCCGGCCAATCTAGAGGGGAAAAACTAGCAATCTTACTTCCTCTAGGTCACTCATTTCTTCTTTAATATGCCTTGGTGTGGAGACTTAGAGGTTCTCAATTTTGGGAACTTGGAGAAACCTTTTCATCCATCCAAATCCATGGATCTAAGATGCAAGGAATGAAGGCCCTCTCTTTGGGTGATTAGCCTTTGCTTATGCAAAGAGGAATCTACAAAGGTATTGATTTCTCAACTCACTTTGTTTTGAGTTGAGTCTTGGTTCACCTATCTACTAGGCTTTGAAGTTCATGGGTTAAGTTTTGTTTTTGAGTGCATATAAACATGATTCCGCCTTTTAATTGTTAATTGCATGTTGTTGATGTTGCTCAAATGAACTTGTTTTTCACAAATCTTCCTTCATAAGGATCCTGGGAATACTGATACTACCCTAAAGCATAAGGAACTGCGTCACCCTGATAATGGTAAGCACCACCACGACCTATCTAACCATAACTACCAGACCCTGGAACTTGCTGGTTCGGCGCTGGTGGTGGCAAGGAAGGCTGTTGAGACCTCTGCTGATTCTGAGGACAACTTATAGCTCTATGTCCCATCTGTCCACATGTAAAACATCCACTGCTGCCCCGTCTACACTCTCCAAAATGCTTATTGTTACATCTGTGACACAATGGAACCCTTCTTCTACTAGCATCCCCTTGTCTCTAAAATCTAGGACCCCTAGAAAATCTACCACCTCTTCCCTGACCAGTGGCACTAAAACCCCCGCTGGAAGAACTAGAACTAGCTCCACTTCACTTAAAGCTCTGAGTCTTGCAAGGTCTTTAAGATGCTTGACCTTTATCTTTATCATCTTTCTTCTGATTGCTGTCTTTTTCTTCTTTCTCACTCTCACTAGGCATATTCTCTGAATCCTCAATCCTTAACAAAATCTCATAGAACTCCTGATAAGAAGCACAATGAGTAGTGGTCACCATAGAACGCCACTTCTTCTTAGTACCCAATCTGAAACGACGAAGCATCTCAACCGGATTAGTAGCAACTTTCAGATCATAGCGAGACAAATCAGTGAATCTCCTGTTATACTCATTCGCCGTCTTCTTCCTCTGTCTCAATTGAGTAAATTCTTGTTTCTTGCGATCAATATACTCAGGGGGAAGAAACCTTTTCTAAAACAACTGCTTAAACACTTCCCAATCAGTTGCTTCCTCTAGTGTCATCGGATAAGCATCCTGTTTCCACCAGGATGCTGGTTCTTTACCTAAAAACCATGTAGTCGTCTCGACCCACCTTTCATAAGGAAGATTCCCTTGACTCTGCAATACTCGGAAAGTCTTTTCAAGATGGTCGAGCCACCGCTCTGCCCCTTCATGACCTTCATTACCCTCAAACTTATCCAACTTCAAATTATACGTAGTCTCCAAGGGTGTCATTTGAGGAAGGCAGAGCGCAGACTGAATAGCAATAGCAATAACTTCCCCTAACTGAGCTATATCGGGGAAACTAGGCTCAGATGAATGACGTGGCTCTCTACGAGGCGGCATAGTTCTGACAGAAGACACCAAAATAATTAGAATACTCACAAAATATGCAGGACTGCTAAACCTAGGCTTTGATACCAAACTGACACACCTCGACCGAAATCAAGGCTTGCTGGCCGTCACGTGAGGGTGATGTACCATGTGCACAATGCGGAAGCAAAAATAATAATAAAAATGCGAATAAATAAAAATCAACTACTAGCAGTTCTAGCTAAGAAAATGTGCTAGTGCGAGATTAAGTGTGAAATACACAACCAGAGCATAAGTAGCCTAAGTGCAGTCCAACATGACAAATACCAATTATACAACACCCAAAAGTGACCATACAATAGTGATAATCTATCAGAGCTACTGTGGATTCCTCACAAGCCACCAAAAAGCACTCCTAACTAGAACCTGGAGGGACGCAAAATAGAAAGTGTGAGTGGGCAAAAACAAAGCTTTTCAAAATCATTTCATTGCTCAAAAGTTCTAACCCCTCGCCGTAAAACCTGTATAATTTCCCAGAAAATAGAATATATATCTATACCACAACCATGCTCAGAATAGCAAAATTCACCAATATGCCATGTCAAATTGTTTGGGCCCAAAATATTATTGTTGGGCCGAGCGGCAGGATGTGCTCCACCCAAGGTGATGATAAATACTATGGGCCGAATAATAACTCTCGGGCAAGCTGGCAAGGTCGGCCAAATCCTATCAGTCCGAATGAATAGAAAAGGGTCGAGGAAGTCCTGGTGCAACCAGGATTCTCGACCGGCAAGGAATGGAGCCCCGAAAAGAGGAAAATTCAGAATCCCAGTGGGAGTAGGTTTGTTCGAGTTAGAGTCGAAATGGGACAAGGACTCCCAATCCAAATCGGAATTGGTTTCAAGGAATGGGGCACTATAAATACAAGAAATCATGCAACGGAAAAGGACCTTCAAATCAGCATACAATTGCCCTGCGCAAAACGTCTCAAACACCTTGAGATTTTTCCTTTTCTTTTTCCTGCCGACACACCTTCAGTTTGGATAAACAGCACTGTGGAAGCACCCGGCGAGCACCTTCAGTTTGGATAAACAGCACTGCTGCCGCAGAATCAGCCAACCAAGAAGCACCTTCAGTTTGGATAAACAGCACTGCGTCGAGGTCGACGGGTTATCTATCTAAGTCTCGGTCGAGAAAGGTTCTCGAACCTTTGTTGGCAGAGGTCACCTTGCTAGCCTTCTCGGCATAGTTAGGTGTTACGAATTACATTGCTCGGCGTACTGGCCGCCGAGTGGTTTTATGATTGGATACTCACAAGTGAGTTTCAGGGTTCGGCATTCCGACGGCCGAACTACGTTTACCATCAAGACATACATCACGTTCGAGTACCTGTGCCCATACAGTTTGGTCTCAATTCGATGTGCTTATACTCTCACGAATATAATCACAGTGACCGAATTGGGCTCGGACGATTTGTGAACTCCGCAGAATTAGCAGCCTTGTCTTCAGGCTGTAGAACCCAGAGACCGAGAGTGTTCCTTCCTCGGTCGCAATCGCAAGATAGAGAAGTCAGCGACGCGTGATGCGATATTTATACGCACACAAACTAAACCCTATTTGTGACAATTGTAGTAATGATGTAAGTAGGGATCGTTCTAACCGGGGATTAACTAGGGATGCTAAATACTTGACTCAAATAAATAAAACTAACTTTTAAAACACTAAGACAAACTAAAAGACTCAAAACAAGTTTAAAAGACTCCAAATACTCAAAAACATAAAATAAGACAAATCAAATGAATAAGACTTAACAAAATAGGGGGGGTGATTGTGGTTGGACGAGATTAAATTAAACGGACAGATTATAATTTAAAACAGATAGTAAAGATGAATGTGATGAAAATATGGATGATGGAATAGCTAAGGGGTTCTTCTCCACACATGTTACACTTGCATACAATATTGATTCTCAGTTGGTCTTTCGATAAATTATGAAACTCAATGCTCCAAGTTAATTAGGTCCGCTTAAATTAACTTTCAGATTTCCCTAGATTCGTTGGATTGAATGGAATACGCATTACAACCAAATTATTCTTAATCAAAGTCCCTAACTATGGAATACGCATGATAGAGACATTCAACAAAGATCATTAAGTTCAACGGAAATCATAAACATCGACGAGGCATTCGTTACTATGGAATACGCATGAAACTTATGCCAAGAATTCGTTTAACGCGATTGTTTATAAGCAACCTCCACTACTTGTGAATATAAGTTCGTAACTATTAGGTGAAACTCACTTATATTCTAGCGTCATATTCATTCAAATGGTTAAACAAATTGAATCCACAATTTATGAAATTCCAACCAAAAGTAATCAATTCATATTGCAAGCATAAACATGTATTTTGAATCACCCCCTAGCTAAAGGGGGGTTTAGTTCCTCATAACTTTGAAATCAAAGAAACATCTAAACATTCCAACAACTCAAACTTGAATTGTATGAACGTTTAGGCACTCTTCTCTTCCATTACAAAACAAAGAAAATTGAATTTAAACATTGAAATCAAAGAAACACCTAAACATTCCAACAACTCAAACTTGAATTGTATGAACGTTTAGGCACTCTTCTCTTCTTCGTTGTTGTAGCACAAGGTCTAAGGTGAGTTTTTTGGGGGATGAGGAGTGGTTGGAGTGGTTGGAATGAAGAGAAAATATGCAGAAAATGAAGGGATATGCACGGCAAGAATGGAGGTATTTGTGGTGTGTTGTGTATGAAAATGAGATGTGAATTGAATGAATGAATGCAAGGGTATTTATAGGAGTAGTGGAGGGAACATATGGCTATGTCATTTGTAGGTGAAGTAGGTGGATGTTGTAGGTGAAGTAGGTGGATGTTGTAGGTGAAGTACATGTGTTTAAATGGTTGAAATGTGTAGATGATTATGAGTGATAAGTGATAAGTGTATGATATGTTAAGTGATAAGTGAATGATTATGATAAGTGATAAATGAATGTATGATATGATAAGTGGTGAATGATATGTGGTGAATGATAAGTGGTAGTGTTTAAGTATTTAAAATAGGGAACAAAGCCCTTCCTTGCATGGCAAGGAAGGGAGACACAAGGAAACACACGACAATGTCCTAAGGTTGCTAGGAATGTTGTTTTTGTGTTCTAAAATGCGTAGGAGTTTTCAATGATGCTCAAACATGAGGTCTTTTTAGGATTTAACTTTCCTACTTCAAGTCTTCAATTTCGTCCATCCTTTTGGCTCCAAGCATATGATATCCATTCCAATCTCTAATTTGCTCCAAAAGGCTCCAAAAGGCATCCTTTTGCATACTTTGCCCTTAGAACCTGAAAACACACAAAAGAAGCATAAAGAACTAAAATAACTAAAGAAACATAACGTAAATGTACGAGAACAAGCCATTTAAGTCGCATAAATATGCTCCTATCAACGCGCTCAAAGCTACATCAACAAATTTTACTCCTCGGCCAAGCTCGGCTGACGAGTTGGCACGCCCCGCATTCGACCGAAGGACGTAGTTAGCTTATTAGTTACTCGGCCTGCGCGCCACGTAGGTTTGTAATTTTTAGGGTCAACACAAATATCTTAGCATAAAAAATTATATGTAAGCCAGGTGATATAAATCAATGCAAATGATATGTCAGCCGGAGTCACCTAACATGACCTGTACGGCTCTAATCCACATCTCAACAAATATACCTACACACGAGTCGGAACCACCTAAAGTGGTTTGTACGACAGGACTGGGTGTAAATAAATACACTCAAGTACTACGATCACGTGAAGATTGTGCGAATAATCGTGGGTCACCTACGAGTCGGAACCACCTATAGTGGTCTGTACGACAGGATTGTGCACCTAACTTGGATCCAAGATGAGCGTATGGTTTGGGAGGTGAACATCACGTGAAGGACTATGCCCTAACTCTAGGCGGGAGAACTAACACCGGGGTGCAGGTTTATAAGCTCTCAACACATCTCACATAATCATCAATCTACATAAACAATCTACAACTCACCTAGTACTTACCTAAGTGTCCACAACGTCAAATCACATTTATGCATACTATATTAATTCAATGATCTACTTATAAATCAATATATGCATGGCATTTCTAAACATAAATTCATTTAAATCAATTTTCTAGGAAAAATCTCAAGTATATAGGTATATACGGAAAACCAAATGCCCACTCACTGGTATGTGGAAGGGTCGTAGCCCTCGAGGCTCGATTGACTGTGCTCGTCCTGAGGATAGGTTTCACCTATATGCGAAACAACTATATAAATGTTAATTTAAAGCACATAAACAAAACTAGCTAATAACTTCTCATACATTGCTCAAATGGCGTGTTTAAATATACCAATGTGATCTACTCAACACCACGAACATCCCCATATTTTTAGAAAAATTTTCCGACCATCCACGCGCCAGCCACGTGCAGGCATGTGCCTGGCACATGTACGGAAACCCTAACGGCGTTAGGGAATATTCCGTCCAAAAATAGAATATACCGTTATATATACTTGACACCGTTAGTATATTCCATCAAAGTTGACAGAATATTCTCCTTCTTCTTCCTTGGTTCGCCGGAGTTCCGTGCCGGTCGTTGGTTTCAGGAAAAACTTCAAAGCTTGATAACTTACTCATTTCAACACCAAAATTCATGAAATTTGTACCAAAATGAAGCTCTCAACTAGGAGAACATGATCTTACCACTTTGGAGCCCGAAAACAAACGGAATCTCACCGGGGAAACCTCGAACACTCCAGCAACCACTGCAACTCGATGAACTCGAGCTTCCCGACGTCCAAAACACTTCAAAATTCTTCTTCGAGCTTCGTGAGGATGTTCTAAAACTTCCTAGAACCTTAAAACTCTCTGAAAACTTCACGATCATGTTTGCATGAACAGTGCACCAAATTGGGAATTCTGGTTTCAAAGGTTTTCGAGGTTTTCACGTCCAACCACCACCACCATTCGACTCCTAAGCTTGCAAAGAGTCCAAAAACACCAGTCACGACCTTAATCCTCGATGTTTGAAAGGGTTTTGAGGGTTGTCCGTACAAGTTGTACGAAAATGGCAAGATAATTCAAGTGTGGAGGAGAGAGAGAGGGTCAACGGGATTGGATGTGTGTGTGTGTTCCAGATGGCAGCCAACCAAAAACAAATAAAACAAACCTAAGTCTAAGTTCCTAATTGGTTCCAAAAATATTAGGGACTTAACATATTGGTCCACAACCAAAACTTAAACCATACAACGCCCCAAACGTTCAAGGGTACTTTAGTAATTTCATGCCATCGATACAAATATTTCGGGACAGGCTATCACAGTCGCTTGCACGTTGTCATGTTTGCAAACGAGAATTTTATCCTTTCAAGAGAAATGCTAAGGGGATTCTTTCAAAAGTCAAATTCTTTATGAATTCTCTATCATCTCATGTTTTTAGCTCAATGTTTTATATTGTTGACGCAAAAACTGACGTTAAAAAAAGTTCATAAAGTGTTCTACTTTTGAGAAGCTCTCTTAGCATTTCTCTTCATCCAAATATCATGATTCAGTTATTGATTATATGTTTTGTTGTAGGGTTAAGAAATAGGGAGGAGATTAAAGCCATCAAAAGCGTTTGTTCCAATAATGGTTTGCCTCGAGACTGGACTTATTGAGCTTTTGTGACCTTTCTCTAACTGTGGTATTTTTTTCTTGTTCATCGAAGAAGAATAGAAGTTTGATTATCTTGAGTTTTGTGCAGAAGAAATGTAAGAGACCAGTAACTTGTGTGTTTTTTTTTTCCCTTCACTTTGTTAGGGTAGATTTTGCTGAATAAATAAAAACTTAGTAACTTTTCTTTGACTTTGCATCATAAATTTAACACGTATTAATCAATGATAGAGCTCACAGAGTTTAATCAATGATAAAACTCACATAAATGATACATATAAAATGAGTTTAGAAGATTTAATCGCTCAACACCCAAGCACATGCATAGGTAGGAGCACACATAAGATTGTGCACAAAAATTTCTTCTAATCGTGAATTATGTGTTGCGTAATGGGTTTAAGAGTAACTCAACAAGAAAGGTTAAGAGTTCGATTTTCCCTAATAGAACCCTTTTATTCTTAAAATTGGTAAAGAGGCATCAATAAACCCAACCCATGTGAGAGTCTAGAAAAAGTGACTTTTGAAAGCACGATGCCAAGGCTTTGTGTAAGTCTATTGACCCTATTCACTTGGTATTGAAAGTTGCTAAATCATAACATCAATGTTATCCGTTACTAGAGGATTTGTTATCCTAGGCGTGAAACAGGGAGTGTGATCAAAGATGAATTTAATAGGAAGTTTTAACAAAATACTTTCGGTACTGTTCACTTTTAACGAAAAATTACATTTTTACCTTTTCTTGGTACTATTTAATACACCTTTATTTGTCATTTTTCATTAAAACTAAAGTTTTTTTGAACTTTTTATTTATTTTTTTTTTAAATCCTCTTAAAATTTCAGCTACGAGCCGCCTGAAGATGCTCAAAGTATGGGAGTTTTGTACAGAAATGTCTCTATACAATTAGTGGTGAAATTATTCAAAATAAACTGTATCAAATTTAGACTTTACATTCTTCAACAAAAACGCCAAATTTATGTCAATCACCTCTTTTGTGACATCCCACATCGCCCAGGGGAGTGATCCTTAAATGTATATTCCAATCCCTACCTAGCACGAGGCCTTTTGGGAGCTCACTGGCTTCGGGTTCCGTAGGAACTCTGAAGTTAAGCGAGAAGGGGGCTAGAGCAATCCCATGATGGGTGACCCACTGGGAAGTTGCTCGTGAGTTCCCAAAAACAAAACCGTGAGGGAATGGTAAGCCCAAAGCGGACAATATCGTGCTACGGTGATGGAGCGGGCCCGGGAAGTGGTCCACCCCGGGCCGGGATATGACATCTTCATCACCATCCAACATCAACATGTGCATCTAAGTTGTGAGAATTCAAATCATTTCTCCATTAGAAAGAGAAATACAACTCAACTAATAGCTGGTTGGTACACAAATATATTTATTAAAAGAAAAGAAAGTCACACTATTTGTTTTAATACAACAAATATTTACACAAAGTCGTGAAGAGATTAGGATAAGCCACACAAAAGATTTGTCATATTAATTTGATACCAAAAAGATTCAAACATAGCTTCTCATACCTAAGGTACACTACTAAATTAGCGACGAAAGTACGCACAATTTATTAGAAAGCCACGGTCGAACGAGGCTGGGCCCCACATATATAGAGCCCTCCACTGGCACGACGATCCTGTTTCGTTCTCATATAACCACGTTGGTTCGTTTCCCTCCGCATTTCGACGACGGACGAAAAGAAAATGAACAACTTATTACGCAACGTCTCTCTCATCCGATGTCTCCGTCACAACAAACCCGTGCTCTGAAATTTAATCGCACTATTCGCATTTTCTCGCTTGCCAAACAGTCACTGAGAAAGTGAGGGAAAATCCGGCGAGAAAATTTGGAAAGATGGGGGTTCCGCAGGCAATGGAGGCCCTGGAAGCGAGAGCTTCGTCTGTAAGAGTCGCGCTGCACAAGAGCCAGACCATCACCGACAACATGGTCGCCATTCTCGGCTCCTTCGACCACCGCCTCTCCGCCCTCGAAACCGCCATGCGTCCCACTCAGGTCAGTCACCTCGCTTTCTCTCTCTCTGTTTATTTATCTGGTTGTTTCCCGAGAAACCTCAGGAAAATGTCACCTTCTACATCGTGGTTGGGAAATGTACTTGTTTACAAACGCTGCGTTTCGTTCGTCTGGTGTAATTTATGTCTCTTTTGGTTTGATATTTTTGTTTTCCATATAATGTAAGTATATGTAGATGGAGCTGATGAGATGTTTAGATTTAATTGACATAAATTCAGGATTTTGATTTGGGTTTCTTTGTGAATTGGTGAAAACTGTGGATGGTAGATTAGGACTCATTCGATTCGGAGGGCGCATGAGAACATTGATAAGACATTGAAGGCTGTAGAGGTTATATTGGGGCAATTCGACCTCACACGAAAGGTTAATTAGCTCTTTTTTCGATTTGTTGATGCAATGCACTTTGTAATTTGTTCTTGTTTGTTGACGTGTGCGGAGAATTTGATTGGAAAATGTGGCGGTGTTGGTTTAGGCAGAGGCTAAAATACTGAGAGGGCCACATGAGGATTTGGAAAGCTATTTGGAAGCAATTGATCAGCTGAGAAGCATCATTCATTTCTTTAGTAGCCATAAAAATGTTAAAAGCAGTGATGGGGTGCTTCACCATGCCAATAACTTGCTTTCGAAAGCCATCTCGAAGCTCGAAGATGAGTTTAGACAGCTGCTCACAAATTACAGGTTCACTTTAATTACAAGAAAACATCTCTTCGAATTTCAGTTACCATTTCCTGCTTTCAACTTATTATCAGTCGACTTTTAAACATGACATGCAAGCATTGAACTTTTGTTTACTATTTCCACTTTATTTAATTAAGCCTTTTATATTTTTGTTCTTTTTCCATCTCGGTTGAGGAAGACACTCTGTAATGTTTGATCTGGAAGTTTGAATTTTGTACAGAAACATTGTCTCAAATACATGAAAAACTAGGAAGTAATTAAAAAAAATGAAGATGGCAGTTAGGAAGTTGAAATCACTAAGAAGAATTTGACTTTAAAACTGCTTTGTCAAGCCAGCTGAGTGATAAGAACTATGATTATGTAAGATTCTTTTTGCCCTATTTTTGTTGATAAATCTTGACGTTTTACTTGTCGTAGAGTTCAAATGTACCAGATTTGTTTTGGTTAAATTTAACCTTTTAGTTTTGGCCTTCCACCTCATAATAAACCTCAATGTTTCATCTTGTTTGTCGTTTCCTGTCTCTCTTGTTATGCCATGTTTACTGTTGTACCATGCCAATCCTACAATACGATATTAGGACCGACAATCGATGAACTTAGGTTATAGCTCCTCAAGTAAGTTTTTTTCCTTCGTATTTCAGCAAGCCTGTTGAGCCTGATCGTCTATTTGATTGTCTCCCTGACTCTCTACGACCAGATCCAGCTGGACAGAAAAATGATGCTGGTGGAAAGGGTTCTGAACACCCAAACAAAAGTTTAAAACCTGTCATTTACACACCACTAACGCTTATTCCCCCAAGGGTTCTGCCATTACTGCATGATTTAGCCCAACAAATGGTTCTAGCTGGCCATCAACAACAGCTTTTTAGGACCTACAGGTGAATTATTTATTTCTTTTGCGTGGTTTAATGTTATGTTGCACCATTGCTTACATTGTCAGTCATGTGTGATAATTTCTATTCTTTGTTAAAGTAGATCTTTAAATAATAGGTGTATTCATTAGGAAAAGGAATATACTCAAAAGTTTTCTTCATAAAGTTTCTCTTGCTCTCACCTTTTCTCCCTTTTCATCTAGAAGAGTTACAAAATAGTTGCACTTTTATAGATTGGTTTCTGACCGCTTGATGATGACCTAATTCCTGACCGAGATTGAGTTATTATATACGAATTAAAATGAATAGGTAACAAAACGATGTACTTATAATTTCCAAATAATGCAGCCTAAATTACATTTAAGACATGAATTCATTTACATTTATTCGCTAAATAGGTTTGAGAAATATTTTTGTTTGGTGTTTTTCCTTTCTACCTAAGATACCAAAGAGGGAACGAAGGATATGACTATAGATAGGGAAAACTGGAGAGAAAGGATTCCAGTTGCCAACCCCACTTATTTGAACTTAAGGCTTGGTTGAGTAAGTGCATCAATTCGAATCTTTTTGATCTTCGTTTTACATATTATTCATAGACTGACAAAGATGTTCTTATAGGGACACTCGTGCTTCTGTTTTGGAGCAGAGCTTGAGGAAACTAGGCGTGGAGAGACTTACTAAAGATGATGTCCAGAAAATGCAGTGGGAGGTTTTAGAGGCTAAGATTGGGAATTGGATACATTACATGCGGATAGCTGTAAGAATTCATGAGTTTTAGCTCAATTGGTTGTAAATGGCTTGTTTGTTGGTTTCTGTTGCTTTTTATCTACGGTTGCTATCCTTATTTATTTCACTAACTCTGTACTGTTTAAAACAGGTGAAGCTGCTGTTTTCCAGGGAAAAGAAAATCTGTGATCAAATATTTGAAGGTGCTGAGACACTTAAGGATCCATGTTTTGCTGAAGTTACTGCAAACAGTGTGGCTATGCTACTCAGTCTTGGGGAGGCTATTGCCAGAAGCAAGAGGTCACCTGAAAAGTTATTTGTTCTTTTAGACATGTATGAGATAATGAGAGACCTTCAGTCAGAGGTAATGAAATTTTAGTAATTGCATAAAAATTAGACCATGATTACAAATTTCTGAAATTGTTAGTTGCTTGCTTGATTAAACATTTTGAAGGTTTCTTGCCACATATTGTGTAGGGATTCATGGTAGAAATTTAAATCCTGTTAGATATGGACATGGCAATTAATTTTTTGAATGGATAACAAACACATACTCACACACTCAGTCACTAGTTTATGTACAACATCGTTTTGGTTAAAGCACTTTACCAACTTGCATAAGATGTTTCTGGAGTCCATCCATTGCTGCTAATTTGGGACAGAACATGCAGTTTCTCACTCTTCACTGTAGTGCCGGCTTCGATGTGAATATGAAAATGATGAAAATGATGCTATGTTGCTGATATAAATCCTTGTTAAGACCTTAGTATTGGTTTCTTAAATCATGGCAGAGCTTGTGTAAGTATGAATGTGGCCTGACAACACCTTAGAACTCATCAATAAATAGCCTTTAAATTCACAAATTCATATGTTTAATTATATAAGATGATCGCTGGAGTATATTGAAGGCCAAAAGGTTGAAAAGTATTAACATGGGAATGGGGTTAAGTGCAATGATGTCAAGCTGATTTCTTACAGAAATTTATTTTGCAAGGAAACTATAACTCTTAAAGAAAGTAGAAGGTCAAAATATTAGTTTCATTCTCGTCTTTATCTTTATATGTTCATCAAATGTTGGTTTAATACTTCTTAAGGAAACAATCGATGGTTTAAAATATAATTCTTAGATCTTATTTTTCAGATTGAGTTACTTTTTGGAAGCAAAGCTTGCATGGAAATGCGGGAATCTGCAATAAGTTTGACAAAGCGTCTAGCTCAAACAGCCCAGGAAACTTTTGGTGATTTTGAAGAAGCTGTTGAAAAGGATGCCACAAAAACTGCCGTTCTTGATGGAACCGTCCATCCTTTGACAAGCTACGTGATAAACTATGTAAAGTTTCTTTTCGAGTAAGTAATTATTCCTGTGCTTTCTGATTCTTGCTATTTTGTTCCTTCTCTGAGGAGATTGCAAATATAATAACTTTGAAGCATTCATGATTGCTGATGTCTTTGAGGGTGATCGGATCTGTATAATTTTTTTGACCCTATCGCTTTTGGTAAATTCTCTGCTTTGTTGAATTGTTAGTTACTTGGATTGTTTGCCTCCACGTTGGCTGGTTATGATGGTAATGTTTAATTTATTAGTAAACTGGAAAAAACGCCCCTACAACTATAAGTTTTATAGAAAAACACTTTTAAGAGCTCAATTGGAGACAAAAGCCCTTCATCCATCCCCATGCCATGCATTAATTGATTTTTAGTTGCGAAGTTATTTTGGTATTACATAATACAAACTAAGCTGATTTTTCTCTGAAGTGTTGAGTTTGAAGTGTGTTTTTTTGTCTAAGGTGTGAAGTTATCTAGGACTTATATGTGAATGCCCTTAATTTATCAAGATCATTGCAATAATTTCCATATCAATTAAAATATCTATCAACTAAGCCATTTGCGTTTTTTTGTATCTTCCTTTTCTCCCAATCCCAAGTTCGGTTCTCTTTCTATTTTTCTGGTACTTTTTCACAGTAACTGTGCAAACATCACCGCATGACTGTTTAAAATGTTCACAGTTATCAGTCTACACTGAAGCAACTTTTTCAAGAGTTTGATGAAGGTGAGCCAGAGTCTCAGTTATCAAAGGTTACTACAAGGATTATGCAAGCTCTTCAGAACAACCTGGATGGAAAATCTAAGCAGTATAAAGATCCTGCACTCACTCAGTTATTTCTCATGAACAACATTCACTATATAGTGAGATCCGTGCGGAGGTTTGTTTTATAGTTATTCTACTCTTTGGAAGATGCTGATCCTATCTGCATGCTACTACTACTGTATTAACTGATAAGTAATTATATACAGGTCAGAAGCAAAGGATTTGTTGGGGGATGACTGGGTGCAGATACACCGAAGGATCGTACAGCAGCATGCAAATCAGTATAAGAGGGTTTCTTGGGCAAAGGTTTTGATTCTTTGATCATATTATTTCTCCACCATATTCTTTCTGTTTTCTTCTGATGCTGCCTTGTTCTCTGGTTTTGAATTCTTGTTAGATATTGAGCATTCGGGATTTGTTTGTGTTGGTCATGTTTTCCTTTTATCAATACCCTGAATTTACCCTTTATTCGAAAATTTCACAGCATGTCATTCATTTCGATATTTTCCTTGGGACACTTGATCATGTGGCCTTGATCCACTCCCCTGGCCTCCTGGTCTCGACTATTTTTTAATCTGTCTATTCTCAATACATTATAGATGATCATGGTATTCATATGTTTCGAATAAACCATTAGAAGGTGTTGGTATGGCAACATCTTTATCCGCTATAACAGTAGTAAATGGGCTCAACTGTTGTCAAAATTTCAATCTAAAGTTACAATGCTCGAATTATTCTTCCTGTTATTTGAAAATCATTCTCATATGCTCTGGTATCTTTATTTGATTTTTGTGATGCAGATTCTGCAGTGTCTTACCGTTCAGGGCGGAAATCCATCAGGTGGTGATAGCAGTTCGCTTTCAAGAGCAATGGTGAAAGATCGTTTCAAGACCTTCAACACACAATTTGAGGAGCTTCATCAAAAGCAATCTCAGTGGACAGTTCCTGACAGTGAATTGCGAGAGTCTTTAAGGCTAGCTGTTGCTGAAATCCTCTTGCCTGCTTACAGATCATTCATCAAACGTTTCGGGTATGTTTTCTCCTATTTTTGAACATTTCCTTTGAAAAAGATCCATGATTTCTGCATTTCTGGCATCAATGTTGACGCGCATCGTGTTGCAGGCCTATGGTCGAGAACGGAAAAAACCCGGGGAAGTATATAAAGCTACGTCCGGAGAATATTGAGTCAATGCTGAATGAATTTTTCGAGAGTACGACGTGGGGAGAACAGAAGCGATAGGTAGTTGACATGCCTGTTTTGAGAAGTAGGGACTTAGCTTCCAATGGTAGTCTTTGTACAATTTACGATGAGGTTAAATAATAAGCGATGTTATATGCCCCATGTAAAGCTTTCAATTAATCATTCAAGTTCTTTTTACGTTTTTGATTTTCAGCTACCAAATGAGAAATATGCAGGAAATATTCGTTTCTGTGCAAATGTTAAAAGAAAACATAATACGAGATAATTGCTATTAGCACTTTTAAATAATTATCTAGTACTTTTTTAAAATGAGAATAGTGTGGTTATTGTTTGAGTATAAAATCTGTTTTTACAAGTATTTCTTCTTAATTAATGTATGTACATACATGTGTATGATGCATGTACACCACATGTGTTATGTATGAAGAGGAAACACACAACATGTACAATTAATGTTTGTAGAGAAAAACCTTCGTTTTGTGGAATGGTCAATATGTACATGATTAACGACTAGAAATATGCCTCTTTTCAATACACGAACATATATTAAAATGAATATTTAAAAACGGCTGGAACCTAGTCGAAGTTGGCCGACCGAGCCCTCACGCCCAATGTAAGCCTTTTCCTCTTAGGCCACGGACGGAGTCACCTTAGGCTCAGAGGGGGCGGATGCCCCCACTCATTTTTTGTGTGTGAAAAAAAAAAGTACTCTTTTAGTTGTTTGTAGCATTAGTATTAGCTCTTCCATATGCTATTTTTATTGTTGAAAGAGTATTTTCGGTCATGAAATTTATAAAGATTGATTGAGAAATTATATGAGAGACTAATGGATAAATGATAACATGGTTATTTTTGTAGAGGGAGATGTTTGATGGTATTGGTAATGAGGTTGTCATGCAACGCTTTCAAAACATAAAAACGCATTGATGGATATTGTGATATGTTATATGAAAAACCTTATGGACTAATATATAAGTGTTTTGTTTAGTATATTTTTGTGTTTTTTAATTTGTGACTTTTTTGTTTAAAGATGCCCCCATCCATGCATATCTCTGACTTCATCCCTGTCTTAAGCCATCTCGAACCGAAGGGTCCAAAGAGTCGAAAATAGCCCGAAAATCGTCTCCAACCGAGGACCAAGCCAAAGGCCTCGTGGGCCCCACGAAATCTGAAAAGGCTGAAGGGCTGGTCGAATGCAGCCAACCCTAGGCTGAATGGAATTTTTTTAATTGTATCGATTTTGCTCTCGGTTATAACCGACAACAATAAAGGAAAATAGAAGATTTAATGGTACAACGAAGTACATAATATTTAATGATACAACGATTGAAAATAGAAGATTTAGATAATTGTGAAGATAAAATATAACAGTTAAGACGCACATAGCATAGGATGTTACGTCATGTCATACTCGAAACGCAGATGAGAAAAAAGTATTGCACCCCCAACTTTCACCAAGTAACTTCATCTTCCCAACAAAAAATTAAAAGTGCTTCATCTAAAGTATATATCAATAGAATCATCTTTGTCAACTAAAAGATGGTGAAAAGATTATTTAGTCTTCTATCATAATAAAAAGATTAAGAGCAGTAACGTAAGTTTACAAAACAAAAATTTGCTATTTTTTGTTTAAGCCTCACCACCTACTTGATTTGAACATCTCTAATTACAAAAAAAAAAAAAAAAAACCTCACTCCCCACTCTCACCCACTCTCTCTCTTTCAACTTTAAAAATAAAAAATAAAAATCTCACACACTGTGTGTGGGCATATACTAGTTAATCATAAAATTAACTCCTTGGATCAGTGTAAGAACACAAGGAGCCCACCAAGCTCTTCATGCCTGTGGAGCCCTTATGGAAATTATAGATATGCTCATGAAGATGTCCAAGTGGGGGACTTTACGCTCCAACAAATGCTAAAACGTTACCCTCCTACACTACCAATTTCATGAAATTTAAGGAAATGGTAAACCGTCATTGTTCAGAACATGAATCAGCGAAGACGGGGGGTAGTTAGCGCATGTGAAGTCGCACATCTCCATATTCCTACTCCACGCCAAACGGCATGCCACCATGTTGGCCGATCTTGGAATCCAAGACCAGCGGCAATCATAAAAAGACTCCTAAGCCGCCTGATTTTCATCAGGGAAGGGAAGGCCTCCCAGCTGCCAAATATTGAAGAGTCCCGCAAGCAAGATATATTTTTTTCTGAGAGCTAATATAGGACATTGAATAACACAATTCAATGAAGGCCTTGAGAGCAAACCTAAAACATTGAATAACACAATTCAGGAAATGGCTTCATGGGTCAAAATACAACAAAATACACAACCAGTAAGAATATAATCCACAATGAACCAGATTCAAACCGCGTTACGAAATTACGAAACTTGTATTTGCTCCACATCCTCTTTAGTGAAAAAGTATTCAAAATCTTCAACTTTTTTTTTTGGAGCAGAAGCTTATGTATGCTTTGGAAATTTCGAAAAAAAAAAAGCTTTCCTTTAATCATAATTTTTCAAGTAAAGGATATAGTCTATGAACTTGAGACCAACCTGGTTCTGTCAACAGCAGATGCGCCAACTTGGCCGGCAAGCTGCCGCTTCCAAGCATACGCAACAACGGCTCCATCGGGACAAACCAATGGCATATGTAGCCCCCAAGAATTGCTCCGTGATCGCAGCGACTCGTTCAGAACTTCACATTCTTCCAGCTGCCTTCCCAACAAAAATAAGCGCGACACCCTCAAACATTTGTGGATTTTTCAATGCGAGATAGGTTTTTGCGAATCAAATCCTAGAGAGAGAGGAGGTACCGACGAAGCGGAGGTAGAGGAGGTGTTGGCGCATGGAGGCGTCCTCGTTAAGGAACAAGCGGAGAGGCTCAGAGCCAAGAACAGGGGTTCGAGGAGGCGGTTGGAGTCAAGCCTAATGTGAGAAAGCCGCTCCATCGCCTGCGCCACTTGTTTGGCTGCACCTCAACAGAGGGAGGTTGCGACGGCGTGGAGTTCTGGGTCATTGCTTGCCGTTGTTGTTGCTGCTGCTGCTGCATCGTCGTCTATGGTACTAAGCTGTGTTTTGGATCGTTTCGCCGTCTACGTAACAAGTGCCTCGTTTGAATGAAACTTTTTGTATGCCCATATTGCCCTCACTTAATTTAAAAAATAACGTGAGTTACCCACAACACCTCCGTCCTCTTCCGCTAGATCACAGTAGGCGACGAAATCCGACAACTTTCCGGCGTCTAATGAAGTCGTCGGTGTGACCTGGGTTTTGGAGACATCAACGGTTCGATTAATGTGTGCAGCGTCCAGTGAATCTAATTGAATAGCTGCGATGGAATGGATGGAGAGAAAGGGTAAGGGTTAAACCCAAAACGAGACCCGTTCGTCTGAGGTAAAACCGAAAAAGAAGGGTAAAATCTGAAAGATGAAACCGAAATAGGATCGGTTCTGACAAGGTAAAACCGAATTCGAACAGATTCCTTATGGTAAAAACGGAAATCATACGGGATAAGTGGAGGGACTTAGAAAGATTTGAGGGTAAAAACCGAAACCGGCCAGGTTCTGCACTGTACAAACCGAAATCACACCTGTTTTTGGCGACAAAATCTGAACCAAAGTCGGTTCTTTCCAGGTGAAAACCGAAAACGAACCGGATTTTCAGCACAACAACGTAAACCGAACTGAACTTTTAAGGTAAAAACCGAAAAACAAACCGTGTTTTCAAGGTAAAAACCAAAACCGACAGGGAATTCTTTAAGCTGAAAATCGAAACCGAACTTTTAAAGCTAAAACCCCAAAACAAAATCGACTAAAAGAGAAAACCGAAGCGATTCTTTGAAGGTACAACTGTTCAAGGCGGAGGGACTGAGACAGATTAAGGGTAAAAACCGCAACCGAAACCTTGAACTCGGGTCGGTTTGTTTTGATCCGAAGAGAAGGAAATGCACAGAATATGCAGACAGTATCTGCAAAAATTCAAATTTGTTGCTCAGAAAATCGATAAGCAAAAACCCTAATTTTTTAATTGAAACGACAAATTTCATGCGATGAGGAGATTTTACCTACAAACACCATCCTTAAATTTTAGATTCTGAACACGCAGATTGCTGCAGGTATCCAACACTCATCTTTTTGCAGAGCCGGCGAAACGCTGAAACCCGCTTTCGGCAAATCCCCCAATTCTCTTTCCCTTTTTTACCCCATAATTTTTGCTTTTCATTTTTTTTTTTTTAAACATTCATTTTCTATTGGGGTTTTTACCCAAAAACATAAAAATAAATTAGGAAATGTAATGTATTGAAAAACTTGAGCTAATTATATTTTGCACCCGGGATTTTCAAATTGGGCATGAGATTTCAATTTCTTCGCAGTGCCCTTGAGATTCTTAAATTGTATTAATTTATATATTTTATCTAAAAAATTAGGATAAATTACATAAAATTTCCTGAACTATTAGACTTGTGATAGTTTCATACTCCATCTTTAAAAAATGTCATTGTCATACCTCATCTTACTTATTTGTGACAATTTCATACCTTCCGTTAGTTTGTCTGTCAATCTTCCATTAAATAGTGACGTGGTTTAAGAAGGGACCCACTTTCTCTTAAAAAATTAACAAATTATTAAAAACTTAAAAAATATAAAATTAAAAAAAAAAAAATTCACCCCTTACACCTTTCTTCCCATCTCACCCGTCTCTCCCCCCCCCCCCCCCCCCCCCAAAAAAAAATCTCTGCAACCTTCAGCCCCCACCTTTAGCAATCTCTGCAACCTTCAACCCAAAATCACAGCAAGCTTTGAACTTGCTGCATCTTGGATATCAAAGCACCCATTCCCTTTAACCTCCAACTCTCAACCCCTCCATCAAAACCTAGAACTTCAAATTCTTTCAATGACTTCCCGACACCCAAATGCCTGCATAACCCCCATTAAGCTGCGGTCTCAGAGAAAAATTTGCACTCCCTTCGATAAGACTATAAACCTGCGTCCTCAACCTGCTCGCGCTCCTCTGTGTCACAGCCCATTCGTGTGGGGGAGATGCAGAAGATTTTATTTTATTTTTTTTTAAATTGGCAAATTCAAATTTTAGGGTTAGGGTTAGGGTATTTACAGGGATTAATTTGGTGAGGGAGATGGGTGTGTAGGAGGAGGGGGAGGAGCGCCATGGGAGGGAGGTGGAGATAGAGGAAGAGAGAGCGGCGCGGGGGAGAGGGGGTTTGGTTTGGCGTTGAAGGTAGGTTGGGGGGAGCACGGATGGATGGAGAAGAAAGGGTGAGGGAGATAGGGAGTGGGTTGACACACCCTGATCGAAATCAAGGTGTGCTGGCCGTCACGTGAGGGTGACGTAGCCATGTGCACAGTGTGGAAGCAAAAGATAATAATATAGGTACGAATAAATAAAAACCAAACTACTAAATAAACTAGTTAAAGTAACGCACCAGTGTGAGACTAAGTGTGATAAACATAACCAGAGCACAGAAAACCTAAGTGCAGTCCAAAAGAAGAATACTAATTATACAACACCCAAAGGTGATCCTACATTTGTGATGTTCCGTCAGAACCACCAACAAGTCCTCGTGAACCACCAAAGCTGCTTCTAGCTAGAACCTGGAGGGGCGCAAAACAGAAAGTGTGAGTGGACAAAAACAAAGCTTTTCAAAATCATTTCATTATCAAAAGTTCTAACCCCTCGCCGTAAAACCTATATAGTTTCCCAGAAGATAGAATATACACATATATCGAAAACATGTTCAGAAATATGCCATGTCGAACGCCTCCACGTAAAATGTAAGTAACCCAGGTAATGTCAATCAATGCAAGTAACATGTCAGCCGGAGTCACCTAACGTGACCTATACGGCTGAATCTAGAGCTCAAATCCCCAACTCACTAACTATACCTGCACACGAGTCGGAACCACCTAAAGTGGTCTGTATGACAGGATTGGGTGTAAATAAATACGCTCAAGTGCTACGATCACGTGAAAACTGGGTGAATAATCGCGGGTCACCTATGAGTTGGAACCACCTATTGTAGTCTGTATGACAAGACTGTGCACCTAACTTGGATCCAAGATGAGCGTGTGGTGCGGGACGTGAACATCACGTGAAGGACTATGCCCTACTCTGGCCGGGAACACTAACACCGGGGGTGCAGGTTATGAGCTCTCTATGCATCTCACCTAACCACTAATTCACAATCATAATCTATAAACTTACCTGGCACTTACCTGTGCGTCCGCAGTACCAATCATAAATATGTGCAAC